>NC_092502.1:120581358-121185358 GCF_047511675.1 Marmota flaviventris | reverse complement strand
AAATCATAGATACAACTTGGATGTATGTATCTCAAGATGTCATGCAGAGTGAAATAAGTAAAGTGGCCTAATTTAGGTAGCATTCCCTAAATGATGAAAATTAAATGATGGAGGATAAAATGGAAATTGCCAGGGATTATGATAAGGGAGAGAATTTAATCACGAAGAGATAGTAGGAAAAAAATTTGGTGGTGATGACAAGTGTAGTGGACAATTTCTGTATTTTTATCATTGTATGGTGGTGGTTACAAAAAGCTATACTTGACATAAAATTGCATAGAAACACACACACAAAAATGTTAATGTGAAAACTAATGAAATCTGAGTAAATTCTGTAATTTAGTTGAGACGTTTAGTAATATATTTCCCAGTTTGTAAGACACCAGAAGTATGTAAGATGTTATCATCAAGCGGAAGCAGGGTGAAGATTATATTGAAACTCTGTGTACTACTTCAGCAACTTGTCATGAGTCTAAAGTTATTTCAATTTTTTTCTTTTTTAATAAAAGAGAGAGGCAGAGTATATTGCAGGCTACAGGGAAGAGAGAAAAAAAATCTACTCATTTTGGAGATGAAGGAAAAGTGGAAAATTTTGGGGAAAAATAGTAGAGAACATGACACTCAGCTGAGTTTTTAGATGATAAGGAGTTGGCCAGCAGAGTTTCACTCCAGACAGGGGTACCTACTTGGCCACCAAGGTTCAAAGTTCTCCCTCATCTAGATCATAGTAGTCTCCTGATGCTCCTGCTTCCCACCTTCATCTACTCTAATTTTCAACTCTGCTGCAGCCTGAGGGGTTCTTTAAGATATAAGTTAGAAGATGGCATTTCTTTGCTCAAAAGGCTCTCCTCTTCTGGGTACAGTGGCACATGTCTATAATCCCAGTGGCTCCAGAGGCTGAGACAGGAGAATTGCAAGTGCAAAGTCAGCCTTAGCAATGGCAAGGTGTAGAGCAACTTAGTGAGATCCTGTCTCTAAATAAAATACAAAACAGGGCTGGGGATGTGGCTCAGTAGTCAAGTGCCTCTGAGTTCAAACCCTTTTACCCCTCCCCCTCCCCCGCAAAAAAAATAGTTGTCCTCTCACTTGGAGGAATAGCCCCTGCCCTTGTAGGGGCTTCCACAATCTACTCCCTCCCGCCCACCACTCTGACTTCAAATCCAGCTACAGGGCCCTTCTCTCCTGGCTCTCCTGGCTTTCTTGCTGCCTTTTAAACACATTAGGCATCTTACCAATTCCAATCCTCCTCACTGGCTGTTCCCGGGGCCTAGAATCCTCTTCTCTCTGAGTGTGATGCTAGTTCCCTTACCTCCTTCAAATGCCTGTTTAACTAACTGCATCTTGCTGAGATTTTCCCTAAAAATATTATTTACGGTTTCAATAACTTTTTTTTTTTTTAGAATTTTAATATTTATTTTTTAGTTTTCGGCGGACACAACATCTTTGTTTGTATGTGGTGCTGAGGATCGAACCCGGGCCGCACGCATGCCAGGCGAGCGCGCTACCGCTTGAGCCACATCCCCAGCCCAGTTTCAATAACTTTTATCCAACAATTTGTCTCTTTATTTTTCTAGTCCTGATTATCCCCTATTTTACTACAAATTTTATTATATTTCACTTCTATTCTCTGCTAGATTATAACCTCTATGACAACAGAAATGTATATTTGCTTTTTTCCCCCTTCAACTTTCTTTCCAACACTTAGAATCTTTTCATTCTTCCAACCACCATATTTGGGGGTCCATATTCATTTCGTATGGGTGCTGTAACAAACTGCACAACCTTTAAATCAATGAATATCATTACTTTATTGGTTCTGGAATTTTAAAGTGCAAACGGTTTTATGGAGCTAAAACCTAGATGTCAGCAAGGGAGGCTTCTTCTGGAGGCTCCAGGGGAGAATTTGTTTCCTTGCCTTTCCCAGTCTCCAGAAGCTTCTGGCATTCCCTGGCACATGCCCCCTTTCTTGCTCTTAAAAAGACATCTTACTACCCTTTGTTTCATTGTCATTTCTGACAGTGACCCTCTGGCTTTCCTGTTGCATGAAGCCTTATTTTACATTGGGCCACCAGACGATCCAGGAGAATCTCCCCCTCACATGATTCCTGTACATCTGCAAATTCCCTTTTATTCTGGAAGGTAACATATTCACAGGTTCTGGAGTTTAGAACATGAAAATCTTCGGGAGGAGGGCATTAACTTATTACAGGCTATATTATGTGTATAAGCCTGTGATATACTTTAGTATAGAATAGTCAGTAGTAGGTAAGACAGAAATTAAGAGGATAATTTAAATTAGTAACATAGGCTATAAAGAAAATGAAACAGGGTAATCTAATAATCTAATATAATGCAGAATAATTGTAGGGTTGGGAATGGATACCCCTGAGGAAGAAACTTTGAGAGATAAATGGTAAACAAACAATCAAACAAAAACAACAAAAAAATCTGAGGGAGGAACATCTCAGGTAGAAGAAGTGAACACAAAGGTCTTGTAGTAGAAGGAAGCACGGCTTGTTCTGCCATGGACAGAGGCTAGTATGGTAGGATTGGGGAGGCAGGCAGGAGGTGAAACACTCAGGTCACAATGAAGAGCTCTGATCATATTCTGAGGCTGATAGTAAGTCATTAGAGGACTTTGAAAGAAGAGTGATCTATTTTGATTTATGTTCTTAAATAGAAGACCATAGAAGAGTATGGCTATAGAAAATGGGTTATAGGGGCCAACAGTGGGTAGAAAAGATCTGTTATGAGGCTGTTGCCATGGTAGGATGGGGAAGAACCATGATTTCTTGGACTATGGTAGAAACTATGAATACAGGAGGAAAAAAATACAACAGATATTTTGGGTGCATATCATAAGGAGAGCTGATAGGATTGTTTCAATATGGGGGAAAAAAGATTATTTCTAAGTCTTTGGTTTGAGGAATGGAGGATAGTTTAAACAGTGATGCTGTTTACCATGGAGGACCTGTAAAAGAGCATATTTGTGAGGAGATATCAAGATTTCTGTGAGAACGTATGTTTAATGTACTTGTAAGGCATCTGAGACTGTTCCAGGAGAGTGTCTGCTATATGTACCTGAAGTCCAGAGAAGCTATCAGAGATAGAGCTATGCATTAAGTAGCTCTAGGCATTTAACATCATGGGACTGGATGAGACCATTTGGTGAGAGAGAGCAGGTATAAAGTGATCTGAGAAGGACCCAGATAATAATAATATCAGTGCATTCTCATGTAGCACTTGATCAGTTTCTTGCCTAGCACTACAATCTCTCCATGTATTAATTTATTTTATCCTTACAACATTTCAGTGAGATGGCTTTTATTAATAGCATACTCTCATTTCACTTTTATTATTAGCATACTCTCTTAATAGTTGAGAACACAGAATAAGAAACTTTGCCTAAAGTCATGCAACTAGTAATTGGCCAAAATGGGATTCAAATTCAGGGGATTCTGGTTCATGAGCCCATGCTCTCACTTGAGTTTATCCAGAAATGCTTCCCTCAGGAATATATTCCTGGTGAATTTAAGATTATTAACAAAATTACAACCAAGATCACCATTTAGCCTGTGTTTCATGACCTTAAGCAACTAGTCCAATGTCGATTAGAACTGGGTTGGTGATTGTGAACTGGATTCACATGCATTGGTTAACAATGTGTTTGAATTTGGTGAAACAGAACGTCCATACACATAAAGAATTACATGAAGTGATTTGTTTATTATTTACAGACAGGCAGCAGGGGACAACAGATGCCTAGGATTCATTGTGTGCTGAATGTTTGGAGTGGACAGAGCCACTGTATACACCTACCTCATTTCCATTGCAGCTAAAGGACACCAGAAAGCAGCCCACTCTGGGTTCTATACCATGAGGTAGTGCAACTCACTGGGCTAAAGCATTGAAGGAAGTCCTGTTTCTAGTGGGGCCTGGAGCAGTTCCCAAATATTTTGACCATTCCCTCTCTATCTTAGGATACTGCACTATCCGCACAATTCTACAATTATTCTTGAGAATCACAAACAAGAAAGTGGGAAGGGACTGGGCAAGTCTAAGTTCATCTAGCAAACTCCTATACTGATAAGTAGAGTTCAGTAGTAACATATTGTTTAGTTTCACTAAATACATCCTTTCCTTTTAATGTGCTGTATTCTACACCTTCAAACCTTAAAATCTTTTTCATGTGCTAGCTCTTTAAGCTACTTTCAGGTAGGATTTGACAAAAAACAGTTTACACAGGCTTTCAATAAATATACTTTCCACTAACACCCAGGAAATTTTCTGTAGTTACATGAACCATTGCTTGAAAAACAATCAGGCTACCCATTATGACCAACAGCTCATTTTTGATAAGATAAAGTATTTGGAATTGATTCTCACGATGAATCACATTTTTAATACTTGTACAAAATTACTCACAAATTCAAGGGAGTTAGCTTCAAAAGACTGAACCCCATGTATAAACTGTACTTACAACATGTTCTCATATAACACCCACAAAATGTTTTTGTTGCTGCTCTTGATTTTTTTATTTTTTAAGACTCAACCTTGAGAAATACTGAAGGAAAATTTCCACTTCTGTGAAAATTGTGAGAATCACTGTGTGGGATGGAGCAGTTTGTTGATTAAATGACAAAAATCATCTGCTTAAGAGGGAGTCAAAAGGTCACATGCAGAAAAGTCCCCAAAGTCTAAATGTGAATGTGCCAATGATGAGAAAGCTGTCTCTCTGATTCAGTATGTACTTGGACAGTAACTTAGCAAAGTCCAATTACTGAAAATCTACTGTGAGCCAAGCACCAGAGTCACAATAATGGGTTACAAAAGCAAATGAGCACCATCTGCATGAAGTTCATGGGCTAATAAGAAAAAACTAAAATCAAATAAATAATAAAATGTAATGAGGAAAATGTGGAGTTCTATGAGGATGGGGAAGTCAAGAAAGTTTGCTAGTTGGTTCTTATTGCTTTCATGGTCTGGCTTTGATACCTAAATAGGATCTTAGCAAAATATTGTTAGTGTTGATCAGAGGATTAAACCATCTTGGTTTCAGTTCTCTGGACTCTTTAAGAATCACATGTCCTTAAGAATAAATTAGGTTTCATACACTGAGCCATAAGGGGAAAAAAAATAAGAACAAGCACTGAAGGTTTTCCTTCTTTAAGGCTTTCTTCTTTCATTTGCCAACGCTCAAGGAGGTGCTAATTTTAGCATCTTCAAAATAGCTTTCCATCTCTCCTCCCAAATTCTGCTAAAAAATTGACTGGGCAGGTATGTTACTTAACAGTAGGCTTCTTTCTGGGATTAGAGGAAAACACCCAGCAGTAAGTGCTACGAGATGTACTGATTAATTAATTAATAATTTATTTGCATCCTCTGAGGGCTGGCATGCACTAAGCTTTATGCTAGGAGCTACAGATTCCAAACCTTAGTACTCAGAAAAATGTCCCCTTCAAATATCCACTCTACTCCCTGGAACCATTATATATGTTCAGTTATATGACATTGGGGAATTAAAGTTGCAAATGGAATTGAGGCTGCTAGTCAGCTGACCTTGAGCTGGGGAGTAAATGGCTTCTTAATTCTTCAGGACAAAATCCCTTTACCTCTCATTTGTTTTTTTATTTGTCTGTCTGTTTGTTTGTTTGTTTTGTTTTGTTTTATTACTAGGGATTGAACCTAGGAGCACTAATCACTGAGCAACACTTCCTGCCCTTTTTTGTATTTTATTTACAGATAGGGTCTCCCTGAGTTGCTTAGGGCCTTGCTACATTGCTGAAGCTGGTTCTTTGAACTTGCAATCCTCCTGCCTCAGCCTCTTGAGCTGCTGAGATTATAGGAGTGCACCGCCAAGCTAGGCCCTCATTTGTTCTCCTGCCCCATATCAATACTCTCACACCCATCATGTCTAGGATTCTAGTCAGTTCTTAATTCAGCATATTTGCAGGAGTGTGCTGACCCTCCCCACCTCCACTGCTACACCCCCAGTCCAAGCCACTCTCACCTGGCTGATTTGATAGCCTTTAACTGGTTTCCCTGCTTCCATCCTTTTCCAACTGCATCCTATTCTCAACATAGAATCCAGGATAATTCTTTTAAAATGTAACCACTATTCTGCTCAAAATCATCAGTGATAGGCAGTCTCAGAAACGAAAAAACTCCTCAGTATCTGGCAAGAGAAGTAAAAATGTATGTCCACACAAAACTTATTTAAGAATGTGTCACATTATCCAAATTAGTCAAAAAGTAGGTCCATCCTAATTATGTTCTGATGAGCGGATACATAAACTGTGGTACAAACACATAATGGGATATTATGTGGCAATACAAAGCAGTGAGGTATTGCTACATATTACAAAACGGATGAATCTGAAAGCATTAGGCTAATCCAAAGAAGGCAGTCACAAAAGACCATGCTTCATTCTATTTATGTGAAATTCCCAGAATAGGCAAATCTATGGAGAGAGAAAGCAGATTAGTGGTTGCCAGAGCATGAAAGGAGGAAGAAGGAGGAAGCAATTGCTAATGGGCATGGAGTTTCTTTCACAGTGATGATGATATTCTGAAATTAGATAATGGTGCCATTTGCATGGCTTTGTGAATACGCTAAAAACCTCTGAATTTCACTTGGAGGAAGTGCAATTGAACATAATTTGGCTTCTATCAGGAAGGTAGATGGATGTTGGGAAGGCATGAGTTTATAACTCTCTTTAAATCTTTGCCTGGAGAAATTCTGACGTAGCTTTGAGTATAGGTTAAGGTGCAACAATAGTTGCTGTGATATTGAGCATTCTTAATTTAAGCTTTCAGGAAGTAAATGGCCAAAGAATAAGGTTAGTAAATTAAGTGGAATTTCCTGTATAGGTGGCAAATGGAGAGGGAGCAATAAAGTCATTTCCCTCCCAGACATCTCATTTTAGCAGATTCTGACAATCCTGGGCTGTTGGGACTCCAAGAAAGCCCTATGTCTTCTTGGTGATGATGTGATTATTGTGACCCTTATTCCAAATGATGTCTTAACTAGAGGTTGAAACATAAAATAGAAAGGTACATTGATGGATGAGTTATAAAAATATTTAATCATTTTGTTATGGTTTGAATATAGGAGCTTCTTGAAAGTGCTTGTGTGAGACAGTGCAGGAATATTCAGTGGTAAAATGATTATATTGTGAAAGCTGTAACTTCATCAGAGGATTAATCTATTTGGTGAATTAATAATTTGAAGAAATTAAGGAGTGGCCACTATAGGCAGGCAGGACACAGCTGGAGGAAGTAGGTCACTGGTGGTGTGTCCCTGGGGACTATATTACTCCTGGCTTCTTGCACTCAAGCTCTTTCTGATTCCAGTCTAGATAGATTCCAGTCTATCAAACTAAGCAGCTTTCCTTGGCCATGCCCATCTCCCATGATGTTTTGCCTTGCCTCTGGACCAAAGCTATGGAGTCAACTGACCATGTATCATTATTGATGAAACCTCTGAAACCATGAGCCAAAATAAACTTTCCTTCCTCTAAGTTGTTCTTGTCAGATCTCTTGATCACAGTGTTGTAATACTCACTTTTTTACCCTTTGTTTTATATATATATGTGTGTATGTGTGTGTGTCTGTGTGTGTGTATTTATATATATTGCTGTTGTTGGGAGTTGAATACAGTGCCCCATACCTGCCAAGCAGAGTTCTTTACTGCTGGACTAAATTCCCAACCTTCAATAAATATTTTTTTGAGTCCTTTTCAGGAGTACAAATAGAAAGACAGAAATGGCATTACCCTGCCATTGTAGAACTTAGAATCTCAGTGGAGAGGACAGACATAAATCAAATCATGACACCAATAAAGCAAAACAATTGGGAAACACATTACAAAGGAGAATCCTCATACAAGTGGTAAATAGACTTATCTGGGGAATTGATAGTAGAGCTGTTGTTTAAGAGAGAAGTCAGAGGAAATTAATTGGAGGCTGGAGGTAAATTATGGTAGTAGAAGAGATGGCAGGGGATGGCTCACAGTGTCTTAGGGAGAGGGAATTTCAGTTGTCAAGAAGAAACATGACACACCACTGGAAGTTACAGAAGACTGGTGCCCCTGGGAGCCAGATGAAGAAGGAGCCTGAACTTTAAGAGTATCTCTGGTTTGGGGCTGGGGATTTAGCTCAGTGGGTGAATGCTTACCTGGATTTGCATGAGGCCCTGGGTGCAATTCCCAGGTAAAACAAAACAAAACAGAGAAGAAAGAAAATTTCTTTGAGGGCTTTTAGGCCCATGTTGAAGAATTTTGACTGGAATCTTAAGGGCAATGAGGGGTAACTTGCCACGGTTAGAGCAGGCTTTGTGTGGCCAGGTTTGCATTTCCAGCAGAAGGCTCTTGCTACATTGTGAAAATCATACTAGATAGAGAGCTCAGTCTTAACAAGGGCATATAATTAGATTATTATTAAATTGAATGGTATGAACTTCTATATATTTGAAGATTGCCCTAATTTCATATGATTCAACCTAATATAATAAGTATAGAAAACTTGAACTAACACCTATAGTTGAACTAATCTTTGCTTTTTATTACTTAAACTCAGAGGTAATATCTAATGTTTATTGATTACTTAATGCTTAATACTTCAACTAACACTTATGTATTGCTTGAACTTCTACTGTGATTAACATTTATGTAATATTTTTTTAATTATGTATTTGTGGAGACCCTATTAGGTGACCATTACTTTTCCAGATACTGCGGATTTTGTAATGAACTATACAGGCATAAACTCTTCCCACTTAGAATTTACATTCTAGTGAGGGGAAACAAATAATAAATAAATAAGAAAAATATACATCATTTCTGAAGGTCATAAAATGCTATGAAAAAAATTAATTGAAGTAATGGTTTACACTTTTTAACAAATGATTTGGAATGATTCACTGGTAAAGTGACATTTAAACAGGTCAGGGAGTGGGCTATATAGTCTGCAGAACAGCACAGCAAATTGAAAAAAAGAAAATAAAACAATGTGAAACTCTGGGGCCAGAGCGTGCCTAGGTAGTCCAGGAATACCAAGAGCAGCGTGGCTGGAGCAGAGTTTGAAGGAGAAGAGAGCATATGGGATGGGCAGGGGCAGAGGCAAGGATAGGAGTGGGACACTGGAGATCTTGCAGGCCATTAGGTCGCTGTGAAAGACTTCCCCATTGGAGGAGGAGGAGTAAGGTCTGATTTATATTTTAGTAGTAACAGCTGCTCTACTGAAAAACGACTGAGGGGAGGGGGAGAATGGTGGCAGGAAGATCAATTTGAAGGCATCAACTTGTAGGAATCCAGAGAGACATATTATAGTGGTTTGTCCAACGTATACATCAGTGAAAGTTGAGAGAGCTGGTAGGATTTGGGCTACATTCTGAAGGCAAAAGCCTCAGAACTTTCTGACACATTGGTTGTGGGTGCCAAAAGGAAGGATTCTAGGATCATCTTCTAGATTTTTAATGTGGAAAAGTGAAAGGTTGGTGTTTCCATTGAGTGTGACAGGGAGATGGGAAGGGGAGCAAGACTGAGCACAGGTCAGGTGCTAAGGTTTGGATATGTAATACTTGAGATGCATATTAGATATCCACACAGAGAGGTGGAATAAGCAGTGGGCTATATGAATTTGGAGTTCAGAGGAAAGACCATCTTGATCCTGTGCTTTATATTGAAAGCTGTGATCACCCAGAGAGTGACACTGGCATACCAGGAAAATTGGAGGAAGAGACTTTCTAATATGGAAATATGGGCAACAATTAATTTTAACTAAGTAATCAAAAGCAAAAGTCAATTTAACTATGGCTGTTAGCTCAATTAAAATTTTCTTTATTAAATATTTAGATTGGACTATACGAAACTTAGGTAATAGCAGTCACATATAGACAATTTCATACAGTTCAACTTAACATTCATATAGGAGAATGAAAAGAACTGGATTTTATGTAGAAAGAAATAAAGAGTTTAGTTGTTTTAGCTAATAGAAGCAAGCATTCTAAGGAAGAGAAAGTGCTGTGGATTGATCAAATAAGATGAGGTCTTAGAATTGACCACTGGCTTTCAACATGTAGAAATCATTAGTGTCCTCAATAAGAGCAATTTTAATGGAGCAGTGGGAGTATAAGCCTTATTGGCATGAACACAAGAGAAAATTGGGACAGGGAACAGAGACAATTCTTTCAAGTTTTGTTGTAAAGGGCAACAGGAGAATGGGGTGCTATTGGGAGAAGGGTGTAGAATCAAAAGTCAGTTTGTTTTCTTATGTAGAAAGAAAGACAGTGAGCTGGTAGAATACTCCAATGGAAAAAGAAAAACTGATAATGAAGAGAATTAGAATCTGGGAGTCAAAGACTAGGTGCTAATGTGCAAGTACTGCTCAAAGATAAACATGAACAGTTCATCCCTATTAATAAGAAGAACTCAGCGTCTGTAAGTGAGGATGCAGGCAAGTGGGTAGATGTGGTGTAGGAGCTTGTGGAACTTCTGATGGCTTCTATTTTCCCACGAAGTCTGAAGCAAGATCTCATCTAAGTGAAAGATAGTGGAGGGGATTTTAGAGTTTGGTACCTTAGTAGAAGTTATGGGACATCCCTTAGGAAGTTGGGGAATAAAGGAATAGGATTCTTGGACAGTAATAAGGTCTCATATTGCATGGCCAATAATTTAAGTGGGACCCAAGAGCTGATTGGGTGTTTCTTCTACCAGGGTCAGCTTCATGGTGCAGACATAAAGTAAATGGAATTGTATTTCCTAGTATTGGGGTTTTGTTGAGTGAGAACAAAGCAAGAGGATCATAATGAAGTTGGAATAGTACATAAGGAAGTGATTATAATATCAGAACATAGTGGGGAAGTTCTACAGAGGACTTGAAGTCAGGAGTTGGGGTATAGAGGAACTAGCTACAAGGGCAGTGAGGGAAGGTATGTCAGGGAGTTGAACCCTTGACATGAAGCTGTGAATGCTGCTAATGGCAGGTATATATTGGCAATGACAGTGAATATCAAGCTCTGTGATAAATGCTTTATATGCATTCTCTCAATTATTATTAATCCCTGAAGATCATTTTACCACTTTTACATATAAGGAAATAGAGAAAGATATTCCAGATCTTTTTTGTTGTTGCTATTAACAATTACCAATATTGCCACCCACCATAAAAAAAAATCCTCTTTCCAAAAACTGGTTTTAAGTAATATGCTCATGATCCCACAACCCATTGGCAATACATTAAAGGCTATAACCCAGATTTTCCAAACGCCTAATAAATTGTCCTAACAGAATTCATGTGAACTAGGTGCCCAGTGAATTAGGAACTTGAAACCTGCTTCAACCCTTTTTCTTGCAGCTTTTTTTCAATAATTTGCTACCCCCAAATCAGTGCCCAGATCAATCATCTCTTAGCTAAATCTTTTAATAGGAAAAAAAAGATTATAGCAGATGAAAATAGTGTCTTGGTAATTTATTTGAGTATTTCCTTTTTCATGTTCTTGTTTGGACTTGGTAGAATTTAGCCTCAGGGGAATTGATAGCATTTCTATTAAAGTCAAGCTAGTTAGGAAACTTCTAATGGTTTTGCTTTTCTTTTATTGTTTCATAAAATACACAAGCTGAATTTTAATTGGAGATGAATTTTTCTGAATAAATTGCCTCTATGTGTGTGTGTGTGTGTGTGTGTGTGTGTGTATTAAGAGATGGGGTCCCTTTTTGTTGCCTTCATTAGTCTTGAATTTATGGACTCACGTGATCTCACCTTAGCCTCCTGAGGACTGGGTTCTTTGAAATGACTTAACAATGCATTTTGGGGCGAATTTTTTACTTTTCTTCAATAAGGTTCAGGTAGGTCTAGAAGGTGAGGCACAACACCATTTGGTTCTCCAGGGAAGGCCTTATTGTAAACCCTGACATTTCCCACTTTTCCTTTTTCTAGTCCCTCGGGAATGCCTCCTTTCTCCCAATTAATGATAGCAATAACATTCACACAACAAATAAACAAGGGCTGGCTGGACATTTAAATATGAACTTCATCATTGCTAGTTTTGGTTGTTTATTTATGAAACAATCCTTCAAGGAGATAGTTAACCTACTGTAATGCCTCAAACTTCTGTCTCACACAACTAAGAATTTATATGATCACCTTCATTCAGCTGCTGGTTCCACGCTTTGAACATTTGAGGGGATCATATAAACTAAAGCTCAATTACTTGTATTAGTTTCTTAATGCTGCTGTAATCATTTGCCACAAACCTAATGATTTTGAAACAATAGCATTAAGGGTGTGTGTGTGTGTGTGTGTGTGTGTGTGTGTGTGTGATGTCAGTCTTGGTAAACACTCTCACTCTTTGTGAATGGTCCTGTAAAGCTGCACCCACCTGGTTTGAGATGAGGAGGAGACACATGGATTCCAGCAACTCTTCTCCAATAAATCCTCATTCATTCTTTGAGCCACTTCTGTTTGGACTCCTATGTCAGAAATGTCATAAATCCTGTGGCTTATAAACAACAGAAATTGATTGCTTCCAGTTCTGAGGTCTAGGAAGTGCAAGATCAAGGTGTTGGCAGATTCCGTTTCTGGAGATGGTTCCCTCTCTGATTCATAGATGATGATCACCTCAACTTCACATGGTAGAAGAGTCAAGGCAACTCTCAGGGGTCCCTTCTATAAGGGTATTAATCACTTTCCAAAGGCCACCATCTATTAACATCACCACATTGGAGGTTCAATTTTAGGAGATGAATTTTAGAGAGCGAAGCCTTCAGACCATAGCACTCTTTCTAATGGGCTAAGGCTGGAAGAACCTTGTTAGAAGATCTTGCATTGGTATCTGATACCTTTCTGTGAAATGTGAGGTTATTTGTCATGTATTTGGCCTTGGGCCTTAGTTGATATTATATTGAGATTTTTCATATCTTTTATAGAGGTGAGGAAGGAATTCCAGCACATATGCTGGGCCAGTAGGATGGAAGAATAGGAGGAATTCAAGTGAAATTTCAGGGAGTATGTATTAGAGGATATATTAACTAGGGCAATATTTACCTTGAAGGTTTTCCAAACCAATTCCTCTGGCAATGGTGCCAAATGGAATGACTGGTCTATGTTTAAGTACAGCCTAGTCCCCAGAATTCTTTTCTTTAATGGTTTGAAGGTACATATTTCAGTGTTAAATCCATTTTTTGGGTTTGCTTATGTGGTGATCTTCAAGTTGTTTTATGATATGATTTTATAAAGCCACATAGCTGATTACACATTTTTAAATAAAAAAAAAACTTTAAATTTTAGAATTAACTATTTGCAAAGGATATAATTTCTAGCCAATTGTAAATTGTTATTTTAAAATAATATATACCACTCTTTCAAATGCATCCAATCAAGCTAATACCATAGAAATCAAATATCCATCTTAAAAAATTAAAATGTTCATATTTAATGGAATTTTTACATTTTTCTTTTTATCCCTTGAACTTATATATTCATTAATTCCTTCCTAAAATATTTAATTGTATATGTTTTATGCTGAAATATTCTTCTGAAACACAAATATATTTGCTAATGATAGTTGTTATTGAGTATCCTTTTTCCAAAAGTAAGATCCTTAGCATTTTTAAGGAAAATCTCTTGTTATAATTATTATTAAGACATAACTGATAAAAAATACAAATGTTATACACTTGATGAATAATTATTGAGCATAAAAAGAAAATTGTTATCTTTTGATGCAAAGGACTTTTTCCCATTAGTTTTTGCCTAAGGATGAATATTAATTATTGGTATAACAAGATAATTTCAGAATCAATGCTATCTCTTTTCCCCATGGGTACAAGTTTTGATGAATTTTGTTGATAAGAATATGCAGATGAGGATAATATTTCATATGGCAATATCATTTAATTTGTTTATTCTTCCTATATTATTTATTAGTGAATTTTATTTCAGTGATTTATCAACAGATAACTCCATTACATTATATTTCAATTTTGTTGAAGGCAAAGAATTTGAACCCATCTCAGTGGATTTTTTTACCCAGTCATTAGAGTTATTCACTTTCTTAGCATGAGCACATTTTAATATTTTAAATATTTCCTGGAAGTTTTTATACTAAGACTAATTTTAGAGGAGTAAGAGAGATGTCCTGTTTTTGTTTTTTAACTTTATATTAAAGTTTAAGTATAAAATATGAATATTTTATAATCTGCAGCTAGATGAATTTTTACTACCAAATGCACCACTGCTACCGGTTGCCCAGATAAACAACAAACAGAACATGACTAACACACCACGAGATTCCTACTTGCTTCCTTGTAGTCCCTACTCCATGCCCACCCCAAGCTGTGTCTATTTTGTAATTGACATGACTTTATGTTCTCTTTTGGTCACCACTATTGAGATTAATATTAATGAGATTGAGATTAATAGATTCATGCCATCCTATTTCAGATAATTGAGATGATTAAGATGGTTCAGTCTTATTGCTAGATGGCATGATTTCTTTATCCATTCTCCTGTTGTTGGGCATCAGCTATTTTTTCAGTTTGGGGCTCTTACAATAGTACTATTATGAACATTCTAGTACATGTGTTTTGGTGAATATGTCTAGATTTCTGTGGAGTAAAAACCTGGAAGTAGAACTGCTAGATTACACAATAATCATTTAGACATCTTTGGTACATATTACCAAATAGTTTTCTAAAATAATCTCACCAATTTATATCGAATTGAATATATCAGCAATGAATGAATTTGCTAGTTGTTCCATGAATCTGCCTAGACTTAGCATTGTTTCTTTTTGTTAAATTTTCTAGTGGATAAACAATGGTATCATATTGTGATTTTAATTTTCATCTCTTTAATATCTAAAGAAATCAATCAAGATTTCATGCATCTTGGCCATTTATTTTTTTATTTTTTAATAATATTGTTTAGTTGTCAGAAGACCTTTATTTTATTTATTTATATGTGGTTCTGAGAATCGAACTCAATGCCTCACACATGCTAGGCGAGCGCTCTACCACTGAGCCACAGCTCTAGCCCCTTATTGGCCATTTATATCTCTTTCCTGAAATGTCTGATAATTTAATTTTCCCATTTGCCATTGAGTTATCATCTCTTTGATTTGTAGAAATTCCATTTTCTTAACATATTTTTGGATATATTTAACATATTTAAATATAAACATATTTTGGATATATTTAATATATTTAAATATATACATATTTAACAAAACTTTTTGATATACATATTGCAAAGTATCTTTTATTCTGTGGTTGCCTTTTCTCACTATAAATGATATCTTTCTGAAAATAGAATTCTTAATTTTATTTTAACCTAGTTTATCTTTTTTTATTCTGTCATACTTGTGGTTTTATATTAGGAAATGATTGCCTATCCAAAGTTATGACGAAGATCTCCTATATAGGTTTATTGCCTCTGTTAAAGAAAATTTGTGCAAAGCCTTTGTTTTCTTTTTCTTTTTATTTATTTTATTGATTTTTTAATTAGTTACACATGATAGTACAATGATCTTGACATTTTATACATTTGAATCAAATGGGGTATCATTTTTCATTTTTCTGATTGTACAGGTTCCTGCACTGAGTCCCAACAGACCAGAACAAACCAGAATGAAGTTACTCATGCTAGGTGGCATGTAACAAACTGAACTTTAAAATGGACCGATTTTAAAAAAATAAAAGGAGATTCATCGCAGCAGTCAGAAGGAGCCCTGTTTACCTTACCTGGCATAAAAAAGTCCCCTCTGCTTTATCCTATAAAGAAAGTAACTTCCAAACCACTAATCCACTTTTTGTTCCCTGTTTCTGTTTCTTCAGCTCTTTTCTGCCTAGAAAGCCCGCCTCCTCTGTTCATTTCATTGAAGCATGTTTCTATTTGAAGATGGGATGCCAATCAATTCACTAATCACTAATAAAAGCCAATCTGATCTTTAAAATTCATTTTGTTGGAATTTTGTTTTTAATTCCCATAAGAGATATATTATTTTACTTCTTGTGTTCACATCAGCAATCCATAGATATTAATGCCTGTGTACAGTGTGAGGTAGAGGTCCAACTATCTTTCCCCCAATATGTATATTCAATTCAGAGAACACTATTTATCGTACCTTCTTTAAGAGGTTGAAGGACTACTGTAAAAGGAGAGATGACCTGTAATCCTGGCAGCTGGGGAGGCTGAGACAGGAGGATTGCAAGTTCAAAGTCAGCCTCAGCAATGGTGAGTTGCTAAACAACTCAGTGAGACTCTGTCTCTAAATATAGTACAAAATAGGGCTGGAGATGTGGCTCAGTGGCCAAGTACTCCTAAATTCAATCCCTGTTACCCCTCCAAAAAGAAAAAAAAAAAAAGGAGAGATGAAAAGAAATCTAAACCTTCATATCAGACTCTCAGGCAGAAGAAACTAAGGAAAAATGTATGAGAATTTATCACTACCCCTCCAAATTTACTATTGTTAACATGTTTGTGCTCCAAAAATATATCTAAAAACATTTACTACTTTAAAAATACTTTTTTCTTCATATCCTTTGGAACACCTTTAAGTACCCCTTGGGAATTCCAGTTTGAAGAGTATGGTCCTGGAGGATAAGCTGGGGAAGATCAGAGTGTTTAAGGGAGGGCTGGGCATGTGGCTCAGTGGTAGAATACTTCTGCATGTATGAGGCCCTGGGCTCCATCCCAATACTGCATAAGGGAAAAAATAAAAAGAAGAAGAAGAAGAAGAAGAAGAAGGAGAAGGAGAAGGAGAAGGAGAAGGAGAAGGAGAAGGAGAAGGAGAAGGAGAAGGAGAAGGAGAAGGAGAAGGAGAAGGAGAAGGAGAAGGAGAAGGAGAAGAAGAAGAAAGAGAAGGATGAAGAGGAGGAGGAGGAAGAGGGGGAGGAGGAGGAGGAGGAGGAGGAGGAGGAGGAGGAGGAGGAGGAGGAGGAAGCTTAGGGGGAAGAATAAGATCCTCCTGACAATCATATGTACTTCAAACCCCAGAGGACTGTTTGGCCCAAAGGGCAAAAAAGAGACCATATAGAGTAAGTTGAGCAAACTTTCTCAAATAAATGAAGTGAGATTTCTTTTCTCTCTAAATGACTTGGCCTTTTGTTTATTTCTCTGTTGACTACCCGGAACTTTTCAATGGTGACCACTAAATGTACTGTGCCTCAGGTTCAAGGCCTTTTTTTCACTAAGAATCATTCAACTAAAGATTTTAAGTGGATTTCTATGTAGTTTCATGATTGGAAGTTACTGAGGACTCAAATTTCATAGCTGCCAGTTATTCTCTTTTTACAAATGGAAATACATAAAGTTCATAAAGCAGAGAGACATTAAAATAGATTATTCAAGGTCATGTTCTGAGTTTCACATTTAATTTCTACCCAGAAACCAAGATCTGCATTTCTAACCTAATGTTTCATCTCTCTTGAAGCTTTATACTTTTGTAAAGAACTCAAAGTTCCTGTCAAAGGAGCCCCCAATGCATTAGCTTTTTTGTTCTTTAATTGGGGAAGGAATGCACAGACTCTAAGCATGTTGGCCCATGTGAATTTCCCAAGGGCCACAAAGTATCTGTGGATACAGAGGAGGGGAAGAGGTACAGAACCCAGGGCACAGCAGCAAGGACGCCAAACTTCCTTCAGCTCCCTCTGAGGCCTCTCATCTCCTGTCCCCTTGCAGGCAGTGGCAACATGGAGCTCTTGTTTGATAGGAGAGTTTCAGGATCTGCCACAGCACACAGGAAGGTTTGGTGCTGCGCCCATGGACTGCACTTGGAAAGAACTTGAGGGGATAAGGTACTTTTAACCACTCAGGTTGTTTCATAAATCTTCCTTGGTTTTTCAACTCTTAGAGTACAGGCAGGAGGAAGGGATTTAAAGGGATAAAAAGTTCTGGCAGGGCAACCTTGGACATGGAAACACTTTTTAATTGAAGTTTTTGTTTTAGAACATTTTTAGGTTTACAGAATTGCGGGGATTATAGTACAAAGGATTCTTTTATACCCCACACCCAGTTTCCCCTGTTAGTCACCTCTTACAATGGTATGGTATATTTATTACTATGAATGACTATAGATTGATGTCATGATTACCAAATTTATAAGTATCGATTTTTCCTGTGATGACTCTATTTTTTATTGTTGTGATTTTTAAGGTATAAATAGTTTCCAAAAAAAAAAAATCATTTTGGTGCTTCTACTTTGTTAGTGTCCAAAATGCATGCATCATCTGTCCCCAGGGTAACCCAACAAGGCCTTCTGGGATTTATGTCTTATCTCTTCATCCAGAATTCTGGGGACATATCCTAGCCTTCTCTGTGATACGTTTTCTTTTGGGAAAAGACCTAATAAGTTCTTTTATTTTGTCCCTTCCCCACCATAGGCATAAATGAATCCAAGGACTTCTTACATTAAACAAAATTAATGTAATTCTCTCTGTAAACATTTATTTATCCCTATGTTAAAAAAGAGGAAAAACAGTCACATAGGTTAATGATAAGCCTTTGCCCTTAGGGACCTTTTAATCTTTGAAGGCACTAATGAAACCTAAGCCAGATGCATGTATCACTGGTTTCTGGTGTTGCCACATGGCAAGCAAGATGCATTTGGGGCCAGTAGCTTGCTAGGAAATCTGCAAGTGATATCGAATCTTCAGCCTGTCCTTGTTCAGAAGGAACCTGTATGGTAATCAGCATCAGCCCCTTGTTGAGTCTTTATCCTGTGTGGAAACTATGCTGGGCCACACAAAACTCAAAAAAACAAATGACCACAGCCCTGTGGCTGGTAATAGTGGAGCCAGAACTATAATCCTGAGCATCAGGCCTTGACATTCAGCCTGTCTCCTGCATTAACATGCTGAAACTCACCAGATAGCTTATGGATTTCTTAGGTCAGGTTAAGATAAAATCCATGTGCATTATGAACTTCCCATGTAAAGGATAAAAAGATATCCTTATCTCCCCTAAAGTATTCTTTTTCATCTTGGTGAGGATTTACTCCTGAAGAGCAGATAACAAAAAAGCAGAATGGGGCACAAGGGCTCTTGTTCCAGTATTACTCTCAAGCAAAGAACATTCCACACCAAGGTTAGTGATAGTATTATTTTAATTTTACTTTAGCATTTATTTATAACCCATGGAAGAATGCGTTGGAGGAGCTCACTCTTTTCCATTCCTGACTACTTACTGCAGGAGAAGGGTGTGTGATATTCTGATAAAATGTGAGACCACTATAGTTAGTCTTCTTCAGTAGTCCTCCAACTTAGCCCACACATAGTATTATTCCATATCAGAAATTGAAATAATATCCTATTAGAGGGACTTTTAAAGATATTATCCTTTAGCCATACCTGATAAATTAGCCCTAACTTATAAAACATCTAAAGAAAACTGTTAGTCTCATTGATATCTTATAGTCAGAAATTTTATTGAACATATCCAACATTTGGTAGGGAAGGGAGATGAGGCACAGAAGAATAACATATTTGAAATTAGAAGCTTGAAGTTTACAATATTAAAATGTGGTAGTATATTAATATTTGTAAGTTCTGAATCACGAAAAATAGTAGGTGGTTTTATAAATGCCACAGTCTCTATTTGCCACCTGATTATACTTTCTCAAGTCTAAAACCAGACACTTTTCTCCAGCTGCCAATTTAAGAGAAGTAGTTAAATTTTTAAAATGTCTTTCCTCCCTTTCTCTCACTCTCTCTTTTTTTTAAAATGCAGCATATATTTCTATTTACCTCCCAAACATTCTAACAGCTATTCTCCACCTGCTTTCTTGTTAATAGAACCTTAATTTCGTTTGGAATGGTAATGGCATAGACGTACTTCATGATTTGAGATCAGTTTAAGCTGGTCAGGAAGTGCAATTCTTTGGCAGTTATTACACTTTCCAACTTTTCTTGCAGTGTGTGTGTGTGTGTGTGTGTGTGTGTGTGAGTGTCTGTACATATATAGGTATATGTATATGTATAGTATAATAAATATGTATATATGTATATGTATAGTATTATATATATGTGTGTGTGTTTATATATATGTATATATGTACCAGGTGTGTGTGTGTGTGTGTGTGTGTGTGTGTATCAGTTGTACATTGGTATCCTGTCCTTCCTTTTACCTCCTTTGAATGTAGACGTGATGCCTATGTTATAGCAGCCATATTATGACTATAAAACCACAAACAACATGAAAAGGATAAAAGAAGTGACTTTCATATTGTGATTATTTAATCTACTTCCCTGTCTTCTGATTCTTATTAAATATATTATTAAGTTTTAAGGTTTTTGGTTCTTTAACATCTCTCAAATTAGGAATATGTTAATGGTTTAGAGAAGATCTCAAGCATTCTTTTAATCCCTGGAGCTATGGGGAGATAGATAGTAAAGAAGATGGGTTTTAGCAGCATTTTGAAAGGTCATCTACCTTTCATATTTGGCCTCAGACTTCAGCACCATTAGTATTTACATCTTGAATAATTATTTTAAGAAATGTTGCATCACTCATGCTTTTGTTGGCATGGAGACCAATATTTCATGAAAAATCTCATTGGCAATTATTAGTTAAAAATAATTCAGAAGCAATAAAATATTCAAAAAAGAATTAATAAGAGTTGAACTCTGTGAAGGAATATAAAAATAACCACTTTATTTCACATTTTAAAGTGTACACAGAGATTATGCAATATGGGTTCCTGCATAAGGCACCTATATATGGTAAAATCTCATAGTAATATGGGTATATTTTTCATAGCTACTCAATAACATATTTCTTTCCTTGGGGATATAAAATAATGACTCCTCTTATAGGAATGGTGCATCAGTTTTGACATAATACAGAATATGATGGAAAAAACCCCACTTGCTTAAACCATGCCTATTTGAAAATGTTGATACTCGGAATTGAAATAATTACCACTGTACACAGGGAAACTCCAAAATCTTGTTCCATAAGTTGTACATACAAATCTGTTATGTATCCTAATATACTATTTTCAAGATTCCATTTAGCATGGCCTTTTAATGACCTGAGGGTAAAAGGTTTTATTATTTATTCGCTTACTATAAAAATCTTCCAAGGGTATGCACACACATAGGTTTTCAGATACTTCCTGCTTCTCCAGCTCATGTTCTATTTAAAGTTCAAAGTTCTGAGGTTCAGCTCTGTGATGGCTGAGCTTATATGTCAACTAGACTCAATTAAGAGATTCCCGGATAGTATGAAAAGTATTATCTATCTATGGGTGTGTCTGTGAGGGCTCTTCCAGAGGAAGAGATCAGCATTTGAATTAGTAGACTTCAGTGAAGAAGATGGCCCCCCTGGTGTGTGGATGCTGTTCAACCCAATGAGGGCCCAGTGAGAACCACAAGGTGGAGGAGGGTGCATACGCCCTCCCTCTTTTGGAGCTGGTACATCCCTCTGCTCCTGCCCTCTGACACTAGCCCTCTGGTCCTTGGGCCTTCAGACTTGGATCGACACTTACACTACTTCCCAAATCCTCCTAGTTCTTGGCCCTTGGACACAGACTGGGACTTACACTCCTGGCTCTCAGGCCCTTGGGCTGGGATTGGTGCCACAGCCCTAGCTTGCCTTGGTAACTTGCAAATGGGAGAATGTGGGATTGCTCAGTTTCAATAATCACTTCAGCCAATCCCTCAAAGAAATCCTCTATGTATCTGTCTGCATAGATCCTATTGGCTTTGTTTCTGAGGAGAACTCTGACTAAAATAAGGTCCCAACTGGATTTTATGACCTGAAATGAATCAGTATTGCCAGAGCGAGTGTTAGCTATGTTTACTAGACATGTGCCTATCAGTGTGCTCAGTAAGGTTTCTAGAAAAATTTAGTAATTCTTCGTCTTGAAAAAAGATTTCTTATTCCTGGAGATTTGTAGAAATATTTGTTGCTGTTTATTTTATGATTACTGCTCTTTGTTGGGATTTTCTGTGATGATTAGTATTCATTGCTATTTGGAATCAGTCCCCCCCAGAGTGAGTGCTAGATATTCCTACTAGACATGTACTTCCTCAGTGTGCTCAATAATGTGCTACTAGTAGAATTTAGTAACTCTTCATCTTGCAAAAGTAGCTCTTACTCATGGAGCTTTCAAAGGATTTTTTGATGTTGTTTATTTTATGATTATTACTCTTTATTGTTTGATATTGACTTCTCTTTCTATTTTAAGTTTAAATTTAATGGAGTCTGTATACTGTTACATTCAGGCAAGTATTAAGTATCTATAATGTGTCATTTACTGGTAGGCTTTGGTCAAAACTGACTGATTCCATCTTCAAGATCTCATACGAAGTAAGTAATGCGCTAAGGCAATACCCCATGGTTTAGCTGAGAACAAGAAGCCAGGAGAGGTTTACTACAGTGTGAAAATGGATAAACCATTTCGATCCACACTCCAAAACCTAGGCAAATTCCAAATCATGTGTCTTTCTCCTGAGGACGAGGGGTCAATCACAGCAGGTATTTAAATGTGTCTGGTAAGCCAGCTCTCATGCTACCACATCTCTACTTTCAGAGTATTCAGAGTGTCATGAGAGCAGCTGTGGTGCATGATCCTAACAAGCTACCTGGATGAGTGAAAATTCAATCATTCGATGAGAAAAGTTGGTCTTTGAAATAGGCTCTGGCAGTAGCTAGTCTAAGAGGGTGATTAGGAGCACAGGACATTGACCTTGAAGTCCAGATCTTTTGAGTTCATATCTCCATTCTTTGCTTGTTGCTTCACTTACTTAAGCCATAAAGCCTCTTTCCTCATCAGAAAAATTTAATAATAATTAAAATAATGACCTGCCTCACAAAGATTTTAAGAATCAAATGAGATACCCTTTATAAAGGGCTCCTATGGCACCTGGCACTTATTAGGTCCCCAGACATTCTAGAGGAGCCAAAAGGGGAGTCCAGAGATATGCTATCATAGACTGGACTCCTGTCTGAGTCTTCTGGAGACTAGAGAGGTACTGGGAAGAGAGTTACCCCTGCCCCCCAAAAACCATGCTGAAGTGTTCAAGAGGAACTTGCCTGGGGACACTATGAATAAAACAAAGTGACCCTTTCTTTATCTACTGACCACTGCTAGAATGCTTACAGAATCAGTCTTGATGTTTAATGATGATGAGATACCACTAACATGATCATACAGGTGCCTAAAAAGTGCTTTGCTGCTAGTCTGAAGAATAGCTGTGGTCTCTGTTATAGGCCTCTCCATTATCTGAGTGCCTGTGTTCTTCGACTTGGGCTGTAAAATAAGACAACTCAGCCAGCTGCCCCTGGTAAAACACTCAAAAGGGCATTACAAGTGAAGTCAATAAATCCACCTCTCCCAACTGAACAACTGCATCTTCCTAGACATCATTGAGATATCTGATGTCACCATCTATCTTACTCTCTTCTGGTCTCCAGGTGCCTAGAAATATGTACCCTTGTTGAAAATCTCCAATTCCATTTCATAGATACGGGAAAGCAACTTTGTAGCTATAAGTCAGATCCCCGATTCTTCCTGCATTAGTTTATCTTTTCCCATTCTGTCCTAGAAAGATCTATTTTATTTTCTCAGTCTAAAGAGAAAGTTGGCTAAACATTAAATGTTGCTTTTCATGTCAATTACCTAGACAATTATGTCAATAACTTTGAAAGGCTTCTTTTTTTTTCCTGGTTTTTCAACCAACCTTTCTCACCGAGAGCCCACTTTCCCTCTGCTTTTCATTGTTATTAGGCATCTGCTGACTGAGAACAAGGAGTTTGCTTTATGGTGTGGTGTAGGAGGGTTCAATGTGCCAAAACTTCTTTGCTGCAGAACTTTGGAGTGGTGAGACATTAGGCAACAGTGTATTTAGCCCCAGACATACACCAATAAGTGGCTGCAGCAGACATAATAGCTGACATTTGTGAAAATACCTCATAACTCTATACTAACCATCCTCCTAGAATAGGAATTAGAAAAAAAAAGTGGGGGTGAACAATTCAGATCCTGATGAAAATGTCCTCAGTTCACCACTAGCTGGGACCCACCCCCACTGCAGTTCTGTTATTAACTGCTCCATTGTGGCCAAAGGACAGAGGAGAAGTTTGAACAGTGCTTTATAATTAGTGCCTGTTGTAGTGCCAGTTGGCTGGCTCGTGTTGAAATAGGAACAAGGCAGGTCAGACATCAAAACTCAGGGGAAGACATTAAAGCATTGGACTTCTTGAACTCCCTTTATCTGCACTACCATAGTCCTACAACTGGGCAACCCTTCATAGCACATGTCTATTTGTCTTCTAGTACTTTTGTGAGGATCACAGTCCAGCTCACTGACCAACCAACATGGGAATTTTTCTAACTGATTCTCTATCAGGATTCCTAAAGTTCAGACTGGTAAGATTACTTATCCAGTTCCACAGCTATGTTGGAAGCCCCTGACTGCCAATAACAAAGGAAGATTTTAAATCTTTTTTACTTTAACAAGCAGTTTTGAAAACTGGGGTGGTTCCCGGAACCTCCTTCCCTGATGAGTCATTGAAATCTGTTATCAACCCTATGAAGGGGACAGAGATCATTGAAATTCTCAGATAATCCCCAATCACATTTTTGCTACAAACCTGGCCTCTTGACTTAAAAGATCTTCACTAAAACTGCTAACAACACTTCACTGATAAGAGCTTCGAGAACTAGGATCCATTTGAGAAGTGTTGACTTGTGGGATGGGCCAGAATTGAGCAGAAAAAAGATGACAGAGAGGCAAATATGGATTGAAAACCCATTCCTGCATGACAGATGGGTTGTGTAGTTTTAAAATCCTACCATCCTATCCTTTTATGACCAGTAAAGCAGTCCAATTTAAACCATGCAACAGTTCTATCATTCATTTATAAACCATAACCAGATAAGAATCTCTTCCTACAGAATTTAAACATGATATTAGAAACAGACACTGATTTGCTGAGAAATTAATGGTACTTTCCAGAAGTCATTTGAGTAGGTTCTTAGAGAAGAATAAAATGTCCAATTCAAGAAAACCCATCTGTTTTTTAAATCTCTAAAACGACCTTCTCAAAACCTTTAGTCTTCAAGCCTTCTGCTCTTCTCATTATTTTAATGGGCTTTTCTCCAATTTTCTTTCCCATATAGTTATAAATGAAGACAGCTGTACCGAAGAAGAAATGGTGAAAAAGGCCTCGAGCTTCGAGTTGAGAGTCTTGCAGGGTTGCCTGTGCTTCTCAGAAGACATCCCAGTGTGGGAAACCAAGTGAGGTAAATGGGAGAGAGAATGTTCAAGGAGAATTATTTCCCAGTATTCATGCTGATCCAGTGGTGATATTTTATAGCTCCTGCAAAGGCAAGAAGGGAATGACTGTATAGTGACCCAAGCACTCAGCTGGGAAATAAGCAACTTGCAATTAGCTCCAGCTCTGCCACCACTGAAGAGTGTGATCTAAGACATGCCACTTCTCTTCCCCTAACTCATCTAAAAAGTGAGTAGATTAAATCATAACTGTAGCACTTTTTTTGCTCTAACAGTTGATATATGATGTTGAAAACTGTGTGACATAATAGAAATAACATATCTTTTGGAAAGCAAAATTCCAGTTATATGCTATATGACCCTGATCAAGTGAGAGGTCTTAGTTTCTTATTCATAAAATAAAGAGAATCACACTCACTAAAAGTGCAGTTGTGAAAATGGGAAATAACATATGATAAATACCTCAAAAAGTCCCGAGTGTAGATGTCTTTAAATGAAAAAATAATTCAATGATGTGATGACTTCATCCCAAATGCCTTATACTATGAGGCAAAGTTTTAGGTTGTCTTCTGTCCCCTTGATTAGTAATATGAAGTCTGTTACTTTGTAGGAGTGAAGGTGATTCAAAGCTCCCAACTCTGTGTGAATGAAAAGGCAACTCTGTTCCAGGATCTCTTGGAAATGGTGTGGGACATTGAGCCCCATTGTACAGTCATGTCTCTACCCTTCTAGTTAAGATGTGGATGTGTAGTGGTCCTGAGGACTTTGCTACCCCCCTCTACTCTGTTGGGAAGTTCTTTGGGGAAGGAAAATGTGATGAAGCATGGCCAATTGCTTTACTCACATCCTGAAAATGCAAAGTCCTATCAGCTTATAGAGTTCAAGAATATCCTCTTTGAATGCTTTTTCTGACATTCTTGAACACTTGAGTTGAGAATTGGGCAGGACACTGAAGTATGGAGAGTAAGCAAAGGATTGCTAAAGACGTTCACTTAAGCTAAACCAATGTTTCAGCCAAGTTGAGAATTTGTCAGACAACAGGTTCTATCTTAGGAGGAAAAATATACCCATCTTTTCTTAGATTTCATTAACAACAAATTTCTTTCACTTACAGAAACATGGATCATGCAACACCATGGATATTTTACCTGGAGGAATATAAATTCTTGAAGTCTTTTGTATCTGTAAAAGCCAAAGCTAATTTGCAGTTGTAGAATTGATAATGTATTCATATCCTCTCCAGACTATGGGATTACTTGATCTTTTCATTGAGTGTGGACTGAAATTCTGTCCTCTAGAGGTCACCAATGCACCAAACTTGAAGGCTGCAGAGGCTTCCAAAATGCTGAAGAATAACCAAGTGCCCTGCTTATATTTGAGTGAAAGAGGAAAAAAAAAGAGGCAACTATATTATTCTAACTGCTGCTCTCCAGCTACTCTTTTAAGATGTAAAAAATTTTGTTTGAAACAAAATGATTATTCTTGATTTATTTTGGCTTTTCTCTGTACTGATCTAGATGAAAGAAACTCTTACATGATTAAATGCTTCTTAACTAACAGCTTAATTGTAGAAGTCAGAGAAGAAACTCTCTTATCCAGGAAAAACACTGATACAGAAATAGGTTAGTTTAGCCTTCATTAAATGAGTGTGACGGTGGGGCTCTGGTTAAGGCAGAAGCCTCCGCAGTGCACTGTCCTCAAGGGGCCTGGGCACAGGGAAACATGGCCCCTTAGGAACTATTATGAGATCATGTAAAAGGAGCCTGACTCAAGTACTTAGATCTCTGCTGGCAAATCAGAACTTGCACATAAAGGGATGACTTTGGTAGTCCAAAAAAGAACCTTGTCATAAAAGTGGCCAATTGGGAAGTCCTAATGGGACTTTTCTTCTATAGTTCGCCTTTTTAGTTAGTCTGATGCTTTAGTCTTCCTGTGCAAGGCTGATTGCCTCGCTTGGAGAGAACGTGCCTTGAGAACAATACTACCTGTCGGCACCCCGTGGGCTTGAACTATGAGCTCAACAACTGACTATGGGGTGAGTTGGGGCCTATAGTGGCACAACCCTCTGCTGGTGGACTGTGCTGCTCCAGGCGTGACCTGGGAGTTACCACCAGCCAGCCGTTCACAGCATTGTTCCCGCAGTGCTGGTAGCTCTCTGAGGAGAGGAATTCTTATACCACAGCTTTCCCAGGGCCCAGACACTTGCCAGCAGCTGACCCATCAGGAAATGGCCACTCCCCTCTTCCTTCCCACATTCCTTCCTGAGCATTCCCCAGTCTTAGGTGTGGTCAATCCTCAGAAGATCTGTTGGAATTGATTGACAAGAAAACAAAACCTTCCTCCAGATAAGAAAGATCACAGCACTACAGGAACTCTCTTTGCTTCTGGATGAGGCAGGCCTCTCACTCTCTCCCCCTTCACATCTCCACTGCTGACTGTGTAGTTTCTTATCACCTCTTTAGGATATGTGGAACAGTCCTGCGAACAATGAGCTCAGTTTGAGTAACTATTTTTAATGACTAATTCAAATTGAAGTAAAACAACTTGTCCTAGAGAGTCTGTAGTGGTCTTTCTTGGTGTTCACAGACATTTTTCTTTAGCACTAAGAAAGAATGAAGGAAAATTTTATTTTTGAACTACTTGGTGTTCCTTTAAAAGCTTCTGATCCTGCAGAGATCTGGAAGCTTAGGAAAAGATGACACCACTTTTTCTACACTTATTCTAGAGAATCCTGTAACATGAATGATATCTTAAGGAGAATGGCAGAAGACTATTCAATGCTTTGGTTTAGCCAGGTTGAAAATTGTGTTCCTGACCTTTATCCATGAAGTCAGACCGATAGCTTTCCTGGGGACTCTGCTGTTTAATCTTGGTTTCAGTTTGTTTAGCTATAAGCAAGACTCCCCTGCCTCTGTTTTCTTATTGGTAAAATAAAAGGGTTGCATATAATCTTCTCTGAGGTCCATACTGAAGCTCACATCTACTCTGAGAAACGAAGGCTTTATAACTGAGGACCAACTGCACCTTGTCAGCTGTATTAGCCTCTGGAAGTTGCCATAACAATGTACTAAACACTGAGTGGCTTCAAACAACGCTAATTTATTTTTTCGCTGTCTGGAGGCTGGAAGTCTGAAATCAGTGTCAGCAAGGCCAAGGTATCTCTGGAGCCTCTAGGGATGAATCCTTCCTGTCTCTTTCACTTCTAGTGGTTGCCTACAATCCCTGATGTCCTTGGAATTGTGATAGATAGATGTGTCACTCTATATTCTCCAGTGTGTCTTCACATTGTCTTCCTTCTCTATGTTTGTTTCTGTCTTCAAATTTCCTCTTTTTGTAAGAGTATAGTCATATTGTACAGACCTGCCTTTAACTTGATTATTTTTGCAAAGAACATATTTCCAAATAATGTTACAATTTGAGGTTCTGGGGTATTGAATTAAGACCTCAATTTATCTTCACTTGACCCATAACAGGAAACAACTAGCAAATTTCTCTGTGCTAAGTATGTGTTCTTTGACCCTTGGGTATACTCTTCGTGCTGCTCTGAGTCCTGAGCAGGTCTACATGGTTCATGAATCACATCAGGCAGTTGCCTATGTCTCTAGCTTTCAGCTGGGTTCAGTAATGACAGGAGTTAGGATGGAGGAGAGTGAGGCTGGTAGGATGAGGGTGGAATTTATTCCCCAAGGGGACCTTTCCCTTGGAAGGTAAGTATAGGAGATGCTGTCCACACAGATTTCTTTGCTTCTGAGGACCCTTAAGTTATTGTCAAAACTTCAAGTTTAAGGTCAATAATTCTTTCCTTCCTACCCCTTCACTTTTGTTTCTCTACAGTGCACCCATCAGATAACTCACTTAGAATGCATCATCTGTTTTCTACAAGGATCCTGACCCCATTCTTAATGACTGATTTCTTAGAAGTTCTAGGTGTTAATTAGACCCAGAGGAGTCTCAGCAGAGACAACTCTTGTAATTTGGTGAAACATGGCTGCCTTTGGGTAGTTCCTGGTTCAGGAAACATGCAGAAGTCCAGCTCTTTTATAGAGCCAGAGTAGCAAAGCAGGTACATGGCTTGGTGAGTGTCTGGATGAGGTAGGTTCAGACACACAGAGGTTCATGGCCACATGGGAACAGCCCTCTTGGTGTGGTTTCACATCCCAGAGCCAGGCTGGCTTTGCCTCTTGAGTAAAGATAATCAAGCTCACTTGGATATTCTGTCTTGTCCCTGCCTTGCTGCCCCCTCTGGAGGACTACAGTGCATCTTCTTGTCCAATATTTAGAACTTCTTTAATAAAGCAGTGTTCCTTTATAAAATTATTTTGCATGTTATAATTTTAAAGTCAATTTTAGGTCAGTGCTAGCAAGAGTGCTAGGGAAAGTGTATTCATGTCAGATACGCCATTGAATATTTCACCTGATTTTCCATTTTCCAGAAGAAAAAAGAGAGACATGTGAATGGAAGAGTCCAGTGGCAAGGTCTAGAATGACATATTCTTAGACTACCCTGCGAAGTAGGTATGGTTCAGGACCTGCTTAAATAAATGAGGAAACTGAGTTTTTGAGCAGTTTGGCAAATTGCTCTGTTTGCTCAGCTAGTAAACTTATAAGGGCTAGCATGCAAACCCTGGTTTTCAAATTCCATTATTTACTTTTAAAAAGGTGTGTTTATTTTCACTCTGATGTTTCTCAGCCTTTAAAAATGAACATCTGTAGCCTGTGATCAAGCATCAGGCCTTTCCTTCCTCCCACTGTCCAAGTTAGTGCTTTACACTGGACATCCTGAGGACTTTCTTGCATGGAAGAGGGAGAGAAAAGCACCAAGGGCATTGCATGACTGAACTCCCATGATTTTCCCCCTAGGATGAGGTTTCACCATGTTTTTCAAGGTGATCTAGAACTGGTGAGCTCAAGCAATCCTCCTATTTCAACCTTCCAAGTTCCTGGGGTTACAGGCAATGAGCCAATATACTTGGCTTTTTAGCAGTTCTGGGAATCAAATCCAGGTATGTCTGGCAGGCACTCTACCATGGAGCCAATCCCCAGCCCTGAACTCTCATGCCTAATGCCATTTCTCTGTGTCTGCCTTGGGATGATATTCCTTGGAATATCATCTACTACACTTCAGGTATGTCCTTTTTACTATTCTTCCTTCATAGTATGTCAGTCTCCTTCATTCCACTCTAAGTGTTCCATGACTGTTGCTTTACTCTGTTTTGAACCTGAGGTAAATTCTACACCCACATAAATTTGCTAACAATGTCTGTTGAAACTTTACAGTGTACTGGCTTAGTTGACCTCTGCTGTGGCCATGAAAACGGACACTGACACTTAAGGGTGGGAATTAAGCCATGGATATGAAATGTCTTTTCAAATGTACAAGAAAGGGGCTCATTACTCAAAAACAAAGAAACATACCCAGTTCAGCATTTGTGGCTTAAGTTTCTGGTTATACTTAAAGAACTCTGAATTGGTTTGCACTAGATTTCTTACTTCCTCTCTTTTAAAGAAAAAAAAAATCACTCATTTAAAAGTAGAAAAGGTCTTTTTGGATACCAAGTGGATTTTTCCAAATCACATTTGGCTTAGTCAGGTGTGAAGGGATGAGAAAGGCTTAAATTCTGTTTTCCTTAAAGCCCACCTGGGTTTAAATAATAAGTGGAAAATATCTCACTAAATTCATTTGAATTGTTCTGGAACTCAAACATTTGGAAAGGCATTATGATATTTGAGAATTCCTGAGTTGTTTCAATTTTATCCTGGACATTTTCTAAGTACCTTATTACCATCCCGGTTTTATTATTCTAGGCATACAAAGAAGCAACAGGTTTTCTTTTTAAAGATGAAAAAATGATATATAAAAAGAGAAAAGGAACCTGAAAAGGATAGGAAACAGCTCTCAAAAGTCATTATTTTGGAGGTGTAACTCAGGGAAGAGCCTGTTCTCAACATGCTTGAGGTCTTGAGTTCAATACCCAGCAACAAAACAAAACAAAACACTCTCGTTTCTGGTTTCCATTCAGGGGAAGGAGAGTGGAACAAAATGAACCCGTATTATAACAAGACAAAAGTATTATGAAACATACCTAAATAATCTGCATGGCACGCAAATTTACCTGTGTTCAGTTGCCTACTCTTGTCAGACTTATTTTCCTAAATGCCACTTTCATTACACTACATTCCTGTGCAAGCACTTGACCTGTTTCCTCACTGTCCACTGAGTCCAGTCTGCATTTCTTTCTCTAGATTTCATAGCTGTTCAGGATAGTATCCATCCTGGTTTCTTGCTGTTGCATGAAGGATGGTGTCAGAAAAAAAAAAGCCTCAGTTAATGAACCAAGTCATCCTGAGAAGGGTGAGGTTTCCCTACTTGAAGAGTTCACAGAAGTGGAAGAGGAACTTGCAGACACTGTTCTTGGGGGATGCAGAAACCCCATACAGGTTATTGAAGCAGCCTTAAGGTCCAACTTGCTGATCTTAGTAAAAATGTGGGGATGTGGCCACAGAAGCATGACAGAATCCTTATTATTAATACTGGTCACAAAGTTCAAACAGCAAGTAACAATGAGGCTTCATAGGCACCCCTTCAAGCTGCTGCAAAGTGTCCCCAAGTTATTTCAGGAACAGTTCAAATAGTAGAGGCATCTTGAAGATAAAGGTGAGAATCACAGGGTTCTTATGCTGGAAATAGGGAGGTGGTGGTGGTGGTGGGGTAAACCCTTCTCCTGTCAAATGGTTTATTATAAGTCTAATTTGGATTCTCTGAACTGCAAACATGCTTGAGCATATTTGGTAGATTGGAGGGAAGGGCCAAGAAGATTGCATTTGCATAAAGAACCAATATACTATCTGGTGCATGCTGCTTTCTCCAGAAGTAGGGTGGGGAGAGTGGGTGATTATGAATACAATATGAGCTGTCACTCTAAACACTGGCAGCTCAGCTTCCATAGATTTATGCCTGAGCCTAGGTTCAGAGGAAGCTGCAAATAAAAACTGGAGGAGTTGTTCTCCTGCAGAATAAAAATTAGCACTATTTTGGGACCAATGCACAGAATAATAGAAAATTCAGTTTTTCTAACTCCATTATCAGATACAGATATATAAAAGCTTTGCTGCAATTGGGTTTTTTGTTTTAGATTTTTAATTGATGACCATAACATTAGAGATTTTACCTGGAAAAGAGACAAGCAAAGCCCACCTAAAAAATTATTGTAATAAGTAGTATTAGGTATCATCATTGCGTATTCTTCCACAATACTTATTTCATTTTTTCTTCTAATAGTAAAAATCATAGGAAATTTATATTAGGTAATTATGAATATATTACATGAGTTATATTTCCTTATTTCATTGAAATATCATATTTGAAAGAGAAATCTATTATTTTCTAAAAAAACTGAAATGGATTGTTCATTAGATAATTTAATTGATGCTACATGCTGACCTCAAGTTACCAAATGCAAAAGTCATTGATCTTGTTATCTTGGCAACTCTTTCACGACAACGGGAGAAAGATTCTTTTCCTTCCCTTGCATATTTGCTATGGATGACAGGAATAAATAGAATGTTAATCCTAATTAATCATATGATTATGTGTTATGTTACTAAAAATGACATCTTGTATGATACTTTCTAAGTAAGGCAAAAAGAATCTCATCATTTTAGAAGTTGATATTCCCGACAAAGAATGGAATAGAATCAAAGTCTTGGAGCAAAAAGGTAAAGAACAATTAACTCACACACTCAATCACCAATTGTACTGATTCTGGTAGTCATATATCTAGGGTGACCCAAGTGTATAATCAAAAACCACAATTAGAATCACCTGTTCCATGGAAATATTTTGCATCCAATGTGGATCTTAAGAATTAGCAAAAAGCCGAAATTCCTTTAGGCCTCTAAACATCTTGTTAATAATAGGGTTAGATCCCCAGGCTAATTGGAGTTTAGTGTAGTCCAAAAACATGAAGTTCTGTTCAAACTGGACCAACATTTTTGTGTGTTGAAGATCAAGGAACTTTTTACCTTGAGACTCCTAAGAGAACAAAATCAGGAGAATGAAATGAAAGGGAAAATATCATGAAGTAAAATAGAAGTGAAAGGCTTTGGAAAGGAAGCATTTAAGCTGGCAAGATATTTGAAATAGGTGACTATCTGGTTTTCTAGGGTGGAAGGGTTTCTTGGGATCCAGGGCTTTTAGTACTTAGACCACTTGTGACAAGTTGGTCACTTATTGTTGAGATCATACTACCCAACTTCTTCACTTTACACATGAAAATCTAAGGCTTGGTTATGAAGTGACTGATATCTTAATCCATTTGTGCTGCTATAACAAAATATCTGAAACTGTATAGTTTATAAAGAACAGAAATTTAATTTCTCATGGTTCTGGAGACTGGGAAGTGCAAGACCAAGGTGCTGGCAGATCCAGTGTATGGAGAAAGCTGGTTTGCAGAGGGCCATCTTCTTATTGTGTCTTCACTTGGCTGATAAAGAAACTCTTAGTTTGCTTCTTGTTGGGGCACTAATCCCATTGACGAGAATGCCACTCTTGGGACTTGATTATCTTCCAAGGCCCTTTCTTCTAATATTGTTATATTGGAGGTTAAGATTTCAACACATGAATTTGGGGGCTCACAATTATTTGATCCCTAACGTTGATCTTGCTCCCTTAACTTACAAGGACACTTATTTAGTGGATTAGGGCCTATCTTCATCCAGGTGATCTCATCTTCAGATCCTTACCTTACTTGTACCTGCAAAGAAGACACTTATTCCAAACAAAATCATATTCACTGTCTGAAAGTAGACATATAACTGGGGATGGACACCATTCAACTTATTATAAGAGTATTTCTTGGAAATTAGGGCTTAATATGTTTAACATTAATACAAAAACATCATTATTTGGTGGGAGTAAGAAAGCAGTGATAGATAGAAATAAAATTGTGGCAATGTGAAGTTAAATATGGAAGCTATCTTTTCATTCCAGCATAGTCCTAGCCAGTAGGGATAAAAACAACAACAACAACAACAAAATCTATGACCTACCTTTAGGAGGAAGGTACAAGCAAGAACTCATCTCAGAATCTTAAATAGATAGGCTATGGTTCAAGGAATAACTTTCACTCCCAGTGATAAAAATAACTAAGGAGGTTCCACCTTCAGAAATTAGGCAAATGTCAGATTTGCTTTTGATTGGTTTACCTTGAGACACAAAAAATATTGGATAAATGATGTATAATGATTAATTCCCTATCTTACCTCTAGTGTTTGAACTTGGCCACATGAGCTAGAAGATGGGACTGAGGGCCTATAGCAGATGCTGTGGTTTGGATATGCTTAAAGTGTGTCCCTGTGGTTCATGCATTAAACTTTAATCCCTATGGTGAGGTATTCAGATGGCAGAGACTTAATCTGACCATTGTATCTAGTGGTAGAGTCTTTGGGAAGTAATTACAACTAGATAAGTTCATCAGGTAAAAAGCTCCCGTGATTAATGTGGCTTTATAAGAAAAAAGGAGACCAGACACACACACACACACACACTCTCAATCCCGTCCCTTTCCTTTTATGCCCTGTGCTTCCTCAGGACTTTGCTGGCAAGATATTCAGGTCTGTGCATCCCCAGAACTGTGAGCTCAAAAGACCCCTTTCTTTGTAAACTTACCCAGCCATAAATACTTCACTATAGTAGTAGAAAACAAACTAATACAAGTAGAGAGTACTGCTTAAGAGTTAATGGTAATGAAAAACATAACTACAGCAGCAATATATTAAATTACTGCTATAGGAGAAATGTATCAAGGTATTTATACAAGGAATTTCTATAACTCTGAGAAAAGTAACAACTTCCCTTTGATTCACACTTTCCCCCTCAGAAATTACTGTGCTTTTCAGTTCATAATATTTAGTAATTTCCCTTGAGATGTCTCTTTTAGCCTAAGGGTTATTTATATGTGTGTTCCTTAGTTTTCAATGATTTGAACATTTTCTAGTATCTTTCTGTTATGGATTTCTCATTGACTCACTTGCAGTCGGAGAACATACTCTGTATGTTTTCTATTCTTCTAAACTGGACAAAAATTATTTTATGGTCCAGAATACAGTCAATTTTAGTGAGTTTTCCATAGACACTGTAAAATGATGTGTATTCTACTGCTTAATGAGTCCTTTTATAAATTTCAATTAGTTGAAGATGTTAGTATAGATCATATTTTCTATATTGATACTGATTTTCTATCTACTTGTTTAATTAATTACTAGGAGAAGGGTATCAAAATTCTCCAATTATAGTTATGCATTTGTGTGTTTTTTCCTTTTATTTCTGTAAATAATGCTTTTGAATCTCTTCTACTTGCTAAATACAGATTTAAGATTATTGTAGATTTTTGATAATTGCCACTGTTTTCACTATGAAATGCCCTTCTATAGGCCTGGAAATATCCCTTGCTCCAAAGGCTACATTTTTGGATATTAATAATGGTCACTCCAGATTTCTTTATATTGATGTTTTTATGGTACATTTGTTATCTTGTGTTTTCTGTTGCTATAACAGAACACCACAAATGCTGCAATTTATAAATAATAGAAGTTTATTTGACTTATTGTTTTGGAGGTTGAGACTAGCCAATGGTGTTGGCCTTCATGATTCACCATACCATGCAAAAAGGGAAAAGATAGTAAAAGACTGAATTCACAGCTCTTTGATAATTGGCATTAGTCCATTCATGAGGGTCAAGCCTTCTTACAACTTAAACACCTCCCATTAGGCCACCTTCCAATTCTGTTGTATTTGGGATTAAGTTTCCAGTATATACTCCCTGGGGAACATTTTTTAAACTGTAACAATGGGTATGGCTACAATTAATTTAATAAAAATGTTAAGTGAAAATTTGGTGTGGAGTCCTGGGCCCACATGTATAGAGAATAAGTAGTGCCCTTTTGTACACATCACTTCTTTTATCCTCATGACACTGAGTGGTTAAGTGTGAGTGTGAGGTCAGAAAGGTTCACCCCCCCAAACTACATAGCTAGTACCTGACTGGGTGAACCTAGGTCCTCAAATTTTAATCCAGGTCATTTTTCATCCTTAACATGTCTCTTTAAGAAATAAAATTTTCTTTCTTGAGTTCCTGTTGAATTGCTTATTTACTAGAATTTTTGGTAAGATACTTTATCTTTTTATTTGTAGACTCTCATTTTTCTTCTCCTGAAACTAATTATCTGTACGTTAGACCACTTGGTGCTTGACAGGTTTTATTGCTATGTCCCCAAGCTTTCTAATATGTTCTGATATTTTCTTGCACAGAATCTGATGTTCTGTTAGATATCATTCAGTATAATTTTTCATCTCAAAAAGTTAAATGTTAGTCCTCTCTATATCATTGTAATATATTTGTAATTTTCTTTTAATGTGCGTTCCTGCTAATTATATCAACTCTCTCACTTCTAGGTCTGTCTCTTCTGGTTGTTTTTTCTCCTTGTTATGGATTACATATTCCTGCCTCTTTGTATTCTAGTATTTTTACTGTGTACCAGATATTATGAATTTTATTTTTGTGTTTGCAAGCTTTGTCTTATTTTTAAAATTTTAATTTCTTATATATGACAGTAGAATGCATTACAATTCATACAACACAGATAGAGCACAATTTTTCATTTCTCTGGTTATACATATACTTGCCAGTTTTTATTGTTTTCCTTTGAGGAATGTTAGAACTTTTTCCTGAAGAAAGTTAAGTTAGTTACATTTTTCATCTGATCCTTTTGGAATCCATTTTTAAGCTCTTTGAGGGTGGGTCTACAGTAGCTTTATTCTAAACTGAGTCACCTCCACTTTTAGGGTGTGTTCTTTTTGTCTCTACTAATTGGCATGCATATTCAATGAGGTCTGTCCACTTGAAGTTGAAGAAAATTGAACAATTTGCAGGCCCGGGTGAGCTCCAGGAATTGGTCTTAGCTACCGTGGTGTTTACTTTTTCTCTCAAATGTTTTTCTTGCTGATAACAAGTGTTCATTGATATTTAGCCAATGACTCAAGAGAACCCCCTTTCAGATATTTGAGCCTTTTTCTCTATGTAGCTTTCTGTTTTCAGAGATTCTCTCCTGTCAATTCTAGAAATCACATCTTCCCTGAACTCAGATATTTGCGTGCTAACCTCCAGAAGACTGCTTATCTCTGTTTGGATTCCTCTCCCTGCACTAGAGTCTTGAAATCGCCTTGGGCAAATGAAGACAGGGCTCATTTCTTTCTTTTATTTTCCCTCTCCAATGTCAAAGTCCTGATCTCTTTTTTTATTCCCTCCATGTCTAAAGTTATTGTTTTCATAGCTCATAATTATTCATCACTTGCAGGTAATTTCATCCCCTTTATTCATTGTTAGTCAGAAGCAGAAGTTAATAATTTTATATATATATATTTACATGAATCAATGTTGATTCTTAAGGTCATAAGTTCATAAGTTCAGGGCTTATGGTTTAGTTCTTGTTTTAAATGTCTTACTGGTTAATTATTATTTCTAATTGCAACTCAGATATCTCAATCTTAACATTCTTCCCAAACTAAACTTTTAATTTCCACACCCTCACCTTGATGTTCATCCATTGGTTCTTACCATTTTAGTATGTGGCATGAACATCCATCCAGCAGCATGGGACAAGAACCTGGAAGTTCATCAACTCATCCCTGTCCTTCAAATCTCATGCTCAGCTTACAAACAGTCCTATCAATTTGATTTCTAAGATATGCCCACATGTATCCCGTTCTTGTCATGCTCACTGACAACAATTTGACCATCAACTGTCTTCTTCTCATAACTTCTATGATTTCTTTTCTTCTCTTCCTTTTATTTATTCTATATACAACAGCAAGAGTAACATCCTCTCAAATGTAAATGGAATTATATCATTATCCTATTTAAGACAGTCCATGGCTTCCTTTGCATTCAGAAAAACTTTCAGACTCCTCACTACAGTCCATGAGGCCCCAGAAACTCTAACTGCCGTCTGTCTCATCAGCTTCATGCCTCATCACTATCACTGTTGTTCACTAAGTGCTGACCACACAGTCCTCCCTGCAGCTGCTGTGTCCTGTCAAGGCCTTTGCACATGAACTTTCTTTCTTGGATTGCACTTTCCCTACTATCCCTGTGGTACTGTCTTCTCCTTAGTATCATAGCTTATCCACCACCTTCTCTGGGATGTCTTCCATGACCATGCTATTTAAAAATTGCACCCAATGCATTTTGGTATTTCAGTTCTTTGTTTCCTTCATGAAATTATCAATCCCTTATTGTAATTTTTCAATTTTACTTTTTTGCATTTCTTCCCATTAAACTATAATCTCTACAAGGAGACCGACAGGGATCTACCTGCCAGTGTTGCTTATTGTTGGCCTTTTGACACCTACCAAAGTGCTTGGCTCTGTCCTCGTCCAGGCTTTCTGCCTAGTGGAAATTTCCAAACAGCAAAACTTAAAGGAGGAGAAGCCAAATACAAGGAAAATGTTACTTCACTGACTTGAGGAGATAGATATCTTAGTTTATGTAACCTGAGGTTACTAAAATTGCTTAATTGAAATAATTGATTTATTAGGTCAACATGGAGATGATAAAATAGGTGAGAAAAGGATGAATTAATATATCTGGAAGGACTCTACATGGTAGCTTTATACAAAGCAGAAGTGGGCATAGAACGGTAGAACAACATTAAATATTGGCAGTGTCTGTCTTAATAGTCAGTACATAATTGGTGAATCAGTGAAAAAACAGCCCCCGTCAACAAAGGACGCTTCCTCTTCAAATGGGGAAGATGCTCTGGACAATTCATTTTACTTCACCCTCAGGTCATGGGGATTCAGTTTAGTGTGTCTTATTGTGACTGATTGTAGAGTGAACAAGGCTGTCTAAAATACTAAAAGCAAAAGTGTTCTCTTTACTTCTAACTACATTTCCCCTTTTCTCTAAAAGTGAAGGGCTTTATCTAGTGTCAAAACTACCACTCTTGGTTGGGAACATAGCTCAGTGGTAGGGTGCTTACCTAGCATATGGAAGGCCCTAGATTTGATCCCAGCAACACAAAAACACAATAAGACCATCCTTCTCACCATTCCACAGATGAATCTAGAATTCAGGGTGTTCAGGAATCCTGATGTTCCTTCAGGAATTCCTGATGTTATTCTTAGCATAGGGTGTAGAAACTGCATCATCTCTATCACATCCCATAATCATGCATGTGTCTGTTAAAGCAGTAGCCCATGGAAAGTGGGAGGTTTGCAATGATAAAGCAAACAAAAAGGTCTTCCTAGTAAACATCAGCTTTATTCCTTCTTTTCATAATAGTATCTCTAAAACAGTCAACATTAATGTTACTTCTTGTTTTGAAATAAGTTATTCCTGATCCTTCTAGTTTCTTCCTGTTTCTTGAAAAATGAGACAATATTATATATTTGACACCCATGATATTCCAGATACTAGAGTCTTTACTATTATATATTTGCACTTGCATATAATTTTCATAAAAACCTAAGAAATAGTTATTATTGGTCACAATAATTTTGTAGATCAAAAAATGAAGTTCAGAGAAATTAAATAATTTCTTTATGTTCACACAGAAGATAACTGGTGAAGGTAGGGTTGGAACCCAGCTCTCTTTCAACCATTGAACAGAAAGTTCATTAATTCTAGAAAACTGTTTGCGACTCCATTATGAAGCAATCTTGACATGGTCCCTGTGGTCTTTGTGTGACAGGGCCTGGTCCAGTGATCACAGTTCTGCACACTATTTGGAGAGGACAGTCAAGTTCTTGCCATGCACATGCCCTTTGGGGTTTAGAGACAGATGTTCTCAGTTTGTCTGCAACCAATTGTATTTACATACATCAGCTTTGTTCATTTTTCTCTTTCTTTTTCTTGCTTTTGGACAAAACAACATGAGATACTCTTCATCAAAATTTTTACTTTTTTAAAACCATCAGAATTTTTACTGTTTTAAAACCAACAGAATTTTCAGAATTTGATTCACAGATTACCACAATCCCCATTGTGGATTCTAGAACATAGGTGAGAAATGGCCCTTATAATTATTTAACAAATATTTGGGGAGCATCCATGGAGACTTAGGCACAATTCTAAACATAAGGGGTGTCGATGTGAAGTGAGAACCCAGAGTCATTGAGCAAGGAGGGAAGACAAACAATTATGTCATAAAATAATATTTCAGAGATGACAAGTGCCATAAAACAAAACAAAACAACAACAACAATAACAAACAGGGCTATGTATTAGTAGATTACTAGGGAGGAATTAGTTTATATTAGATAATCAGGGAAAGTTGAGTGTTTACATGAGCAACAAGCTTGATCTGTCTGAGGCACATGAGGAAACTGAGATACATGAGGATCGAGTAAATTATCCACGTGCAGGCCAATAAACTTAATGGCTCAGAACTGGAGTCTATGTTCTTCAAATTATTTTCCTTTTCTTCCTCTTTTAGACTTTCCTTTTTTTTTTTTGGTACTGGGGATTGAACTAAGGGGTACTCAACCACTGAGCCACATCCCCACCCTATTTTGTGTTTTATTTAGAGACAGGGTCTCACTGAGTTGCTTAGTGCCTTGCTTTTGCTGAGGCTGGCTTTGAACTCACAGTCCTCCTGCCTCAGCCTCCTGAGCTCCTGGGATTACAGGCATGCGCCCAGCCAAACTTTGCTTTGTGATGAATTGAGTTTTCTATTTCAAAATTGTCTAGAATAGTCTGGTCCTTTTACATGATTCTTAGGATAATTTGCAGATTCACCATAATAAAGTTTGTGAAATTTTTATTGGCATTAAATTGGATTTATTGATTAATTTGGGCATCATTTTCATCTTTACCTTATTGAGTTTTCCCATCATAATGATTGTGTATCTCTTACTGTATGAAGGTCACCTTAAATATTTCAATGATATCTATATTTTCTTCTTAAAATTCTTATGCATGCTTTGTTATACTTATTCCTAGACATGTTACAGTTTGGATTGGTAATTGGAAATTGCACATATTTTTTTTAAAGTACATTTCAAATTATTAGTACTGGTACACAACATTGAGGTAAATTGATGTTACATATTTATCTTTTATCCTCCCAGTAAACTTGCTGAAATTCTGAAGTGTTAACAGTTTGACTGAAGTTTGTCATTTTCAGAAGTTACCTTTTATTTATTTGTCCATTCTTTCTTTTTCTTAATTAATCTTGATTCAGATTGGTCTGTCCTCTTTACAGGTATCTGTCTTTGGATATCATTGGCCTTATAAACATATGTTCTGCGGATCTGTCTTTGTCTTTAACACATTAACATTTATTGTGGCTATCTGTATTGGCATTTCTCTCTAGAAGCTGGGTGGTAGACTAGTTGACATTGCAGACTTTGGGTTCTGGGCTTTTTATATTCCAGTTTGGTCTCCATCATTTACTAACTTCAGCAGATGAGCAAGTTACTTAACCTCCCTATACTCCACTTTTCTCATCTGTAAGATAAGGAGAGTAAAACAGGAGGGAAATCAGTAGAGTGAAGAAAGGGGACAGAGGGACAGAGAGGATGGATAGGAAAAGAAAGGAACTGCAGAATGAAACTGACCAAATGATGCTATGTACATATATGAATATACCACAGTGAATTCCACCTTTATATGAATATACCACAGTGAATTCCACCTTTATGTATATCTATAAAGCACCAATTAAAAAAAACCCTATAAATAAATAGAACGAATTCCAGCAGAGTATAGGAAGGAGAACAGGGGCAGGGAGGAGGAGAGGGGAAGAGGAAGTACTGGGCACTTAAGTGAAATAAATTATATTCCATGCATGTATGATTTTATCAAAAAGAATGCCAATATCATATATAAGTATAATGCACTAATAAACATTTTAAAATAAAATAGTATTAATGATATAGTACTTACTAGACTGGGTTGTTATAGGAAATAAATGAAGCAATATATGCAAAATGCTTAGAGCAGTACCAGGGTCTGAAGTACTATGTAATTGTCAGCTATTATCAATAAGTCTTTTTCTTTCTAGTTTTTTCTTTCGCTCTTCTGCTTTTCTACATTTCATTGAAATTATTTTATTTATTCCTTCTTTCCCCACCTATTCATGTAACAAAGATTGGAATTTATTTTCTATTTTTCCCCCCGAGATAATAACTCCTTTGAATATTCTTTACTTAGAACCTTAAAACACTTATCATCTCTCCTGTCTCTTATGACATTTTGTCAATCATTTTTGTACTATTTTTTTATCCACCAGATTAGTTGTTGTGTTTACTCTTATATAGTCCATGCACACTTAGATTTATCAAAATCACTGTTAATTTCATTGCTTATCTCTTTTCTAGTATCCCCCTCCTTTATGTGTTAAATTTCCATCTTTTGGATACACATAATTTGATATTTCTTTCGTAGTGTGTCCTCCTGGTGATAAATATTCTCTCAGGTTTCTTTTTTTATTTGCAAACATCTTAATTTCACCCTTACTCATAAATGATAATTTACCTGGTCATATAATTCTATGCACAACCATTTTCTCAGCATTTTGAAATATCCCTTGTCATTTACCTTCTGCTGTTGTCATTGAGAAGCCTGATGTCAATCTAATTCTTATTCCTTTTAGGTTATCTGCCTTCCCTCTCAGCTTATGTTTGGTGTTCTACACTTGTACTGTAGGTGTTAATCCATGATAATTTATCTTTTTTTCTTTTTATTGATACTTAGTGTGCTTCTTAATCTGAGAAATATATCTTAATTGACAATTACTTGGTGTTTGGTGCCACTTTCTGGGGCTCACCTTATAATCTTTGTTTTAATATTTTCAGTTATTCTTCTTTCCTAATGCCCCCTGCTATACTCTATCCTAGTCTGCACAAAAGAACAAACACTCAGGATTTATTTCATTAATTTGTCCATCACCAGATACACTGTCTTGTAATGTGCAACTTGTGACCCTAGCTAGATGCTGAACTTTCTGGGTCAGTTTGCTATGCCTTATAGGTCTTTGGGGAATGGTGTCTCAGAGATCAATTACAGACTACCTTGGATTGAATCCTTGCTCTATCACCTATTTTGATGTCTGTTTTAGTCAGCTTTTTCACTGCTGTGAGACCTGACAAGATAAATTACAGGAAGAAAAGTTTATTTGAGGGCTCACAGTTTCAGAGGTCTCAGTTCATAGATGGCTGACTCCATTCTTAGGAGCATGAGATGTGTTAGAATGTCATGGCAAAATTGTGTGGTGGAGGAAAGCAGCTGGGAACATGGCACTAGGAGCAGAGAGAGTGCTCCCCTCAATAAGGACAAAATATAAAAGGCATGTCCCCAAGGACTTACCTCCTCCAGCTACACCTCACCTGCCTACAATTACCACCCAGTTAATCCCTACAGGGGTTTAATACACTGATTAGGTTAAGATTCTCATAACTAGATCATTTTACTTCTAAATTTTCTTCCATCCTCTCATATATGAGTGTTTGGGGGATACCTCATAGCTAAACGGTAACAGTGTTTCAGGACCATTATACGGCTTCTCCATGGTATAATGGAGACATGAATTGTACCTACCTGAGAGAGTACTTGGGTATCTATCCAGCACTGCGTGAATGTTAGCTATTAAACTGTTTTCTGTAGAGCAAAACTGTTAAATGACCTTGATCACAAAAATATGTGGATTTTCTAAAAAGAACCAATGAAAAATATGTGAATTTGGGCTGAATTTTGAAAAAAGGTAAACTTCAATTTTAAATAGGACGAAGAAAAAAAAAGAAGGAGGGAAATAACAAAGGAGGTATTAAGCGGGGGAACAGCATGCAGATAAGTGCAGAAGTTGTAAAGTACGGACTACACTTGATAAATGTTGGGGATGGTGCCTGAGCCCTACCCCCACGTCCTCTCAGCACTCTGATGGCTGTCCCTAAGGTTCACTCCCTATTGTAGCACTTGGTAACTCTCTCTTGATCTGGACTCTGGGCTAGTAGAATTCATGGCTTTAGAAGCAATCCTCAGCCAATGATGGATTGGGTGGTAAATAATCTAGCTTCCTACCTTGAGATGTGATTAGTGAGTTGTGTTCTACCCTCTCTTCCAAATTCCCCCTGGAACTGATCACCATTATCTTCTAAGGTTACTTGTTGGACAAGGCATCCTGCTTAAGGTTCTTCATCTTCCTGGTCTCACTTGACTAAGCTGCTGCCCATGCTTTGTTATGTCTTCCCAAATAGACTTGCCTACTCTTAAAATTTTTAGAGTTCTCTTTGGACTAAGGGCATGACATAAGATGGAGTTCTGTGCAGTTAGAATATTTGGAGGATAGACCATGGCAAACAAGAAGACGGTAGCAAAGTAAATGAGTTAGGAAGGCACATTTGTGAACATTATCAAGAAGACTGCCTCAAAAAGCAAATATATGAAGTATTTCTTTACCACAACCTTCACAAGGTCATTTTCTCATCCAGATTTTAAAAATTCATATAAATATTTATTCTTTTTTCTTTTCCTCCTCTGATAAGTACATCTCCTTATAACATCTTACAAATATCCACATTTTATGGAGTCAATGTGGCAACTAAGGTAATTCTGGACAAAGTTAACCTGACCATAGGGTTATTTTAGATGGTGTCTGGAAAGGGTCCTTGTTGGGTTTTTCTAATCTCCGCACAAAAATGGTACCCATTATCATGTATGTCACCGGTATGATATTCAAGTAAATGAAAATATATTTTTCCCATTTCCTACTCTTTCACACCGTTTACTTGTTTGGGGAAAAGTTAAAGAGGAAAAATACATTCCTCCCCTCCTCCCACTTTTCAATATTCTAAAATGCACCTGTTACATTTAAATGAAAACAAAAATTTTAAATAGGATTTTCAGGTGCCAGAAGATTGGATTTTCTTAATTTTATATCCAACTGTCTCTAGATAATTATCTCTTTTGTTCTTCCATAGCTTTATGTCAAACTCCTGATAAGCCTGTAAAAACAAGATATGTTTGAAAGACTTTCACTCTATTTCCTGATTCTGAAGTGTAAATGCTTTAATTGTTTAAAGCTCTCTGAGGTTTCCTTCCAAAGGGCAGACAAGAGATTGCAATTCTTCTCATGAAAACTGTCTCTGGCCCAGAACAAAGTTTGTGATTTAATGAGATAGATTTTAAACAATACAACAGCAACCTGGTAGGTATTTAAGAACAAAACTTTTGATAAAGCTTCTAAGTTTTTCTAAGCATCTTTAATCTTTTTTAGATGAAGTCAGTTGCTAGGTGAGTATTCACTTTGAACTGATGTGTACTGTCTCAGATTTTAAAAGCATGTTTTCTTGCAGGTAAAATTTTTACCTTCCACATTGTTTTCTTACTTGGAAGAAATGTAGGACTTTCCAAAGAAGAGGATAGACCAGTGCCTTCCTGTGATATAATAGATTTATATATCAGTGTTTAAAGCATAGTCAAGCCTACAATCATATGGACTAATGGTTGGAAGGGCTAGGCTTTCTATTCCAACTAGATAAATTAAGAATAAGATGAATTAAGAATAAATTATAATAAATTATAATTTATAATAAATTATAAATTAAGAATCTAAGACTTAGGTGGTTCTATGGGATACACATAACCACCATGCAGATTAGTATTGGTGGAAGTAATAGTTCTCTTGACTCCTGGTTCAGTGGTCTCTGCATTTATAAACGAGCTCACATTTCTTAAATATTGCCTAGGAGAGTTCCTTTAGTCTGGCTGGATAGAAAGAAAAAATGAAATTATTCAGTTTATCCCCTATGTTATACAAGACAGCACTTAAAACACAAAGTAATATAGATATTGTTCACTATCTGAACTCTTGCCCTCCAAACATAGCAACTGAATAGATTCAGATGAAATTTTTAAGATAGGGTTATAGGTTATTCAACTTTTCATTAGTATAATGAAATATCAGAGACTGCTAAGTTTATAAAGAGAAAAGGTTTATTTTTGCTCAGTGTTTTGGAGTTTCCAAGATCAGATGGTTCCATTGGTTTGGCCTCTTTTGAGGGTGACAGATAGTGGCATATCATGGTGGGAACATGTGTAGGAACAAGCAGTCACTTCTCCAACAGGAGCAGAGATAAAAGAGAAGGAGAGAAGCCAGGCTTATTCCTTTTTATAACAACCCTCTCTTACGGACTACCAAATGGTCATGTGAGAAATACCTTTTACCCCCAATAAATTAAGGACCTTTTATTTGGCTCCGTTCTCAAAAGTTCAACTACCTAGCAACAGCGCCACACTGTGTAACAAACCTTTAATCATAATGGACCCTTGGGGGGGACACTCAAACCACAACAAACCATAGCAGGCTGGTAGACACGGGTTGCTGTCCATACTCTTACCACTTGATGCTCTAAATGCAGAAATCAAATTACCATACATTCACTCACTCTCTGAACTTACTTTCCTAATCCTTCCTCATATGCTCAATAGATTCAATAATGAACATGACTTATACTTGCAACAATATAAACCTGGGAAGATTATACATCCCACTAATCATAGAATTAAGGAGTACCAAAGACCACCTAGTTCAAATATCAAGCTTTCTAAAGAAAATATTTCATAACTACTGCATTTGATCCAATTGGCTTTCCCGGTCATGGGGAACCACAGACCATCATCCTGAAGCTCTAGGATGCTGATCATTGGTATACACTGAGGTTGACTTGGGTGACCCATACCTATTACTGACTACCTTCATGACACTGGTAGTCATAATTTATATCAATTTTACATCAGTGAATCAAAGGTCATTTTAGTCCTATTTTACTGGATTTATTCATCTTCTCTGCTCTCTTGACTTTTGTGTTACCACATTCTTGGATCTGTCTAAAATTATCTGATGGTTTCTCCTGCTTCATTTGTTTCTCACCTCTTTGGAAATTAATGTTTTTAGTTGTCAGGGTTCTGTTATTTTTTTAACTTCTCTTCTATGTAATACTCCTATATGTCTAAAACTTACTTAATATATATTTGATCAAGGTATTAAATCATTTCACTACCTAATAAACAAATACTTCCATTTATTCCTAAGGTCATCTGTCATTCAAATGCTGATATCTCAAAAATCTGTGTCTTGGTAATCTGAACTCACTTATATATATTATGCTTGACCTTCATTTGTATGTCATCTACACTTTAATAACTCATTATGCAGAATGAACTCATCTCCAGTGGTCTCTATCTCAACTGGTAGACCTAGTTATTTCCTTAAGTTAGGAACTATTTACACTCCTTTTTGTCCTGATCCTTTACCAACTTCTGTCCAATCTATTATCAAATTCTGCCAATGCTTTTTCTTAGAAGTCCTCCCATTTGTTTTGTTCTACATCCTTATCTTTTATCATCCTTAGCCAGACTTCCATCATTTCTCCTTCTAGCTAATTCAAGAGCCTCTTGTTTTGCATTCTTACTTTTAGATATGCTCCCCTCAAATCTTGTCCTCCGTGTAGATACCAGGTCAATTTCTAAACCACAAATGTGGTTCTATTAGTCTCTTGCATCTCTGTTTTCAATGGCTTTCCATAGTGCAGCAGTTAGCTTGGCCCACAGGGCTATCCCTGTGGCACCGTGTGGCCTGAATCCTAACCCAGAAACCACAACACTTTTTTTTTTTCATGCCTTCATTGCCACTGTAGCTCTCTTATCTTCCCATATTCTACATATTCCTATTCATTTTTTATGCATGAGCCCTGGAAGCTTCCTCAGTTGGATTGATGTGAAATCTTCTCCAGTTATTTTTATCTTCAGTGATGGTGTTATTTTATAATTACTTTTTTTTTAACCTACCTGTCTCTTCTTACAGAACAGGAATCTTTACCTGTAGACAATGCATCCTTTTAATTTATTTTTCCAGGACCTGAATGAATTAATGTTTGAAACACAACAGAACCTCAGAAAATATCTCAGACATGAATGCTAGTGAGAGAGGAGACTTTTGTTAGCCTTCCTTTTCTAAATCCTCAAGACTCTATCCTAGCAGCATTGGAGGTTGGGTGATGTTCTTTGGGAGCTTATTACTAGTATGATCTGTTGTCGCGACCCCTTGCCCGCAAGGAAGACGCAACACTCAGGAATCTTCTCTCAGCAGTTTATTCAGGTCCCTTGATATTTATTATTCTTTCTTCTTCTCTCCTTCCCGGATGCCCTCCCAGCCTTAATAAAGCATCCCAAGCCCCAATGCAAAGCTGCCGCGTGGAACTTTCCCAAGCCCCAATGCAAAGCTGCCGCGTGGAACTTTCTCACAGGGTGGTGAAAAATCATGTGCCAACTCTCTCAGATAAGGAGTTGTTTGTCACATACCACAGCGGAGCCAGCGCCATCTCGTAATGGCGACCATAGTCTGCAGAAACGGCAGAAGCGGCTCACCACAGTTCCCCCTTTCTGTTTTATTAAAACAATACAGGCGAGAGTAGAGGTCCTATCCCACTGTGCAGAAGTGGCTGCATAGTATGGCTCAGTCCTAAGGAGGGCCCTTCCCCAGATCCGAGGCCATATCAGCCGACGCCTTTTTTCGTGGGGCGGGGCGTGGACGCGTCTAACCCGCATGCAATAGGACATGCTCTCCTTGAGGTCCACGTCAAGGATCACTCAAGTGCAGTGCCTTGCCTCGCATCCTGTATCGTGACGATGGTGGACGAAGGGGGATAGCTGAGGCTGAACTGTGGCTGCATTAATGACAAACAAGTTGACAGCACCCTGAAAGAAAGGCACGGACTTTAAAGCGATAGAAAAGCACTAGTGTGGAAACCCATCTGCGTGCAATGGCAGCAAGACCGGCAGAGTGCAAGGGCTTTCCAACACTAAGAGAATAACAAGGAAAGTCATGTCGATCCCAGTGCAATGTTATAATAACTTGGGGTGCAACGACCATGACAAAGGTTTACTGTTTAAGATGCGCAAGCCAGACTTGAGGTGAGTTGCCATTTTCTAAAGCTGCAAGAGCTTGTATGATCATAGCCTTATCGTGAGCACTGCGGGCCTTAAGGCGACAGAGAAACCACAAACAGAGGAACATACCGAAGCAACACATTGCACCAAAAATGCCTACCCCCACCCACTCTTTGAAGAAGGAAAAAGCAGAAGATATCCAATCGGTGAATCGACCCAAAGTCACGGGATCGACACGGGTACTGTTCAAAACAGCAATCTGAGTTAGTTGAGACTGGATCATGTCTTCCGCTGCCATGGACCAATTTCCGGCCAAATATTCGCCAATGATGTGGGAGGCATTTCTGGAATCATTAAATCTGACAGAGGTTATGCATAAATGTGCACGTTGATCAACACAACCCAAAAGCACTAAGTCAGCCAATTCTTCTACCTGAGCTTGAAGTAAATCTATCCTTTGGTTGGCAGCTAAAATCCCTGACAAAATATGTTGATTAATTGAATTTTGGGATTCAAGTATGGTGGAAGTTTGTTGAACAACTTGATTAATGGTGGCAGCAGTTTGTACTTGACTGGCCATGGCCACTCCGGCCGTGACCGCTGCAGCAGCAGACACTGCCACAGCTGTCACTATAGCTGCCGTAATTCCAAAATCCCTGCGGGTTCTAATCAATTCAACAATAGGAAAGGATTCTGGATCTGCAGTAACCGGGATCGGGACAAAGGTTGGAATTTTCATAATCACTGCCGTAGTCCAGGAGCCATTCCAACACTCAGACAAGTAGCAAGTAACATTAGAACAATTAAGCATCCCCTGTAATGTAACATTAGCCAAAAGAAACAGGAACGGAGATTGGAGACAGACTGCTGCGGAGGGTAATGTAGCATTAGATAATTGTGAATTATTTGCAAAAATTTTAAGCCTCCTACCTCGCTCCGAGTTTTGGGTACTGCCAGAAACATTAAACAGCCAACTTTGGACTCCTAATATTTCCCTGGGGAAACACAAGCACGGACTAGACTAGCCCAATCTGAAGGAGTCATGCAAAATCTAGTAAGTCCCTCCACTTGAGTGAGAGTGAAAGCGGCATCTATGCCATAAGTGTGGACAGATTCTGCCAAGGTTTTAACTATCTTAAAGTCTAAAGGCTCATGATATCTTCCTCTATTATTGTCCTGAAACACCGGGTACACAAGTCCCATATCTGTATTAACTGTCCTCCAAACTTGCGCATGAAAAGACCTCCCGGAACCTTGGCTCCCCCCCACATACGGGGGTGGGGCAACAGGCATCATATCTTCTTCTAAATTTTCAACCTCCTCCTCCTCAGAATTCTGTTGACCAATATTAGATCCCTCCCCCTTCTTACAGTAGGCATGCGCGCCTTGTGTCTCCTTTTTCTTCTTTTTCATTTTTATCTTATGTAGTTGTTGCAACAATATATCAAGGTCCTCAGAACTCTCTGAGTCGCTTGTGTTCTCAGGCGTTTTTAATTCGGTCAAGTCTGGATAGAGCCTTCTCCTATTTTTATCTTCAGGCTCTTTTGCCTTCTCACTACTGTTACTTTTGATACTCTCTGCCACTTCACTATGTGATCCTTCAGATTTTTCCTCATGTAGTTGTTCAAGAATGGCCTGACCCTCACTCACAGCTTCTTGGCATTTACCATCTGTAAGGCAACTACGGACCATGTTCCAAAGGGGTATCACCCCACCCTCTAATATGCCCTGCTCAGAAGCAAAGTCAAGATCTTTGCCTAATTTATCCCAACTAGGTACAGTAAGGCTGCCCGAAAATGCAAACCACGGTGCAGCGATATCTATCTTCTGTAAAAATCTCTGTAAAGTACTATGTTTCACTTCCAGGCCCTTGGAACGTAACAGGCCATCTAGGGCCAGGAGAAGCGGACTTGAAGATGCGGCACCCATGACACAACAACAAAAGAAGCACAAAAAACAAAAGCGAAAGTACACAGTGCAGCTGCAATAAAATGTAAGGCTCTCTCTGTGTTTACAGAGGAGCTGCCCCGCTTTGGTCGCGGATCCCATTTACTAGGGACTAACCCCGCTTTGGTCGCGGATCCCACTTACCTGGGACTAACGGTGCACCACCCCTGACTGCTGAAAGTTCTGGTTCCCGGGTCTCGGCACCACTTGTCGCGACCCCTTGCCCGCAAGGAAGACGCAACACTCAGGAATCTTCTCTCAGCAGTTTATTCAGGTCCCTTGATATTTATTATTCTTTCTTCTTCTCTCCTTCCCGGATGCCCTCCCAGCCTTAATAAAGCATCCCAAGCCCCAATGCAAAGCTGCCGCGTGGAACTTTCCCAAGCCCCAATGCAAAGCTGCCGCGTGGAACTTTCTCACAGGGTGGTGAAAAATCATGTGCCAACTCTCTCAGATAAGGAGTTGTTTGTCACATACCACAGCGGAGCCAGCGCCATCTCGTAATGGCGACCATAGTCTGCAGAAACGGCAGAAGCGGCTCACCACAATCTGTGATCTATCATATTTATAGGCAGTGGAACAAGGGGAATATAGAATGATAATTCCATGTGTATTCTTATTTGCCCTGATAAAAATCACAGTTCCATCCATTTAGCTGCATAAATATTTTTGAAATGTATTCAGTATTTTTAGTTTGGACTACAAATTGCTTACTCGGATGTCTGAGCAGCCTCTCCCTAACTGGCTTCCTTGCCTTAAGTCTAGTCTCTCCCAATCTATTTCCCACACAGAATGTAACCACAATAATTTTTCCCAGATGCTAAAATTCCTTATTGGGTTCCAAAACTCTTAGACAAAAATACAAGCTCCATAAGACCACTTGTAACAATACTTCTTACAACCCAGCCCTTGTCTGCTTCTCCAGCCTCATGGCTCACCATGCTATCCTGGACCACCTGGGCTCCTGTTAGACTGAATGGCTTTTGGTCCATCAAATCTACCTTATTCCACATACTTCTAGAGTTTCAGATTTTCTTGGGACATTCTTCCTTTTTACCTTCATTCTCATTTCCTATCTAAATCTTAATTATAATTCAGGTAATAGTGTAGGTATTATTATTATTTTTTTTACAAAGTCTTTCTGATGTCTAAATCCAGGTAAGGAATCCTTTATCTTTCCTCTAGCACCTAGTTCAAGAACTTGCACAAATTGAATATTATTGAATAATTGAATGAACTTGTACATGAAATATAATTTTATATTATCCACTGGATGTCATCTTTCCATGCTTCAGAGAAGTTATAGGATCAAGGTAACTAGAACTCTGGATTAAAAAAAAAAGAAAAGAAAATTTTACTAGTTACACATGAGACTACTCCAGATTGTTCAGTGTTTGTTATTACTTTTCAGGTGTACAATAAAGAACTTGGGATCTATGAAATCTTAGTCCTTTCCAGTTCTGACAGCTCATCTGAATTTCTGGGTTCCCATAAGAAGGAAGGCTCTTCTCAAAATGAATTACTAACGAGGGAAATTTGGTGGCTGCTGAAGTTACAGTAGAAAAAACTCATTTGTGCTTCTGTGAGGAGGGAAGTCCCTCTGCCATGTCAAAATGAGTGGTACCTCTAAGTCACTGGCAATGATCTGACACACCAGAAATAGATTTCTGGAACTATCATGGAATTTGGATCTGGTTCCATGACAAGTGTGGGTCCAGGAAGACAAGCTTTTAAGTATTGTTGTCAGGCACTTTATCTTCTTGTGGGTTGTAAGGGTGACATTTATTAGTGATTCAGCAAGGATGCCCTATTTTTAGGCCTGAAGTAATAGTGCAACATTTCAGAGAATGGGAGACAGGGGAGGAAGGGATACCAGTTCAAATGAGTCTCTTTTTATTTATGAATTCTGTGTTGATTAATTTTACATTGACCGTATTTCATTTGGGACTTAAAATAGATCAGACCTCCTTCTTAGATCCCTCATGAGTCAAAAGAGACCAAAGTAAGGTTTTAGGTATGTATCACCAAATAGTGGGTGTGTAATGTTTGGGGTTTTGCTTAGTATTAATACAGAGTGTAGAAAAATATATCATTCCTTCCTTGCAAGTGAGTCAAAGACTTAGGGGTATATCCTTAAGAAACTTGCCTTGTCTCCTGTTCCTCTTATAGAGAAATAACTATAGCCTGACCAGTTATTTCTCATGTATAACATTGGCCATAAGAAGATCCAGGCAGGAGAATGGATCACTATGTCGGGATGAATCACTACCTCTCGTGAAAATTGGAGAACTTAACTTCTATGACCACTCATCTTCTGAGTTCAGGAGATCTGTAAGAGTGAAGACTCATCTCTAAATAAATTCTAATGAGGCCAGTTTGGTGACTGATCAAGCCACATACAAACTTTTTTCTTATGTTGTGTCAGTAGTGTTACTTGTGACAAATATGTTATTACTGGCATATTTTGATATTTGATAACTAGAGTTTTTTTCAGATGAAAACTAAACCCTATAATTTATTATATATTTTAAAACAGAAGATAGGATTTTAAATGTTTCCAACACAAAGGAATGATAAATGCTTGAGGCAATACATATGCTGATTATCCTGATTTGATCATTTCATATCATGTATGCATTAACATATCACATTCTAGACCATAAATGTGTATACATATTATTTGCCAGTTAGATATAAAAAATACAAATAAGCTGGGCATGTTGTGCATGCTTGCAATCTCGGAGGCTGAGACAGGAGGATTGCAAGTTTGAGGCCAGTCTCAGCAATTTAATGAGAATGTCTCTCAAAATAAAAAATAACAAGAGGACTGAGAATGTAGGTTAGTGGTAAATCACTCCTGGACTCAATCTAATAATAATAATAATAATAATAATAATAATAATAATAATAATAATAGTAATAATAATAATAATACTCTAAGAATACATATTTATATAAACCCAAACTAAGAGTGACAAGAACTGGACTCCTCCTTAAATAGAGTAACTTTGAGTCAATTATTTCAAATATTTGAGCCTTAATTTCTTCATCTTTAAAATGAGAGTAATATGAAACAGGCACAGAGGTTAGGAAAATATGCCACATGGGTTGAAGGAAGATTGATTTGAAGATTAAAGAAAGTACTTCATGTATTGCATTGAGCTTTTGTTTATGCTAAAGTGGTGCACAAACAAATCTTAGTTCATCCTCCCACATGGCCGTGGTGGTGTGGATGTTAAAAGGAAACTGTTACTCTATTATAGAGAAATAACTGTCACCTGCATAGTGGTGAAGTGCAATCAAGCCTTAATGAAAGTGCATAATAAGTGAGGCCCAATCCTATCGGGAAGCTTAAAGATGTGTATATCTGCATGCTTTTCAGGGAAGAGTTTGTTAACTGGACTTAACCATGGTATTCACTTTAAAAACCCCTGCTGACTTCCCTAATCTTTAGAGATGAACTCATCCTCTTTATTCACATTTTTTTTCTTGTGATTGTTAAACTCCCTTGTCACAGTCCTCAAACATCACCATGGTGCTTTGCTCTTTTCTTCTCACACCACACAGGCATCATCGTCATCACCAATTTCTTTAACAACATTTGTTGAAGTCCACTGTTACACAAGGCAGCACGTTCGGCAATGCAGGTAACACCTTTGGTTATATGCTAGGGTGTCTCTGCCTGGAGTCCTTTACCCTTTGAAGACCTTAGAGATGCCATAAATTCACATTAAAATTTATTTAAAACTCATAGGCTTCTCTCTCACTTGGAATCCAGAGTTTAGGATGTGCACAAATATCCTTATGGACCAAGGGATGCTTCTTGACCGTTTTTGTCCTGTTACCTTGAGAGAAAATGTGACTCTCTGAAATGCCATGGAAATGGATGGATTATGCCGCTGATGATACCGAATTTGAATATCTTTTTGGAGGACGAAAAGGATTTGAGCAGTAGAAGCTCTTACAAAGAAAAGAGATTATTTTAGTTTTTCACATCCTCTCAGCATGAATGAAATAAATTCCAACATAGCCACCTATTATTTCATAGGAGTGCTGAGCATTCATTTTTTTTTTTTTTTACTTCTTATCATTTACAATTCATGGCTCAGGAGGTAGTCTTGAAATTCACATTATTTATCACTGTTGCATGTGGAGAATAACAAGCAGTTTGCAATATTAAATAATTCATAGAACTCTTAAATGGACACCCAGGCCTGGCTGTGACACAGTGAAGCCAGTTCTTAATATTCAAAAACTAGGTGGGTGTTGATCACTAAAATTTTAAATAGCCTTATTTTTGTAAAAGTTTTTATAATAATTAATTGTATTTTTAAAAATATAAATGAAAATCTTTAGCTTTACTAAAATAATTATAATTTAAAATTTGATAATCATAAGTTAAAACTTGTTTTGCCCCATGATTTTGCTAATTTTGAACATTAGATGAAAAATATATTTGAAAATATATGAAAAAGAAGTTTCACATACTTATGTTTACTTTCATCTGCACTTTTGACAAAAACATTCAAATTCTGAAAACTTTACATGTGATTAGACTTTTGATTCTTTAGATCACTGATGTCATAGAACAAAAATTGTAAAAAACATCTGGATCAAGAAAGATGATCAAGTGTGTATTTGTTGAAAAAATACATAGCAGTTTATTTCTTATGCATGTTTTTTTCTTTTACTCATCCAAACATTACTAATCCATGAATGGAACACTTGGATCTATACAATAATAAGTAAACTTCATGGCTTTTCAAATTTTGTTCTCTCATATCAACGTAACTCATATATTTTCAGTTTTGTCATTTAAAGGTAAATTTGTCAAGAAGAGGGTAGTGAATATATATTAAATTATCATCTGAGAGTCTCATTTAATAATTTTTACATGGTTAAACATATGACATTTGGACTTTCATCTGTGGTCTTCCTAGTCCCTGCAAATGACCATGAAGACACAGGGTCTCATCCCCAGGGAGCTTCTTGTCCACATCCCCCCTTCCCAGCTTCCCTCTGAGTTTCTAACAAGCCTCATTTCCAATTCCACTCCCACTGTGTTCACTGAATTCACCTTTTAAAGGGTCTATAACTCCAGTGGGGATACCATGCTTTATTAATATTTGAAATCCTTATAGTATCTTACACATAATAAGGGCTTAATAAATAATTGTCAATTGAACTGAGTTAAAAGAAAAAATAAATAAAAGAGAAGTGCTGTCTGTCAACAGAAGAAGGTCATTTAAATGCCATTGCCTCTGTGAAAATTGCCTTAGAGATCATCCACCACGATTTCCTGAAATATAAAGTGGCAGGCTGCTGTTTTCCAGCAGGACAGGAAACTAGAAACGATTAGCGATCAGGTAGTCTTATTTGCTATAGATCTCTTCAGAAAACATTTGAAATGAATTCTCAACCTTAGGTATATTGTTCACAACTGAAAATTTAATCAATGTCTCTTGCTTTCTGGTTATAAGATCACTTATTAATTTTTTTTTAAAGAAACAGTATGTAGCTTTACTTTCACAATATGAACCCAGCTTCTTTTCTACAATCTATCATTAAATGAAATAAATGTACTGGGAAAAGCCAGAGGAAGCTTTAGAGCAGTTGCAGTTTCTATGGACAGTAAGACCAAATGCTGGATGGTTAGAGAACAGACTTTGAAAAATCCTTTTGTGACTGATTCTGTTTCCTGCTGAATATGTATTAGAAGTATTAGTTTGGAAACTGCTGTGTGAAGAAAAGAAGCTAGGAAACTATTACAACTGTGTTCCATTGCTCAAAAGATGAAAAAAATGTCATCTTTCCATCTCTTAAGACAACCATATGTTATTTCTTTATTATTTTCCTCACTCCAAGACTGAAGGTCAAACATGATCTCAATGATATTTTTGAAATATTCTAAGTTAAAGCTGGAGAAAAATTGCTACTCAATCTTTAAGAAAGGTATCATGTGAATATAAAATAAAAACAAAAACAAAGGGTCATATTTTAATATAAGATTAGCTATTCTTGTTCAGGAAGAACAGTAGATTACATGCATGACTATTAGCTCTAATTTTTAAAATTGTGTCTGGGAAAAAACTGTTTGAAAAGGCCACCATGGGAGCTGGAAAGAGATGGAAAGGAAAGATTTTAGTTTGGAATTCTTTGTGTGGGTGTGTGCATGGATGGTGGGGTGTATTTCAATTGAAAAGGTTTTATTTAATTAGAACTCTCCCCTCACCCTCCCTCTCCCCCCCCCCACACAAACACACACACACAGCCCAGAGTCTACATAGTTCTCATTGATTCCCCTTTTCTTTAACTTTCTGCATCAGGATTTTTGGAAGAAGATATTAGTGTTGGTCAGTGAACTGAAAAAGAAAAGAAAAGAAAAAGAATGAATATAGCTGAAGCTTCTTTCCTGGTCCAAAGAAGAGGAGGAAAGAGCTCATAAAGGGAGTATGTGAGCTGCAGCTTAGATAATATACATATTGTGCCAAGAACTACTGGAACTTTGAAAGTTTTAAAAATTATTTTTAATAAAAACCTTGAAATTCATTTATAACTCTTGTTTTCAAGACTCAATTGCATTGGGAAATTCAGGTCTAACTTATAATCACATAGTTATTTTATATCAGGTTCTACCCAGTTATTATTTTAAGTGGATTCCTATATCCCCTTCCCTGACTTCAGTGGCTGGTTCCCACTGTCCCTGCAAATAAACAGGAGGCAAGCAACTGGATCTTCTCACATTCTCAATGTACATAGAGAGATCTTTATCTTCCATAAAGATATTATTTATCTTCATCTTTCAGTTCCCATTCTGACTTGATTTTGAATCTTGCTGGCTCTACTCCTCTCCAAGAATTACTAATGACCTCTACTGCTGGAGGAGGAAAGGGTAGGGGAAATCCTAGGGAATGATATTGATCAATTTTTTTAAAAAAGAGACCTCCCCTTCAGTGGCTCTTTAGTCAATCTAAAATTCCTAAAGAATATTTATAGATTAGACTTCCTTATATTCCATACCAAACTTGTTTATAAAAGTCATGTGCTTGATCAAAAACCAAATATCTAAATTATCAGACATAGTCTGTGTCATTTAGCTAGGATCTGTGAGTCTTTGAAATACTTCAAAGAGGCAGTAGACAGACAAAAGCTATGCTCCTGAGTACTTATTTTTAAAATTTGTTTTTAGTTGTAGTTGGACACAATACTTTTATTTTGTTAATTTATTTTTATGTGGTACTGAGGATCAAACCCAGTGTCTCACACAAGCTAGGCGAGCACTTTTCCGCTGAGCCATAACCCTAGCCTGCCTGAGTACTTATTTACATTACAAGTTGAATCACAGTGTCCTTTGCAGGTGATAATTGGCATCTAAATGTATTCAGTTCATACACAGATATTTATTGTGTTCCTACTATGTAGTATGCATTGTTCCTGACACTGAACATATAGCTATGAAAGAGGCAGTCAAAACTCCTGCCTAAAAATAGACATTATTATTGCTGTGAGTATATATGTGACTGCATGACCAATGTAATTCTGCAACCTGTACAATCAGAATAATGAGAAATTATATCCCATCTGATTCACATGTATGATATGTCAAGATCATTGTACTGCCATGTATAACTAATTAAAACAAATAAAAAAATTAGAAAAAAAATTCCTGCCTATATGACATTTATCTTTTGGTGGGTGAAGTAGAGAGTTAACAAATTTTTGTGTCCTTACTTGGTGATGTTGCTTAGTAGGGAGAAAAAAAAAAAAAGCCTGCACCACAAAGGCAGGTTAGAGAAGGAAAACTTCAAATAATGGGACAATTACAATTTTTAAAAGAGATTTCTGTTCCTCATGTTCATTGGCCTAGTATCTCCAATATGGCAATTTGAGAAACACATTCATTTCACTCTTATCTTATTTTGAAAATATTCTGATCAAACTTTTCTGCAACTCAGTTATCCACGTTTTCAGTTAAAGAAGTATCTTAAAAAATGAATTAGAAGAACCTCGAGCAATGTCCTGGCCTAGTCTTCTGCAAAATCCTTTCTTAATTTTTATAAGGTAGAGTCATCTAGTAGCCAGTAAAATCTAATTGATTCAATAGCAGTACTCAACATTTGTTTTGCTGATTCAAAACAATTAGAAGGGTGAAATAACCTGACAGAACTTAACAATGTTAACCAATGGAACATATGCAAACTGGTAAATAGCCACTCCAACTGCTAGAGTGATGGATAAAATAGCATTCTAGGGCATTGTAGGAGAAAATCCGAGTTCCTATATAAGTTTAATTATTTTTATAGTGTCTGTTTACAATTTTTTTCCTATAAGCCTATTTATATAAAAGCAGGAAAAGCAAATATTTTTATGCATGCTCCTACAATCAATATGAGTTTGGCCAGACCTGCTGAGTTGGTTCTGTTCATAAATTTAAGGTAAAAGTATAATGCATTTCTTTTGCTGTATTTCTCCTTTACCATGTAGGACTGGAAAGATTCCCTCTTTGGAGAGTTCATCTCCCACTGGTTGGTTTTTGTGCTGAGTGCTGTCGACTGCTCTGAAGTTGATCTCAGGGTTAGCAATGAATTCTGAGGTGGTTGAGTCACTTGGTGGGCAATTGTCATGCAACATTGAAATGGTTGGTGGTTTCCTTGACCATGTCTGCCAACTAGAAATGCCAGAGATTCTATTGTGCTGACTTCAGTACTCATACCTCAAAAAAGGAGAGCAGGTCAGTTTCAAGTTGGAGAGGGCTTCTGTGCATGTCATGCAAAGCAGGTGGGAGGGCTTTGCAGGAACTGATCTGCATGTGAATTTTCAACAAGGCATGCCATTGCCATTTTCCTTTCTTCAGCATCCTGGACCTTTCTCAAATAGAGAATGGACCCAGTGGGCCAAGTCTTACCTACCTCTCCATGTGTGAGACCCACTAGTATTCCTTAGAACATAAGATAAAAAATTAATGCATTGATTTCCATCACAAGTCTCACTTTTTAAAAAAAATATTTTTATATGACAGCAGAATGCATTACAATTCTTATTACATATATAGAGCACAATTTTTCATATCTCTGGTTGTATACATAGTATCCACACCAATTCGTGTCTCCATACATGTACTTTGGATAGTAATGATCATCATATTCCACCATCATTAATTATCCCATGCCCTCTCCCTTTCCCTTCCCACCCCTCTGCCCTATCTAGGGTTCCTCTATTCCTCCCATGCTCCCCCTCCCTATCCCACTATGAATCAGCCTCCTTATATCAAAGAAAACATTTGGCATTTGTTTTTTTGGGATTGGCTAACTTCAGTTAGCATTATCTTCTCTAATTCCATCCATTTACCTGCAAGTGCCATGATTTTATTCTCTTTTATTGCTAAGTAATATTCCATTGTATATATATGCCACATTTTTTTTTATCCATTCATCTAGTGAAGAGCATCTAGGTTGGTTCCACAGTTTAGCTATTGTGAATTGTGCTGCTATAAACATTGATGTGGCTGTGTCCCTGTAGAATGCTGTTTTTAAGTCCTTTGGGTATAGATGGAGGAGAGGGACAGCTGGATCAAATGGTTATACTGTTGGTGGGACTCCAAATTGGTGCAGCCAATATGGAAAGCAGTATGGAGATTTCTTGGAAAATTGGGATTGGAACCACAAGTCTCACTTTTTAAAGACTTCTTAAATAAGACAAACCCATCCATCAGGAAAAGCCCTGCCTTTTAAGAATCATCACTATAGACCAGGAGTTCCTTGAGAACTGGCATTATCTTATTGATCACTGTATAATTGTTTTTGGCACTTAGTAGGAACTTAATAAATGCGTGTTAATTGAATAGATAAATGAGAAACATTTGTTGTGCTGCAGTTTTAAATGAGTATAGCTGTACAAAGCTTGCCAGATCCTAGTGAAAAGAATGTGGTTGGCTTGCCATTCATACTGCTCGTCTCGGTTTGGGATTCATATCAACTTGGATAACCCTAGTGTCCTCTGCAGGAGAGTGGCTGAAGAACTTCTCAGCAGAACCAGACTGCTGTTGTGCTGAGACCCTTCTTCTGCATGAAGACATTTTTATATGTGGGAGGAGAGTACTTCCTTTGCATGTCTGAGCTATAAAGCTCCCTATCCCTGTCTCTAAACTCTTGTAAACAGTGTGAAAAAGAACAGCATGGAACCCTCCTAAAGAAAGTCAGGACTACTTTGCATTTGTATTCCAGGGTAAGCAAGAGATTCACAAATTCTCCATCTCTGAAAATATTCCCATTTCTGCCTTAAAGAGCTGTACCAAGCACAGCTGAATAAACAAACAAACAAACAAACAAATAAATAACAGAGGTTTGTGCAGACAGGTTGGGGGAAACAGTGAGACTTGCCTCCCAGTGTAGAAGAATATGAAGCAATCTTCACTTCTGAGCCAAAGGCCTTATACCAAACTTCAGCAGTGCTCTGAGCACCAGTCAGCTATGTGTTAGACACTGCATGACATTCTAAAGGACCTAATGCTTCCCCTTAATTGACTCCAGAAGGGACACAGAGCTTCTGTTACTTCATTTTTTTTCTTTCCTCCTTGTTTTATATCTAGCCTCAAGCCCTGACCCTAAAACCAAAATGCTACTGTGGTTATAAAACCAATAAATAAACCCACAGTGGAGAAAGGACAGGCCTACCTTAGTGAGGATCATTTCTTGCACCTGCGAGGTGCAAGTGTGAGTGTGCTCAGGGCACATGCTGTGGAATGTCTCCCTTGCAGCTTTGATAGCAGGGAAAGAAGGAAGCATTGTGAATCTGTGCATCACTTTTAAAATAAAAAACCTAAAAAACCATTTAAAAATCCATAATCTCTATTGTCATTAGGAAAGGTAATTGATTGTTCAAGTAGACCAACCCAACATTTTATTTGGTATAAATTTTCTTCTTTGTTCTTTTTTAGAGGCACAAATACCAATGTCTTTTGGTGGACTTTTAGCAAAAGGTAGAAATTAATACAATCAAATTTGCTTTCCTGTTCAGTGTTCATTTCCTGCCACATCTGTCATTTGTGATCAAGATTTGCTCTCTCACACTCTAGGTTAAACATCATTCAGAGGCAGATATTGATGTCCTGTTTTACTAGAAAGATATTGTGTGATCTCCTAGCCGCCTAGATAATGGAATTTCTGCCCCCCCCCCCCCCCCGCCTTTTTTCCTTTTACCTTTGTGAGACAAAATGGTGCTTCTTGGATACAGGTTTCATTTCTGTGTTTTGTATTGAAGCATAATTGGCTGTCTCACTTACATTTTAAGGGAAACTAATCCCTGGCTAACTTTTAATAATACAACAGTGTAAGCAGAGGTGGTTATAATTCTAACTATTTCAGTATTATAGAGTTAAATAATTGTAGGTTTTCTCTAGCACATATTCTCTCTCTCTTTCTTGTTCTGTGCCAGGTGTTAGTCTATGAACCCTGCATTAATTAATCATTTAGAAGTTAGGAAACCTGTAAAGGTTTGTACAGTAGGTAGTAATCACACCATTCAGGCCATCTGTCTTCAGAAACAGTACTCTTAACCAGACACATAGAGGCCTTGTGGATGCAAAATCCTGGATCAGATATGTGATTTGCAAATATCCTCACCTAACCTCTGGCTTGTATTTTCATTTACCTACCAGAATTTTTCAAATATGCAGCAGTTTTTAACTATGATGAAATCCAAATGATTAATGTCCTGTTTTATGGATTTTGTTTTTAAAAAAATATTTGATTAGGGGCTGGGGATGTGGCTCAAGCGGTAGCGCGCTCGCCTGGCATGCGTGGGGCACTGGGTTCGATCCTCAGCACCACATAAAAATAAAATGAAGATGTTGTATTCACCGAAAACTGAAAAATAAATATTAAAAAATTCTCTCTCTCTTAAAAAAATATTTGATTAAACTAAGATTACAATTTTTTTGTTTAGAAGTCACATGGTTTTAGGTTTTAAAATTAGGGCAATGATCCATTTTAAGTTAATTGTTTATATGGTGAGAAATATTCACTAAAGTTTATTTTATATTTATGGATATACAATTGTTTAAACATCATTTATTGAAGGGACTCTCGAGTTTCTACTAAATTGCTTTTGCACCTCTGTCAAAAATGACTTGTCAGTGTACATGAACAAACATGTCTCTATACTCTGTTCTGTTGTATTGCATTCCATTCATCTATTTGGCCATTTTTATGCCAATGAATTTTTTTAAAAAATTGTAGTTATATAATGATTCTCAAAATCAGGAGGTATTAACCTTTCAACTTTGTCCCTTTTCAAAGTTGGCTTGTCTATTTTAGATCTTTTCTATTTCCATATGAGTATTATAATAAGATTACCAATTTTTACAGAGATGGCTATGATGATTTTATTGAATCTTTATTTGAAAAAAAAGACTTTAAACAATATTGTATCTTTTAACAAATGAATAATGTATATACCTCCATTTATTATACATTTTAAAATTTCTGTAAGTGGTGTTTTATAGTTTTGCATACCCTTTTTCCCAATTTTTATCAAGTATCTCGTATATTTGATGCTACTGCAAATGGTTTTGTTTTTTAATGTGAATTCCTACTGTTCATTGCTAGTATATAGAAATGTAATTGACTTTTAGTATTGATCTTTTATTCTTTAACCTTCTTTAAAATTCATTTATCAATTAAGATAATTTTTGTATATAGCATTAGATTTTCTATGAAGATGATCATGTTATATAAAAAAGATTTTTTTTTCTACCTTTTCAGGTTGGAAATCTTTCATTTCTTGTGCTTGTCTTATTGCAGGAGGTAGAATGTGGCAGTTGAATAGAATGTTGAATTTCTACTCTACTTATTGGAGATATCTTGTTTTAATCTTAGAGGAGATGATCCAGGATACTCCATAAATTATGATATATGCTACTAGGTGATTTTTCCCCACAGATCCAGACCCTTTCTCAGGTTAAGAAAATTAATCTTCAGTATTTCTTCATCTCATTCAAACTTTTAAATTTACTAGTATAAAGATGTTCATAAGATTCCTTTACTATCTTTGTAGTATCTGTAGAATTCATAGTGATGTTACTTTTCTTATTTCTAATATTAAAAGTCTGTATTTCTGTTTTTATTTTTAATAATTATAGCGAAAGATTTATAAATTTTATTAAATTTTTCAAAACACTAGTTTTCAATTTCATGAAATTTTTCAATTTTTTTGTTTCATTTTTCCCCCTGATATTTATTATTTCCTTTTTATAATTACTTCAGATTCAATTCACTTTTTCTTTTCCAGTATCTTAATGTAAAAACTGAGGTTACTGATTTGAGGCTGTTCTTGTTTTTTTTTTTTCTAGTAAACATAGATGTTTTAGAACTATAAAATTTTCTGTAAGTACTGCTTTTAGAAGATTTCCATAAATTTTGATATATTTTGCTTATGCTTTTGTTCAGTTAAAAGTATTTCATATTTTTAGATATGATTTTTAGATATGATTTTGACTTATGGGTTATTTGAAATGTTAAAGTATCTACATATTTGGCAGTTATATGGAAATATTTCTGTTATGGATTTTCTAATTTAATTTCATTGTGGTTAGAAAGCATACTTTATATTACTGGTAACCTTTTATATTTATTGAGATATTTTAGGGCCCAAAATAAATTTAGTTTGATAAACGTTGCATATGTGGTTGAAAAGAATACATGTTGTATCCTATCTGTGGGTATTTTACTCTATAAACATTAATTAGATCAAGTTGTTTTGTTAATGTTGTTCTTTTCCATAGCTTTACTTTTTGTCTTCTTGTTCTAATTGATTAATGAGAGAAGGATATTGAAATATCTTTTAACTATTGTCTTCTATTTCTGGCAATATTCTTTGTTCTTGCACCTATTTCCCTAATATTGACACTCTAGCTTTTTAAAAAAATTAGTATTAACATGATATATATTTTCCATTCTTTGTTAGTTAACTTACTTGTGTTTTCATGTTTAAAATTTGTTTCTTGTAGGCAGCATATAATTGGCAACCCATTATATATTTTCAGAAGATGGTCATGACTCAAATATTTTTCCTTGTGTGGAAAAGAAATCTACCAGTATGTGACTTCTACCCGGATTTTGTTCTTTTATCTCATAAATCAATCTAAAATTATTCTCTTCAAATGTTTGGGGATGGATATTTATTTTCATCTCTTTCAGGGCTTTCAATCTCTCATTGACTTGATCATTCTCTTCTGTGAGAGTTTCTATCTGTTTTTAACGTGTAGCTCCCAGAAATAAACATCATGATCTAGAAGTGATACACCTACCTATAATTGCAGATTACCTAAACCTTTCCAGCATCCAAGTCAGACTTTTGGTTTCTATTGAAATTCTGTCCAGCTAGGTCTCCCTAATCTGATGCTGAGACAATAGGTTTATTGTAATATGGGTGCAAGAAATTTACATTTCCATTTATTAAATTTCACCAACGGTATATCATTAACAATGGTTAGTGTATGGCTGTTTATAAGCACTTTCCCAGACATTATCTCACTTAATCCTTCCAACATGTTGACTTTGGCCCATAGCTGCTGCTTGGCTTATAAGATCACTCCCAGTTGACAATCTTTCCTCTACTCACTATCAACACTGGAGTTTTCAACACAACCTAAGAACTGAAGTGGGATGGACCAAATTCTCCCTCCTATGTATACAGAGCAATTTCCTAGGCAAGGGGGATGCAGTGATGTACAGCGTGGTCACTGTATGAACTGAAACTATATAGCAGAGTTGAGAGAAAGCAAATAAGAGCCAATGGGAGATATTTCAGCATATATTAGCAGATTAGAAGATTAGCAGCATATATGCCAAAAGAACAATATCTTACCCCAAATGTATGTAAGTGTTCTCTTTTTTTTTGTCTGTGTGCCTATAACAGTAGTTGAGTGTGGAGATGAAACTTTCCTCAGATATTTGTCAAGGCACGGATCAGATGGAATACCTGCATTGGACTAACCTCTTTTAGTTTTCATACGTTTGTGTTAGCCTTTTCAAGTTCTGCCCTCACTACTGAGTCTTTCTCACTGTGGAAATATGAAATCTTGTGGCTTAAGGTAGCATTCTCTGATCATTGAGTTGCTACCTGGTCTGCATGACTAGGCTGCCTGTCATGCAGCTGAAGCATTGTTCACTGGGTTACTCTTATCTCCACCTCATTCCAATGCTTCTTTTCCCTATATAAGGATACCACTCTGTCTTGTTTGTTTCCTTGTCATATTTTCACTGTCTTAGGTCATTGATGACATGCAGGACTGGTTTTGATTTTCTCCCTTCACTATAGTTTGAATTCTGCCCAGTTACAGACTATACATATTAGTTTATAGTCTAATATCTATAGATATTAGACTATATATCTATAGATATTAGATTATATTAACACAAGTTTTCAAGTATGCAACTTTAACAGAATATTCTGAGGTTAATTGTCTGATAGCTAATAAACTGCCAAATTTAAATCAAGCAAGTCATATGTTATCTGTGATATGTCTTCTATTTATATAAGAAGCACACTTTAACATCAAATACAAACGTAAGTATAGCTGGTTTTCAAAAAACTTCATAAATAATGCCTAGAATTTGTTATGTACATTTTGCATTAGGCATAGCTAATATTCCTACTGAAATCATTTAGACACTCTTACAGCTCCTAATACTTTAAATGAGGTTATTAGTTAAGGTAGTCTTATCAGAGTGCTTATGTGTGTATGTGTGTGTTTATGAATGCATGTGTGTCTCTGAGGGGAAAATGTGTCTTCATGTGTGTATGTGCAGGTGTGTGTGTATAGAGAGAAGACAGAGTATGAGGAAAAACCTTACTTCTGTAAAGCCTCCATTCCCTATGTTAGTTCAACACTAATAAATGTAAAGCACAAACAAAAATAATATGAAGTACTTCCTATTAGTACTAATAAAACAACAGAATAAAGATATAAGCATAAATGCAAAAGCCCTCTCTTATAATCCCTTCATTCCCACTCTTACCATTTAGGTATGACTTACTAATAGTTTTAACAAACTTAATAGGTACAAAACAAAGTGTAGTTTTTAAAAGTTGAAAAGCAATTGCTGATGTCTGCTGAAATGGCTCATCTTATCACTATGTTTACCCTCAGGAATGGATATGGATATTTAATTGAACCTGCACATTTATTTGCTTTCTTCATCAACAACATTCCTTTCCACATGAGTAGACCTCTGCTTTGCATGCCAATCAAGAAGCATAAATTATCTAATTTTTACCACAGAACTACTCTTTATAGTAAGAATTTTTACTTGCATTGACAGATATAGAAAGGAAACTTCAGGTGGTTGAGCAATTTGCTGTAGGCTATTCAGCTAGATATGGTAGAATCATGATCCTGATCCAGTTGACTGCACAGCCCACATTTTCCCACTCCTGTAGTGCTTCTCCAATCGCTCCTGGATTCTTTCCTTCCTGTTCTGTTTACACTGTGACTCATAAACCTGATGACCTCTTCTCTATGATGATTCCTGATAACTACCTTAATACTATATAGCATTTAATGGACAACATTTCCAATAAAATGAAAGACTTATTAGTGAACTTTGTATTCTAACCCTTCCTTCCCAGAACTTAGAAGAATGAGTGAATCTTTCTTCTGTTTCAGGGGAAGCAGTTGAACAATGACTTAGCCAGCTTATCTATTGGCATTTCCACAAAAGCATAAATCCATTTCTGTATCAAGTTTGGTAGTCCTGTGTCAGGCCTATATTGCTTAATCATATTCTGCCTCCAGAAACTCCTTGTTGAGACTCATATTTCTGCATTCTCTAAACAGTCAGAATTAAGAGAGGAACCACCAAGTGTTGCTCAGGGTCCTGTCTTAGGAGAGTTAAGAAATGGTGGCCCTTCTTGGTCACCATAGGTGTTCTAGGCATATATCTTGGCTTCTGCTGCAATAAGAAGTCCAGCTTCATTCATGACTTGGTGTTGCTGTTTATAAAAAAGGAATCCCTGTTGAATTTAATTTTAATTTGATGTCATTGTATTATGATCCTGATAAAACATTGATCCGGATCAATATCCTAAACAGCATTGAATTTACTGTGCTTTGATAAATGAATAATAGGTTTCTTATTTCCATTTTTCTCTACTCAGGCAAAGTTCAGGGTTTGTGGTTCTTTCTTAGAGTATCTCTAGAAAACGAATAGAAACAGCATCTGTAAAAGTCCTGTGGCAATGAAATGCATTTCAAATCCAAAGGACCAGAAGAAATCCAGAATGGTAAGATTGTAGTATATGGTAGAGGCAGGATCACTGGATCAAATACAAGTCAGTTAAATTTGAAAAATTTCAGATAAATAACAAACACTCTTATATTAAAAGTATGTCTTGTATTGCATCTATATGACATTTGTCTGAAATTCAAATTTAGCTGGGCATCCTGTATTCTTATATTTAAATCTTACAGCCCTAGAAAAGATAAAAGGAAAGAAGTATATAGAGGGGCCACTCTATGCTAGATTGAAGGAGGACGACTTTGTGTAAACAAGGTGAGGAAATGGTGAAATTAAGTCTAGGCAAGCTTGGAGACATTCAGGTGTGAAATGTGTAAGAGACACTATGTGAGCTGGGGATAGGAATGGAATAATGTCAGATTGAATAAGGGTGAATGCTTGTTTTTTAAATGGAAAAGTTGTATGTAGATGTAGGAGTCAAATGATAGAGTCCAGTTGAGAGTTTCATTATACAATTGAGAAAAAGAAGGAATATCAAATATTTATAGCTTATGAGAAAATGCAAATATTATGAAGTGTAAAGAGATTGGGTTTAGAAGAAGTGACAGGTTCTCCACAGTAACAGAAAGGCAGAAGAATAACAAGGGTTCCATGTGGGTAGTTTTATGTATTAAATATTAGGGAAATATTTGAAAATTCTCATCTGATAGTTTCTGCCTTCTCTTTAAACTAAAGCATATTCACACAAATTCACACCAGGAGGAGCAAGATTATTTAGAGGTTGTAAGTTGAGAAAGGCTTTACTTAGTCACTGCAGATTTGATTGAACAACCCAAGAAGATGTCAATCAAGGTTAGTGGCCCGTTTGAATTTTAATCTCAACAATTTCACAGTCTTCCCTTCTCTCACCCTTTCCCTCCCACCTCTCGTCCCTGTTTAATGTTAATCTTCTTCTCATGCTCTTCCTCCCTGCTCTGTTCTTAGTTGCTCTCCTTATATCAAAGATGACATTTGGCATTTGTTTTTTAGGGATTGGCTAGCTTCACTTAGCATAATCTGCTCTAGTGCCATCCATTTCCCTGCAAATGTCATGATTTTGTCATTTTTTAGTGCTGAGTAGTACTCCATTGTGTGTAAATGCCACATTTTTTTATCCATTCATCTATTGAAGGGCATCTAGGTTAGTTCCACAGTCTAGCTATTGTGAATTGTGCTGCTATGAACATGGATGTAGCAGTATCCCTATAGTACGCTCTTTTAAGGTCTTTAGGGAATAGTCTAAGAAGGGGAATAGCTGGGTCAAATGGTGGTTCCATTCCCAGCTTTCCAAGGAATCTCCATACTGCTTTCCAAATTGGCCGCACCAATTTGCAGTCCCACCAGCAATGTACAAGTGTACCCTTTTCCCCACATCCTCACCAACACTTGTTGTTTGACTTCATAATGGCTGCCAATCTTACTGGAATGAGATGGTATCTTAGGGTGGTTTTGATTTGCATTTCTCTGACTGCTAGAGATGGTGAGCATTTTTCATGTACTTGTTGATTGATTGTATGTCCTCCTCTGAGAAGTGTCTGTTCAGGTCCTTGGCCCATTTGTTGATTGGGTTGTTATCTTATTGTTTAATTTTTTGAGTTCTTTGTATACTCTGGATATTAGGGCTCTATCTGAAGTGTGAGGAGTAAAAATTTGTTCCCAGGATGTAGGCTCCCTATTTACCTCTCTTATTGTTTCTCTTGCTGAGAAAAAACTTTTTAGTTTAAGTAAGTCCCATTTGTTGATTCTTGTTATTAACTCTTATGCTATGGGTGTTCTATTAAGGAATTTGGAGCCCAACCCCACAATATGTAGATCGGAGCCAACTTTTTCTTCTATCAGACTCAGAGTCTCTGATTTGATATCAAGCTCCTTGATCCATTTTGAGTTAACTTTTGTGAAAAAACAAGGGAGAGAAATGAAGTACAGTAGATGGGGTAGAGAGAGAAGATGGGAGGGGAGGGGAGGGGGGATAGTAGAGGATAGGAAAGACAGCAGAATACAAAAGACACTAGTATGGCAGTATGTAAAAACATGGATGTGTAACCGATGTGATTCTGCAATCTGTATACGGGGGAAAAATGGGAGTTCATAACCCACTTGAATCAAATGTATGAAATATGATATGTCAAGAGCTTTGTAATGTTTTGAACAACTAATTAAAAAAATAAAGAACAGAAAAAAAACAATTTCACAGTCTTAAAAATGCTACCTTTGCTCAATGAAGAAAAAAATGTAAAAGAGGACAAAGAAGAGGAATTAATCAATTGAGGTAGAAGGGAAGAGTCCAAGCAGGTATTAAAGAGGAACAAGCAGCTCTGCTGATCTGACCTTGAGAAATGGTTAGGATTTTCCTTTCATATCAAAGGTATAGAAATGGAGTATATTGCTTAGTGTATAGGAAAATAGAAGCAGAAAATAAAAGGTCTATTATTTAGTCTCCATTGTGCCCATAATAAGCTTAAATTCTTGCTTTAAGGTAACAGAAAAAAGATTATAAATGTTCTATGAATTTACAGGAAAAAAAATTACTGAAGGTTCTGATAGTTGAAAAGTCTTCAGAGAAGAAGGACTACACTTGGTAGAGGGGTGAGGCCTTCTAAACTAGAATCACTGTGGAAAAGTCCCTTAGGAAAGACAGCACCTGGATAGGTCAACTTTAGCTCAGGCATGTTCTTCAGATATCTCTGTAATTTTTTTAATATTGAGTTTTTATGTCTATAAAACATCTATATTCATCTTTTCATCCTACTAATGTAGACATTTGAGATTTATAATCTTCCTAGAAAGCCTACCATATTTATATTTCTTTTCTTTCTTTCTTTTTTTGTACTGTATCTTTATTTTTTATTTATTTTTATGTGGTGCTGAGGCTCGAACCCAGGGCCTCACACGTGGTAGGCTAGCCCTCTATCACCAAGCCACAACCCCAGCCCTTACCATATTTATATTTCTTTCAACTTTAAAGTTTTCTAGGGACTTTCTTGCCCTTGGACATGGAGGAACTCAAAATCATGAGCTCATCCAGAAAATATGTTTGGAATCACTGGATAAGCACTGTGAGTCAGTGATGTTAAAGATGGCACCAGATGCTATTTGATTCAACATCAAATGGTAGGGCCAACCATGGCTCCACAGGAGAGAGTCTAGAGGGAAAAGTGAGTGTGGTGGCAGGAAGGTTAAGGATAACTCCCCATGGGGGCAGAGAGAGGATGGATCAACTGTGGTCTCAGACTTAGGGGATATGTCTATCTTCAGAATTTCATTAATATTTTAACCTGAATTTATTCTTTTGTGATTTTCCTAATTTTTTTTTTAAATCTCTTTCAAATGTATGCACTCCTGTAAATCTTAAATGTGTTTTATGGATACAATACACTCTTCCAGGAGTACTCACAGTGTCATATTTAGTTATTTCCCTGATTATGAAAAACATCACTCTGGGTTTTTAATATTTTCACTGGTCTGCAGTTCTGTGAGGATAACCAGAGACTGTTAATTTTTGGCTTTGGTATAGTATGAAATTAGTAATTTAAAAGACTGTCCTTTTTTTCTGATAATTAGATCTTTCTACCTGTTTGTTGTTGTTGTTAAAAAGTCCTTATTTTATGAAGTGATAGCATTCAGTTGTAAAGTTTTTGGAAATTTTGTTTTCTTGTTTCTAATGTCCATGCACTCTAAGAATTATTCTTCCTGTTACTAGATCTATGACCTTTGGAAATCTGAAAAAAATGCAGTTGTTACAAAAATTTGCAAATTACTCCTCAGACCACTGAAGTCTATCATCAACAACATTATTTTGAAGGCCTTGCTTGTGGACTCTGGGTTGGAGAGTCTCTTTTGCTTGTGATTTGGATACATGACTATCCTCCAGATGAATAAAATCCAGTTGAAAGCAATGAAGTCTGTCACTGGCAGGAGTCAGAAGCTCTTCTCTTGGAGAGGGCAGGGTGCCAGACGTGATGGCAAAGCACCAGCTCACCTCCTTCTGCAGGGAAAGAAAACAAAACAATAACAACCTCCTAAGACCATGAAGCATCAGTAGCTCTGCCAGAAAACACATTGTCTCTCATTTTTCCCTTTTCAGGCAATTAGTGGCGACATGTTTATGAGGGTAACTGCATCACATAGACATAGCCACTGTTCTGCAGTTGTCTTCCCTGAGATGGTAGGAGTCCTGGGCTCTTACCTTCATGAAATCTGAGACAAATTCATGCTTTCTTCCATTGTTTGTAAATTGTTCTTTAAAATTGGTAGGAAAAATTGGCATTGTCTACTTGTATCAGGAGAAGTCTGATTATTTTGATTTATCCTGTCAATATCAGCTCGGGACAGTCTTGCTGAAATTTATGGGTGACAATAAGAAGTCTTTCATTTTAAGTAGCATTAAAAGAATTGGATTTCTATCACTACAGAATCATTCTTGTGTTACACTAACATAAGGGGATAGTGAATCTGGATTCTTACAGAGAGCTAGTGAGGATGAAGACGGGCATTTACTCATGGTTATGAGACAAGCAACTATATAAAAGTGGGCCATTTCTACATGGATTGTGGCCTTGTTTTTACCCTTTTAAAAATATCTTTTCATCTTAGCCTTTACAACAGCCAACCTAACATACCAATATACTTTCTCTAAAAAATATTCTGGAAATATGCCACTTGAGGAGGTTATGCTGAGGAGGAGCCAAGTTATACTTCTAGAGACCCATGTCCTCCTCCTATTTCTCTTTCAACCATCTGGATTTATAAAAAAGACATGATTGGATTCTTCCTTTACCTACACCTTTTAAAAAATCTTCTTTCTTAAAGAAATACAAAGTATTTCTTGCTTCAGGATTTTCTTTTGCCTGAAAATGTCCACAGGATAATAAATACATCCATAATTATTTCATCATCATCGCAAATTAATTATCAACTATGTGTGACAATTATTGACTCACATTTATTTAGCATGTACTATAGACTAAATATGGTGCTGTCCCTTGAATGTTATCAGTTGGTGGATGGATGCCATACCTAAAATGTGACATAATATGTGAGGCAGTGTATATAGACTCTGATGTAGACACACCTAGTACAAATTCACTCATTTATTATCTTGAAATGACAAAAGTTTACTCTCTCCCAGTCTCAGTTTTTTCTTCTTTACATTAAGCACAATGTGACCAGCACTGAAGGGTTGCAGCCAGAATCTGAGAGCATTTATGTGATTCTTGGCACATGGTGAGACTGAAAAGACCTGAGAGTTCAGAGTGCCTTTAAAAGGGAGACACGGGGAAGCAGCACAGGAAGCTGCTACACAGACACTGACAAGTCAGATTTTGAGTGAAGAATGATATTTCTGTGAGTGTAGGAGGGAATGATCAAGGATTAAATATATGTAGGGTGGGGGTATTGTTTGTTAAGGGCAAGTATGAGTTAAACCTATTCAAAGTAATATCATATATGATGTTATTTACTCCTCCCTGTATATAAGCAACAGGAGAAATAATTTCTTTTTTAAAGGTGAGAAGTTGAGACTGAGGGACTTTAAATGTTTCCTAAGGTAGAAAAAAGAGGGTCTTGGATTTGAACCACTTCCAAGTTCATGTGCTTTCAACTAGGGCAGGCTAGTGCTATGGATACTAACTTACACTGTGGACCATCATTTTTGCAGTGTGCATTGAGCCCATCTAATTTGGGTCTTAAAAATGAAGATTGTTTTCATTTCTCAGTGGAGGGGAGGGTCTCAACTCATCCGGAAGGTATTCCATGGGAATGCTGCTCAGTCATGGTGCTGCTGCAGGAGCCTGGAGCAAAGGGTGCACTACCTCCTTCCCTCTGCAGGGACATGTTCCTGGACTGGGGTTTGCCCAGTCATGATCCCCAGCATTCAGGAGCTTACAGGCAAACATGAAGGAGAGTAAGCTTCCATGCCTGTTGCTTGTGGCTCCATTCTCTGATAGAAAATGGTGGGACCCATACTGAAAAAAGAGGCGGGGTGGGGGAGAGGAAGGGAGGGAGGCAGAAGGGAGGGAGAGAGAGAGAGAGAGAGAGAGAGAGAGAGAGAGAGAGAGAGAGAGAGAGAGAGAGATCTAATAACAAAACAACAATTCAAGGCATTGGTCCACAGGGGAAAGAAGGAATTATGTAGCTTCAGTCAGCATGTTTGGAATTTCACTCACTACAGGCTTGTGAGGTGCACACTGTCATCAATGCTTGTACAGGTATCACACAGGGGCTTTCTTCCAGCCACCCAGGCAAGAAGTCTCAGAACTGGGGATTTAGCTGAGGGTGATTTAATAGCAAAAGTTCAACAGACACAAAAATATTAGGATTAAGTAAAATATGTATGTGCTGAGAAACTGAAAATCATCTGGATAAACTATGAAAAATTGTGCTCCTCCTCTTCTACCCATAAAATGTTGTTCTTTGATTTTCTTTTTGGTGTTTTGCAATAGGAAAAATGAAAAGGATTCTTTTAAATAATTCTCTTTTCATCTCAAAGAACAAAAATTTTGATACTAAATTTGCCTTCTGATGGTGCCATACATGGATATCTTGACTAATGGCAAACTATACCTATGAATGAATCATGGCCTGTAAAGACTCCAAAGCTCCTTGGAAAAGAAAAGATAGAAAACATTCTGTCTTCTATTTTGTGAAACTTGGAATAGATCTTCAGATTCAAGGATGTAAAGGCAATCTGCTTCTTACGTGTATGTTTGGTTTAAGCACCGTTGTTAAAAATCAAGGTTTTATATATCTATCTATCTATCTATCTATCTATATATATATATATATATATATAGATAGATATAGATATAGATATATAGATATATATATATATATAGAGAGAGAGAGAGAGAGAGGAGAGAGAGCATGATATTAGCATATTGTTATGTTCTCTGTAATTTACTTTAAAATACTTCTACATTAACACCATGAGGTATATGCCTGTGTTTGTGTGTCTCTGTGTGTGCAGGGATTAGTTTTAATTTGCTCCCTTAGGCAGTTAGTTGTCCTGGCTAGAAATATGTATTTTATGGCGTATTATTTTCTTAAGGATGTTGTAGCAAATTACTGCTACAACTAGGTAGCTTAAAGCAACAAAAATTTATTCTCCCATGGTTCTGGAGGCTGAAAGTAAAAAATTGAAGTGTCACTAGGGTTGGTTCCTTCTGGGGGCTGAGGGAGAATTTGTTCCAAGGCTCTCTCCTAGCTTCTAGCATTTGCAAGCAATCCTTGAAATGCATTGGTTTGTAGGTGCATCTATCTCTGCCTCCATCCTCACAAGGTGTTCTCCTCTTTCTATGATTGTGCTACAGCTTGAGTTTGAAATGCTCTCAAAGACCCATGTGTTAAAGGCTTGATTGTCAGTTGGTGGTGCTATTGGGAATTAATGGAGCCTTAGAAGGCAGGGCCTAGTGGAAGGAAGTTAGGTGATTGGGGATTGTGCTATTGATGGGGATGTTGAGAATCCCAGGATCTTCCTCTCTCTTTGATACATGGCTGCAAGAAGGTGGACAGGCCTCTTCTACCACATGCTCCCACCATAACTTATTTTGCTACCACAGACCCAAAGCAACAGGATCAAGTGGCTATAAACTGGAAGCTCTGAAACCATGAGTAAAAATAAATCTTTCCTTTGTATCTCAGGTATTTTTGTCACAGTGATAGAAAGCAGACTAACATAGTCTTTCCAATTTATCTTCTTATAAAGACATTAGCCATTAGGTCAGGGCCTATCCTAATCCAATATTACCACTGTCTTAACTTAATTACACCTGAAAATATCCTATTTCCAAATAAGTTTTCATTCACAAGTTAAATGGTAAATACAAATTTGGGGGAAACCCTCTTTAACTTAGTATATATGACAGTTGATTAGCATCGAATTAAAAGGCTCTATTGTTGGTTATTGCAAGATATTCAGATACCCGGTGAATGTCTGAATGGCACATAAAATGTCATAAATCGTTTTTATTCGTGAAATTAGTGCATTTGAAATTTGACTTGAAATATTGAAAAGATAATAGGCACTCTTGTATATCACATGATATAAAAGAATACTGGGTGACATAATTTTTACCCTTCTGTAAAAATTAAGGTCAGGCCTCTGATGGTCTCCAGTTAGTCTATTGATTCACAGTGTCTTTTTACCTGTATTAAACTCAATCTTACTTTCAAAATATTGTTTCTTTGCTTTGAAGCAATTTTCCTATAGGATGTGGTCTACGCATCCTAAATGGTCAGATTGCTGGAACTATGTAAAGCTTATAGTACTAGTTGCATGATGTTTTTGTGCCTGCTTAATAATGATTTTATCTGCAGCAGAATTCAATTTGGAACTTGCTGTCATAAATGGAGGCAAAATTGATGACATTATTCCAGGGCAAAGTGACCAAATAGAACCTAACAATTCTGAAGAGCATCATTGGCGTAGGAGAATTCACAGCATATCCACAAATATCTTCTCAATTTCACAAATATTCTGCTTCTTTTTGGGTCACCAGTTTTATTCTCTTTTGATATTGAATTTATGTGAAACCATATTAGCCACCATTCAGATAATCATTTCATTGTTAGAAATCTTATATCTTTGAAGGTTTCAACAAGAAAATGGATTTGGATAAATTTGAACTCTTCACCTGGGACTTTTCCTATGACTCTCCCATTCCCCATCGTGGTAAGACAGCTCTGAGGCTGACTCAGTGTCTCTGGAATTCCCTCCCTCATGCATTCCACTGGAGTGCTCCATTTGCTGGCATTTAATACACGGTGCCAGGCATCTGTTGATTTGGCTTGGGTTTAATCTAAACCTTTGTTATTTGACCGGGTTTTATATTTCAGAGGGGATTATTCATCATAAGTCACCAGCTCTGCTGAGCAGTATGTGTGGTTGTTGGGAGAGAGAGTTTAATTTGCTGTTACTATTAGAGATGTAATTTTAAAAAGAAACTTTCAAAAGGGCATGCTATTGGGATTGTTCAAAAGCAATTCTTTTAGAAAAGAAAAGAAGATCTACTGTTTGGTCTCCTCATGCTGTTTTTCAACTTCAAACATTTCATCTCACAAGCCAGCTGTGTTGGATGGACCCATGGTGTTGCCCCCTTGGTTGGAGCATAGGCCCTTGATCTGCACATCAGTGCAGTTGTACCCATGGCAGGCAGGGATCACCAGAGAAATGAAACAGCAGAGTGGACTATGGGAGGAGATGGACTTTGCTAGTGTGAATCTGTTTCTCTCTTCCTACTCGAATCTCTTTATCCTCATTAATTGTAATGAAAGAATGCTGTAGAAGAGAACAGCAAGGATGGGAAACTCAAGAGAGAGAATCTCTTTGGACAGAGTAATAAATATGGAACCAAGGTGTTAAATGTTTCTCCTAAAGGTGACGGTTGCTTGTATGTGCTGTGCAAATTCTGAGTGTGTATGTGCTCAGGTGTGTGGTACTCCCCAAGAATAATGATGCCTAGGGATTCTGTGACTTGATTAGTATAAATGATAAGCTAGTCACCTCCATGACTGTGGAATGAGGACAGGCTATAAGGAAATGTGAGCAGATGTAGTGGTGGCAACAAAGGTTTTGTTAAGAGTTGATGCTCCTGGATTAATTTACCTTGTTATGTGTAGATAGCTAATAGTACTTTAAGGGAATTTTTCAAGTCAAACCTAATTTTCATATTTTCAAAGCCATATCTTTGGAGCCAGGTACATGATTTCCTACTTATAAACAGCTTCTTCCTGTCCCTTCCATTAAAAATGCCCAAATGACTGACCATGATTATTCAAAACTTTGTTCATGGGTGACGGTTCTTTCATTCTTTACATTGTAAAATATAAGGCAATAAATATAATCCTTCTCTGTTTCTTTCCTGAAGACTTTGTTGGTAATTTAATATTTGAACCTTGATGAGTTACTCACTTAGTCATTTAGCAAATATTTAATGAAAACCTGCAGGGCAATAACCAAGAATGCAAAAAAAAAAAAAATATGTGGGAAAAATAAAAACGTACAGAGGTTAAGTAAAAATGCCGCTTCTTGACTGCCTTCTGCAGCCTAGAACTCTTTAAAAATATTTTTATGATTGAAAATATACATGAATATAAGAGTCAATATTCTTCAAGGCTTGTAAGGTAAAACATCAACCCTTTTCCACACTTATCCTTCACAGGAAACTACTTTTAATTCTTTTAGCCACTTTTTTTCCTTTTTTTGTTTTTGTTTTTGTTTTTAGCATTTGCCTTCAATTTTACACAATATGCTATTTAGCTATTCGTCCATTTGTTGATTTTCTATTTTGCCTATGAATCTCCTACTGTGGAAGGCAATGGTTTAGCTTCCTCAGATGCCTCCCTTTGACCTCAATACGTATTTCTCCTTCTGCTGTATTTTAATACAATTAAAATTATAAGTTAAATCAGATCACTATTCAGTCAGTACCTTGCTATGTAAATATACTTATTATTCACAGTTCAGCCATGTGAACACCTGGATGTGCGGGGAGGGAAGTCATCCAGGTGTTTCACTGCTACTCACAAAGTCTTTCAATCAGTCTTCCTCTTTCTGTCCCTTCCAACACCCACTTTCAAAGTGCCTCCTCTCTCCCTGACTCCTAAGCCTCCTGAGATTCTAAACTGCAAACAAGCCTTCTTCAAACGGTTTCATGTTTATTAAATTATTACTAGACATCAGTCCACTGCTTTCCATTTATGTGTACTAATATCACAACTAACATCCATATTCAAATATGTGCTGATAAACAAGTACTTATATAGTTGTACATTTTTGTACATATCTATAAAGCATATATGTAAATATATATTCTTCATGTCATTTATCTTATTTTTCTCTGTTTGCCTTTATAGGTTTGAGAATTGTTATTCATTTACCAAAAGTTTTAATGTGTTTCTCGAGAAAAGCACATGTGTTTCAGTGTCCCATGTTTAATGAAAGTCCCAAATGTTCTTTTAAAATTCCAGTTAATAATACCATATAATCTCTTTATAGAGGAATAAATCAAGGATGAAAGAAGTTAAATATCTGGCCCAAGGTTATACAAATACTAAGTGGTAATTCCACTTACTAATAAACATTCTGTTCATTTCTTTCTGGGACGCTGCCTTTTACTGCAGACACAGTTGCTGGTTTAAGGAGTTTACAGTTTTTGTGGAGAGATAAGACATGTGCATTCAGTGTTGAGAATAAAAAATAATGGATTATTGTGCAATGGAAATTTAGAAAAGAGAGAAAGGTTTTCCTGGCCATTTCTTGGTGCCTAAAATTCCAGCTGGAATTTTAGTACATATCTTTCAGTGCTGTAGGAATATTGCTTTATATACAAATCTTGTTTTAATAGGAGTTAATCTCTATTTTCAAACATTTGGAATTTGGCAGTATTCTATGAAGTCTTTGGAGCAGAATGCTGCAACTAATTTGTTGCTCATGACAACTGTCCTTAAGGTGAGATTTTAGAACATAATAAGGAAGATTTTTAACTCAATATGTTTCGGAGTACACTTGATATTAAAGATATTCAAGAAAGAATTTTTGCTTATCTTTATTTTGGCCAGTTTTGATATATTATCTTTGATTTTTATCAGATCTTAATTGTGATTCCATATATGGGCATCCTTAAGTATAAATTTATTTACATTTGTCCACACTAGAGCTGATCTTGTTATTTTTTCTTTGGTCTGGTTAGCATATTATCCCTCGTGTTGGTTAGAATTTGTGCATCCACAGTGTTGTCAGTATAGCACCCCAGGAGGTAGACTGCACAGTGGATCAGGACAGCCTCTGCCAGCTGGGCTGTGTTCCATTCCAGGATCTGTCACTGGCTCTAGCTGCTGTGTGGCTTTGGGAACTATCACTAAACCTCCACCTTAGTCCATTTTCCATCGTTATAAGGAAATGCTTTAGGATAAGTAATTTAGAATTAAGCGAGATTTATGAACCTTCCAGTTTGGGAGGTTAAAATTCCAAGATCAGACAGCCACATCTGGCAAGGGCCTCATGCGGCATCATAACACAGCAGAGCTCATGAGAACTGTGAGCCAGTGGGTGAGGAAGAGCTCCCACCGTGAGAGAGAATGAGAAAGCCCAGAGAACCAAACTTGCTTGATGACAACCCACTTTTTCAGTAACCAAGTCAGTCCAGTCCCGTGGGATCTAACGCATTCCTGCAGGAGGGGTGTTACACTCATTCCTTTGGAGGTCCCCAGTGAACATCTCCCACTAAGTCCCACCTTTCAGTGCTGTCATTCTGGGGACCAAACTTCCAGAACATGAATGTTTAGGAGGAAAAATTCCTATTCAAACCATAGCAACTTCTCTTTCTGTGTCTTAGATTCCACATCTGTCCAAGAAGGATAATGACAGGATCAAGTTCACAGTGTTAAGTGGATTCTCTGAGTTAAAAGATCACATATGTGATGCACTTAGAATAGCATCTGGTACATAAAAAAGATTATATCATCATCAATTCTCCTTCTAGAAATATTTTGCAGATGCAGTCCCTGGGAGCCACATAGACTTCAGTATGAGAGCTTCATATTCCGGTGTTTGCTACAATAGAAATGTTTTTAATGTATGTTCATTATTTTACTTCATAACCATTTATTGAGGGTCTAGTGTATGCCAGGCATACTGCCTGGTTCTCAGGATACAATGGAGAACAAAATCAGACAAAGCATGGTTTTCATGCAGTCCTCATTATAGTAGAGAGACAGTCGTAAACCAGCTAATTATACAAATAAATGTAAGATTGCAACTGTGGAAAGGGTTAGAAATTTGAATACACAAGAATTTAGTGCCTGACAGAGCAAAAACTATGTGTTTTTTGAGGAATCCAAGAAGTGTTCTAATGCCAAAGAAGGGAAGGGCTGTTTTGTGCAGAAACTAAGAACATCCTGAGAAGCTAATTAAAACCTTCCTTTTTGATTACACCCTGGAGGATGGGAATCGCTTCCTCTCTTGCCGCTCCTTGACACAACTTGCACAGGAGGAATGCAAAGGATGGGTGGGATCTTCCCCAACAGGAGAGTGCAAGGAAGTGACATACCAGAGAGATGACGGCACAAGCAAGGCTGCAGCTGCTCCTTCCACCTCCACCCTGTGGGACAACTGCTGAGCAAGATTTCAAAGGCAAAGGCAACCTACAGGAAAGAAGAAAAAAAAATGCATTTAACAACTTCCTTGACTGGAGGGCTGGATAAGAGTGCAGCACATTGTAAAGTTGCATTGATGGTAGAAATATAGGTGGCTTTATAGACACCTGTGCTTGGAGTTCACAGAGCCCCTGAACATTCACACATGAAACATGGTAAGTTTTCCAGGGCATTTGGCAAGAAATGTGAAAACTGATGCCATTTGAACATGTTTGTCTCTCCCATGTATACCAGAAGTGCCAGCTTTACCAGAAAGCTATAACTGGGAATCATGTCCAGAATTCCCTCTGTCATTCTCCACTAGCAGTGCTTGAAAGGACAGTGTCCTCCTGCTGAACTTTTGTTAATTGTTAATCTCGGAAAAATACATTCCCTTTCAGGACATGTCGCATGTGAAGAGAAATTGAGCTTGAATATGAGCAGGGACAGGGTATCATAGATCAATGGCTGAGAAAATTTAAGTAAGTAAGAATAAATTTAAGAGATTGATTGTGCAGCATGATGACTATAGTTGATAACAAAATATCGCATATTTGAAAATTACTAAAAGAGATTTTGTGTTCTTCAAATATAACTACATGAGATAAAGCATATATTAATTAGTTCAATTCTATCATCCTACAATGTTTCAAAACATTATGTTGTGCACCCAAGTATATACAACTTTATTTGACAATAAGATAAATAGAATAAAAAGAGTTTGTCCCCATTTGACTTTTGTATTTACCTGCATCTCTCCCCCCATATCTACCTATCTATTGTTCTATCATTTTATCTGAATCTTATTTACTTGTCATCCTTTAGGTCTTCACATTTCATGTGGTTGCTTGATGGCTCTGCACTCAGCCCGTAAAACAATTATGGGATTATTTCCTGAGCACCTACTATGAGTTAGGCAGGAATGTTCTTGAACTCATGAAGACTTTTTACAGTCTAGAAGTGAAGACAGATATGAAACTCATTAAAAGCATAAGTGTCGAGAAAGGAAGTACATAGGATATTCTGGAATCATATAGCAACAGTAGCAGTAATAACAACTAAGATTAATTCCATGCTTACTGTGCACCCAGGCACGGTTCTAGGTTCTAAGATATATATAAATTATAATTATTAATAATAATTACATATAATAATAACTATTATTAATTATAATGTACATAACACACCCATGAGATAAGATACTATCATTTTTCGTTTTGTTGATAAGAAAACTAAAGCCCAGAGAGATTAAACTCTTGAGTTCTTTCCCAAGTTGCCCAGATAAGAAATAGTGGACTGAGATTTGAACATGTGTTTGGCTCCTTTGCCTCCAAGCACTCTATGTACATTCTCATAAACAAGAGCATTCAGCTTAATCTTCCTGAGGCATTGTACTAAAGTTTGAGATAATATACATAATTCCGGTTATGTATTTGAACACTTCTTTAATACAATAAATAAGAAAAAAATGTTTTCTCTTTAAGATTTAAGGTGGATTGAAAGTAAAAAACAAAATGTTTCTAAAAGTAAAGTGGAATTCTAGAAAAAAAATGGATATTAGAGAAACACTAGTGAAAGGCATATAAAGTGCAGAGTATAGTTAGCAGCAATGCACCAATATTATTTTCTTAGTTTTAACAAATATTCCACAGTAAGATGTTAACAGCAGGGCATGATGGTCCTGTGATCCTAGCTACTCAGAAGGTTGAGTCAGGATCATCACAAGTTTGAGGTCAGCCTGGGAAACTTAGCAAGACCCTAGCTCTAATTAAAAATTTTTAACAGTATTGCAGATGTATTTTAGTGGTAGAGTGCTTGCCTAGCATGCATGAGAACCTGGATTGAATCTCTAGTACTGAAAAAATTAATTAGTTAATTAAATCAAGAATAAAAAAGATGTTAACAGTAGGAGAAAATGGATGAGGGGGATATCAGGACTCTGTACTATATTGGCAGCTTTTCTGTAAACAAAAGCTATCCTAAAATTTAAAATTTACTTAATATGAAAATAATAAAATTACATGAAAATGATGCAGGTCAGTCATTCAACCTCCACTGCACCTTTATTAGTTACAAATTAATCAATTTTCTAGAAGAGAGGGTACTCCTCTTTGGTAGGCCTATTCACTACTTAGGCAAGGCAGCATGGCCTCATACCTTAAACATGAGATGCTAAGATTTCCACATAGCATCTCACAGGGCATTTGTGTCCATTTTTCCTCTTACCTGGCCAGGTAGGCATGTTTCACTCTTGTAATATTCTATCCTCTGTAATCTGGGTGTCCATATGCTCAGCAAGTCTCCATGCCCTTTCACTGTCCCTGGAAAGTGACATTCCTTTGTCCTGATCACACCTGTCAAAATGGTATCTTGACTCTTTTCTGTTAGATTTTCATATGGTTGGTTCCATCTGGTCCTAAAGTCTGGCCCATGGGATCTGGCCTTCTCTGGCAGGGTTCTCATTCTCAGTCTTCAGGAGCTGACAGTCAGAAGCCTGGGAGACCCACAGCACAAATGGCTCCTGTGGAAATCAAGTACCTGCAGAGGCTTGTCTGCCTCTCACAGGCAGCCTTCTATAGTTTTTGAATCTTTTACATTTGTTACAAGGAATTTGAGATCATAAATTTCTACAGTACTGAAAATAGCTTTCCATCTAAGAAGAGGGTAAAGAGATGATATCCACGTGGCTGAGGAATCAATACAACCACCATCAGTTCAGATATGCACAGAAGAGGGAGGCCAACTTTGAGTTAGCAATAAGGACTACCTTCACAAAGTCCCAACAATCCTGCCCTCTAAATATTTTATTCAGGGTTAAACCAGGAAAAATCTCTTTAAATGTTTTAGAAGAGAGAATTTTATGTGGAGAATTGGTTGAGCAGGTGATGGAAAAGGTGAGAAGTCAAACAGGAGACAATGAATCAACTCATGTAAGCTGTGGCAGGAAGTTCCAATCAACCCTGGGCTGGAGGGACAAAGGGAGGAAGTGGGGTTCCCAGAGCAAGGGGTGGGATCCTTGGGTAGCAGCCAGAGCTTTGGCACGTGTGCACAGAGGAGCTAGAGCCAAGGAGGAAATACAACCGCTGCTAGAGGTGTCACCTGAGGTTTCCAGAGAAATATACTGGATTTTTTTCCCTGCTTTTCAATCTTTTGCAAATAAACATCATCTATCAGAGCTGGGGTTGTGACTCAGTGGTAGAACACTTGCCTAGCATGTGTGAGGCACTAAATTTGATCCTCAGCACCACATCAAAAATACACAAATAAAATAAAGTTATAAAAATTGTTGTCCTTTAAAAAAACATTTTTTAAAGGACAAAAATTACTGATCAAAGCTAATCAGAAACCAGTTTACACAGCAGATCCATAAATATCGTCCAAAGAAGAGAGTCCTCCTTTAAGAAGCACAGAAACACCACCACTGCTCAAGATGAGGCCTGACCCTTCTGTTTCTTAGACTATGACAGAATCCTCATGATCACTTTTTTCTGTCCCACCAATCTCCACCTCCCTCCAATTCATCTTCTATACTTCAGCTACAGGGATGTTTGGAAACACATGGAGTACATCTTATTCTAATTAAGATCCCAGTTTGGTGGATGATGTTGAGAGCTTCATTTCCCAAAACTAGCAGCGTGGCTCAGCTTGAGGGCCATAAAGACTACAGAGGACCACAGAGCAGTCTGTCCCTCTGGACCTTGGGAGGAGGCTCTCTGGCCTAGGTATCAGAACTGTTATGGGGTAGGCTGAAGGAACAAGGGTCAAAGGTACCACACTCAAGGGGATTCTATAAACTCCTGGAGGACAGGAGAAGACTTAGCAAAGGCAAGGAAGACTTGCCTTAGAGGCTCCTAGGAAATGAAAGGGAAGAGAAAGAGAAGGGCTTTGAGAGGATACCAACTAATAGGAGCATGAGTCAGATATTTAGGTGATTCTGAATGAAATCCATCAGGTTAGTTAAGTTTGAGGAAAGTGACTTTACTTCTGGTTGAGAATAGAATGCAAAGATGCTGCTCAGGCTACTTTCTTAAAATAAATCCACCAGTCAACAGATCCCTTGCAGAATGAATAGTACAAGGTTCTTGTCTCTGATAGGCGCTGGAGGCTATCTGTCACTTGGAAGCTTGATCAAAATGAAGAAAACCAACATACATGAGCATCTTAGGGAAAAATCAAGTTCTGGAAGATATGGTGGAGACAATAGGTGGTAGAAAGAATGAGTCTGATAAGTCAGAGAAATTTTCCAAGAACTTTTTAGAATTTCTAAAAATATCTATAAAGCCACAATCCACATGAACCTTCTTTGTACTGCCATGGAGTCTTACTGGAATGTGAACTTTCCTTACTAAGAGGTTAAAGGGTAACACCAGTTTTCAACATCAGAAGGTAACAATTTATTGGACTGATACAATATGCCAAGCATTGAGCAGGACAGATAACATAATTTGTTTCTCTTTGGTATCATAATTATTCTTGCACAGATGAGAAGCTTAAGAGCTTAAGTGACTTGCCCAAGGCTGCATTACAAGAGGAGGCATTGGTTTGAGACCTAGTTGTCCCTCTACTACACCATGATTTTTGTGTGTAGTAGGCAACCCTCATGATGAAGAAGGCAAACTATTGCTTAGTAATGAATTTGGATTTCTACCATTAGAATATTAAAACAACAGCTGGATATATTTCTACACAGAGTCATCCTCAAATCCTATATCTAAACTTCTGAAAAATGTGAAATTCACATTGAAAGCTTATTACCTATTGAATTATGAATACCACTTGCCCTCTATTTCTCCAAATCCAGGCATGATTATAACATTGTTGATCTGTCCAGTCTTTTGACTAATATATTTATTATCTTAAGCTTTTAGAAATTAATACTGATTGATATGATGGTTATATATTAGAAGAAATCCCAGGAAACTAGATACTGGGATTGAAATAAGCACACAGGCATTTGCTAGGGAGTACACTCAGGAATCAATCACACAGAAGAGAAGGCAAGGAGAAGAATTGGGCCGAGAAAAAAGTCAAGCCTTTCTGTAATATCAATAGGAAACTAACCAAGCTTACTGGGAATTCTGGGGCTAGAATAACTCTTCTGAGTTGTGCTGAGTTGGGTAATGGGGCCTCCCCATGTCGATCAGTTACTGGATGTTAAAGACCAATAACTGGAAGGCAGCAGAACTGTAGGTGTGATGTGTTCATTCAGATGAGAGAACTTCAAAGCAGGACTGACACATTTTCCCATTCCCATTCTGGAAGAATAAGTTCTTCATTCTTACCTTACAGTAGATTTGGGTGGCTGATGATAGCATTCATTCATTATGATAACAAGGGTAATTTTTCATAACTCTCAGTATGTACAATACATGTATTACATTATATTATATAATGTATAATATATGGAAAACATGTAAATATATCTATATATAAACAAATACTTTATATAAGTATAAAATACATACTTGTTGCATAGACAAATGTAAAAGGCAATTAACTGCCTGGCTCAGGATGAAAGCCATACTTGAAGGAATTAATAAGTTAGTTAATGCAGTGTTTACAAATTGATAATACTGGGTTCTGTCTCTGGTTCAAGAGGGAGCCAGACACAAGACTTCTGAAGGTTCTCACGCCTCTTAAATGTCATTCCTGCTGGATGAGTCGTAAGGATGCAAAATCTGCCATGTGACTGTATTTATGGTACTCTGCACACAGGATTGTGCTAGGCAGACTTTGTGTTGTATATTTGCTGGTTCTAAAGACTAATCATAAGTGGAAATGAGAAAAAGATAAAATCAACATGTTGCCTCAAGAGTGTTTTTGTTAATATAATCTCATTCCTCAGAAATGGCATTGTTCTTCCTTTTACTTGATTACCTTCTCCCCATTTTAGCCATTAGCACTGACTAATACCTGGCTCTATATTCCAGAAGACTGAGAATACAAGTATCCAACCACAGTCAATAATTGTAGACTCTCCACACATTTAAGGTTAAAAGAAAGGAGAGCGCTAAGATATTCATCCCTTTTGGGTTCAATGAAGGGATGCTATGAGATTTCCCCATGCTGTCTCCTTCACTCTGCCAGTCCTGCCTCTGACTCAGCAGTCTAAATTAAGAGCACTTTGGACTTCTGTGGCTCCTTGAAGCACAGTCCCTAATAACTTGTGCCCAAAGGGCAGGTGTAACATGCTCACCGTGATGGAAGGACAAGCATCTTCAATTTGTTCAGGTGGAGCTGGGATATAGAAAAGTACCTGCCTAGAATGAGGAGCTTTGCAGAGTTAGGAAATGAAGCTGCCCAAGACAATCTGAAGAATAGCACCCTTTCTGAAATGAAAACTACCTTCATTGTTAACATTTTCTTCAGTTAGTCTTTCTCTGTTCTTTTGGACATGAGTTAGGTCTGATTTAGCTATGAATTTTACAAGGAAATTTTAGTCACATCCTCAAGGAAGTGGGTGATGCAAATATGTTTTTTTCTTTCATTTTAGGGAAATTTATTTAATCTATTAAGACATTTGCTCATTCATTCATAGTTAATAGATGTTTATTTTATTTATTTATTTATTGTTTGTTTGTTTATGGCCAGGTAGTACAGGAACTTGCTCTAAGGCTGAAGTATAAAACTAGTGTCATGCATGTTCAATATTGTTTAAAATTTAGACTTAGGGATGAAGGTATAGCTCAGTGGTAGAGCATGTGCTTAGCATGCACATGACCCTGGGCTGATCTCCCAGTGCCAAAAAAGAAAAGAAGAGAAAATTCAGCGTGATAGAATTTCAGTTCATCTAATTATTATAATGAAATAGAAGATATGTGGTTATTCTGACTTCTGGTTATTATTTTCTTAAACTACTATCACTTTAATTCAGTAACTTGACTCTTTCTAGTACCTTCCTGTTACCCCCTGCAAAGCCATCCTTTGGGAGACTACACACATTTATTTTCTCTCCATCTTTTTAAACTTTGTTACAGCTCACATCATGTTGCTCTAATTTCTTTACTTAGAATTATAATTGTATGCATTTTTTTCCTATTTATGTCATTGCTACACTCTGAAAAAGACCTTTTCTTAACCTTAATATGTCACTGGGGCTAATGTTTTCTAGAATCCCACCTCTGCGTGTCAATAGATTCATCTGCTTTGTTGACTTGTTTTTTGGCTATGGGCAAGTCACTCTCCACGAACTTCAATTTTCCGTTTGCAAAATGAATTAATTATATTTGCTTTCTACACACCTTGAATTTTGTGAGAATTAAAAACATAATGTTTGCAAAGTGCTTGGTGAAAACACAGGGTTCATAAGAAGGGAGCTCAGAGTGTTATTATTTTTGTTATTATTGATGAGCAGGTTCCCACATGGCTTTATTTTTATGATGTGTTTAACTGCACTAGAGTTGGATCACAGAAATGAGAGATGGTAAATATTTAGCAGGTCATCTGGTTCAAACTCATTGAAAAATTCTTCCCCTTCAACAAGCTGTTGTTCTTTCATCCTTTTTCTTCTTCTTCTTCTTTTTTTTTTTTTTAATCCAGAAGCATCAAACATTTCACGGTCCATTTCTTCCTGCTTGACAGCAGAGTTGTTCTAAAAAACAATTCCAATGGCAACTTTCAATGTAAGTACTTTCTTAATGACCCAATTGGCACAGCTCTTTGAGTCTCTTCCAGGAGGATATTTTTGCCCAATGTAAGGGGTATAATTGTTTTGAGGACCCTTTGACTACTTTCCTCGGGAAATGTAGTCACAATTCAGTAGCTCCCTTTCTGATGACGTTCTTTGCAACGTTTATCTCAAATGTTCCATTTAGCAATTTCCTTATCATCAGCCCATGGAGCAGATCAAATCTTACTTTCAGATATTTCATTTCAAACACAGTTAAACCTCTTTAAATTCAGCCTCAGGAGACTAATTTAAAAGAAAATGCTAACTTCAGCCTTGTGAGCTGCACATATTTCATTTTAGGCAGATCTATATATTACTTAAGATTAAGAGAATCTAACAAATGATAGCACATAAATATTTATTGAATGAATAAATGGATCATTCATCTAATTCATTACTATTTAATTCACTGGAAAAATCATAGACTATTTGGTCATTTTGGATTAGCATCTATTTATTTATCTATTTATAAATAAATCATTACAAATGTCACCAGTTACATATTAGTATCCCTGATATCTTGAACAAGGGATCAGCCAAATGATGTTTAGATTTTCAAAAATATCAAGCATTTACTATGTATTAGGCTATGTATTAGGAGCTGAGAATATGTTTGTAAGTCACACATATTTCTCTTCTCTTTTTTTTAAGTTGTTGATGGACCTTTATTTTATTTATTTGTATGTGATACTGAGAATCAAACCCAGTGCCTCATGCATGCCAGGCAAGCGCGCTACCACTGAGCCACAATCCCAGCCCCCATATTTCTCTTCTTGTAGTGCTTACTATTTCAGCCAATAAGACTTAGTCCTTAAAGTACAATAATATTATTTTTCTTCAGATAGTTCATTTTTCATCATTTTACTAGACACAATAAAGTCAAAATTAAATAATACTCTAATTCTTTATTTTTCTTCTGCTTATGTAGTTTAATTAATTACTCAATCATTGAAACTAAGCTTTATTTTGTGAACTAATGATTGTTGTTTAAATATAATTATCATATTAAAATCAGAACTAGTTTGATTGTTTAAATGAAAAGGTTCTGTTTTTCTTTACTGTTCTTTCTTTCTTCATAAGATTTCTTAATATACATCTTCAATCAAGGACTAAACTGTTTGGAAATACAATTAACAATAAAACAATTTAAGACATATCATTCTGGGGAATGAATGTTATTTAGTAACAGTTGTTTCTCACTAGTGTCCTCCTACTTATGTGAAAGCAAAGCCCATGGACAAATAAGCAAATATTTGAATAAGCTCCAATTCAATTTTCTAGGATTATGTTTAATTTAGCTTAAGGATGGCTTTAAAAAAAACAACTATTTACTTTTAATTCTTTTTCAATGGCAGATGAAATTATATGTATTTGTAGATTTTGTTTTTCATCAATCTCTGAATTATTCTAGACCAAATAAAAAAAGACATGCTTTTTAAAAACAATAACTTAATTTTGTTTGTTTATATTTTTATGTAGTGCTCAGGATCGAACCCAGTGTCTCACACATGCAAGGCAAGCGCTCTACCACTAAGCTACAACCAGCCCAAGATATGCTTTTTAATAGAGAATTTCAGTTTGATCTCAATCAAACCACTAAACAGAATCTTTTTAAAATCTATAAAAACAATGAAGTAAGTGGAAATTTAGAAACAACTTCACTGGAAACAACTCAAATTATTGTCTTTTGAAGTTGTATCACAGATTTTTCACATTTGAAATACTTTAATATGGCATATTGCCAGATAGTAAAATTGTGGATGGATGGCCAATGTTTTGGATGTTTTACACTTAAATTCCTTTTGCTGATAATCCAGTGGCTGGACAGTGAGAAAGGTGGTGGGAATTATCTTGCTGAATCAGTGGGAAGAAGCCCTGTAATACTAAATAATTGTTTGTTTGATGTTTGCTGTGGTTAACATGCTGAAGATACTTAACTCAAGACCGGTTGGGCACAGGAGCTGAGAAGAGAGGGTAAAATCAATTCTGTATTCTGTGTAGATCATGTAATAGCAAATCTCAGAATCTAGACTTTGTCATTCATTTTCTTCACCTTTCTGTTTTTTAAACTTGGCTCCAGCCAATTAGTTGAAGCACTTAATTTGTAAACTCTTGGCCTAGACAGACATATCAAACCAAACAATGCCATGTGAGTCTGTGAATCACCCTACCAGTTAGGACATTTGTTCCAGATAACTGAGGAAAAAAAATATCTGCATGAAAATATGGAGGCACAATGATGCTACCATTTTGGGAAAAATTTTTTTGTCTTTAGACCCATAACATTAGTTTATCAATTTAATAGATTTAACACAAGTATTCCCCGTCATCAGTCTTCATTCTGTAAGAACTATTTCTGCTAGGTCAAGCCCAGGGGTTGCCAAGGAAGAGTACAGAGCCTGGAGTTGAAAGTCATGAATTTTGCTCCTCTATGTAATTGCCAATTTATTACAGTGAACTTTGGTGCAATGGAAAATTATTACCTCTTTACAGATCTCAGCAGTGTGTAATGGGAAGAACTTTGTTCTTTTTATTCCTAATAAATAAAACAGCCTCAGAAGTTCTTTACAAAAGGATCTGAGAGAAACTCACAGTGTTGCTGCCTTTATCCCTCATGTTGTCTTTACTTTTTTTAAATGTAAGTAGAAAACAATAATACAATTTTTGAAATCTGAAATGCAAAAACGAAGTAAGGTTAATTGCTTACAACCAGTGGATAGATAGAAACTTTGAAAATAAATCCAAGTCTTAACTTGAAACATGGGAGAATTTGTCTACCTATTCTGCATTCTTTCTTTTAGAAGAACTATTCCTAGAACATGATAACGTCATTTTGATTCATTTCAATAATATTCACACAATACTCTATATATGTCAGGCACTCTAATTGAGCTTAAGGTATATAAAACATAGAAGATATGGCTCCTGTATTTGAAGAGGAGAGAAAATGAACATGCACAACTAGTCTGTAGTAAGAGCTATGATAGAAGGTAAAACTAGCATCCCAACCAAGACAGAGGAGAGGTTTAATCTGATTGAATTGATGTGGACTGCTTCATTGAGGAGGCAGACAGGGATTAGAATGGGGATATGAAGAAATGAAATCACTGCCTCCAATGAGAACAGCCTGGACTATTTTTCTGCCTTTGCCCATCATTTCTGTGTCCATTTTCAGCACTAATAAAGCTTCTAAAGATTCTATCTTGCAAATAGAGAATGTGACTTTCTGAAAGACATCTGAGTGTGGATATCTCTGAGCATTACTTCATACAAAGTAAATATAATTTATGGCCTCAAAAAATGAATTAAAAGAAAATTATTTAAAAAATTGCTAGAAATTCTGCCTGCCTAGAAATTGTGATGGAAATAATAGCGGAAAATGAGAGAATTCAGCAAAGCATTTTCTGTGTTTGAAGTTGTGGGTGTGCTTTACTGAAAAGCACATTATAAAAACTCTTCTCAATCTTGCTTCCCAATCTTGTGATTATCCTTCTGAGACAGTCATGTGGGCCTGCTTCCTCCAAGTCTGCACTAGAAGGATGCTTCCAGCAGACCACCTCGAGGTGATAATTGCCTTCTTCAGGAGATGGTCACGTGTGCCAGGTCCTCTGGGAGGAAATGAATGAATTGCCTATTGTTCCTTGAAATTTAGACAAAACTTTAAAGGTGAATTTCCAAAGTGTTAAAGCTCAGAGTAATCACCGGAGTGTGGCAGCTTGCCTTTGGGGCCTCACCCTTCCTAGAATCAGTAAGCTCTTCCCCTGTAGAAAATTACATAAACATTTGAAGGTTTCCTTCTGTCTTCAGAATTCTGTTTCTCTGCCGAGAATGGTCATTTGGGCTGAATATTTGGCCAGTTGCAATCTCTATTAAGGCGTTGTTGGCTGCACTCTGTCCTATGATTGCTTATTCAGTAATCTCATGATTTGCTGCCCACTGGGGCCTCTTGGGTCAAGTGCTGTCTCAAAGGGCTGTCAGCAGGGAGGAAGGGGTGTGCCTATGTCTTTTCTAGCTAAATGGCATGCCTAACTCTGGAGTTGTCCCAGGGTAGCTTCTTGTGTCTTCTTCATGCCAAGTAAAAGCCCTTTGTCATATCTGGGTGGAGCAGAAACCTAGAGAGTGTATTTGAGTGTGCCTGTTTGTGAGGACAACCAGGAGATCTGCACAATATTCATGGTCAGTCCTTTTTCCTGATGCTCATGTGCCACTTCTTATCCAATACATCTTGACATAATTTCTAGTGAAGGGGGATGTAAAGCTTGGGCAGGTTTATTTTCTCTTCACTTCCATCAAATAACTGTCCTCAGCCCCTTAATACCCCTACCATATTGTTTGTGGAAATAAAACAATTTTTCTTGAATAGTCAAATGACCTAGATTTTGATATTTCTCTGTCCAACATTCTCATCTGTTGTAGATTAGGTTACACTAAGAACCTCTGAGGAGGATTTGGAATACAAGGTATTTATTATGGGATATCTGCAGAGATGGAAAAAAATATTGGTCTGAATGGGGTATTGAGCTGATACAAAATCTGCCTTAGACAATTTCACAGGGATTTCTGAAACTAGAATGGTCCTTCAGAGTTGTCCTGATTTAGGATGAGATGCCCATCCCTTTACACTCCTGCATTAATCAATCATTGACTATGAACATCCTTAGTGAGAACAGAGCCTTGGGCAAGAGGGATCCCTGCAGCTGAGGCAATCTCTGAAGAACTGACTCTCTTTTGATAGAATTTAAGTTGCTGGAAAGAGTATTTTTATTTTATTTTTAAATTTTTGGTTTTTAGTCGTAGATGGACACAGGACTTTTGTTTATTTATTTTTATGTGGTGCTAAGGATTGAACCTAGTGCCTTGCACATGCTAGGCAAGTGCTCTACCACTGAGCTACAAGCGCAGCCTTGGAAGAAAGATCTGGGTGGCAAATCACATGGTCTCCCACAGTCAACCTCTTGCTCCATTCATATTTGCTTACCAATGTACATTTAGAAAATAGCTCCTTAATATTCTTCTGGAATTCTCTTCTTAGGGTAACTGAGAATGGGAAGTTAGTGGAGCAAACTATAGCTCCAATGCTAAAGCTCATCTCAGGGTGATACTATATTAATTATCACCTCCCTACTTTGCTGTGATTCTAGATTTTTTTGTCTCATTTTTATCTAGCATTTCTGTTGATGTCAGTTGTTTATCTGATGGCACAACCCATAACCTCAGCCTTGAGTAATCTTAATCCACTATCACCAAATTCTTCTTAAAACCAGGATTTGCCATTGTAAGTTGTCTGACTTACTCTTCCCTGCTCTTTCATGTAGCAACCCTACCACTGTCCAATGGCTGGTTAATTACCTTGCCAAAACAGTGACTCCTTCTCTTACCATCTGGTTCCTTGGCTCAAGAAACCTAATGCTGGCTGCAGTCAGAGCTTATAATAATGTGGGATTATTGCTCAGTATGTTGGCAGATGTCTTCTCCTTTTGAGAACCAGTATTTCAACACTCACAGGATCCAGACATTCAGAGAAGGGCTAGACAAATTATTCAAGCAGGTCACTGGGAAAGATGAGGGGTGAAGCCACTTTTGCTTTTACTCCTTCATTCCCAGAACCATGTGAGGGAAGGGAGACACAGTACCATATGAAGTCCTTTGAATCTAAGTTTGTACTAGTCCAAAAAGATGTCACACCATTCTGGCAAATCTTTGTTCCTGAGCTGGGATTTTAGCTGTGTCTTCAGAAGTCTATTTCAATATGCTATCAGGCTACTTGTTTCTGTGTAGTGAGGTAGATATATCCAGAGGATCCCATGATTATGGCCCAACTTCTGTATCTACTTTGCTGTATACCTAGTTCCCCTGATGTAGTATTATAAGAAATATTATTCCAGTAGCTCGGACATTCCATAACCTCTGCATAGTGTGCTGGCCAATGCTCTGCTCATAGGAAAGACAAACCAAGAGACAAATTGTTCTCCTGCAGGAATGAACAGGGATGATGCCATGATAAGGATTCAGTGTTTGTCTTTGCTGCTGGAAGTTTGGATATTCAGCAACTGCAGTAAGTAAATCAGCCTTGGTATACTTTTATGGACTTCAGTCTTACTATGTTAAGTAACTGTTCAGGTACCCATTGCGTCAGCTTTTGGGTAGACAATGACAAAGGCAGGTTGATGTTGACTGGCTGAGTCATTTTGGCTACACGGTTATTTAGCACCTTTTTCTTGTTGGATGCTGTCTCATGATAGCATATACTACCAAGATTTTTATACTATTATAATTTGAGTCCCTTCTCCTGTGTTTTTCCATATGCCTCTTCCACAGGTCTTCTTGTCCCTAATCTTCCTGTTTCTCTTTCCAGGCTGTGGTCAGACTTCTAGGCCACTCAACGCTGCTGCTAAGTCCACAAGTACAGTCTGAACTTCAGCCACTTTTTTTTCCTACACAGTGTAAAAGGTCAGGTATAAAGAAGTGAGTTTTCACTACTTTCTGGGGATTTCATCAGGTTTATAAATCCTGTACACTAAGAAAGTGTCCCCTAAGTGATAAATCCTCCCTTATCCCAGCTTGCTATCATTTCTTTGATGAAGATCCTTCCAAATGCAATCTGACATGCACTTTCCCAGCTCCTGCTGGCACACGCTGGCTGGTGAGGTTTCCAGCTGCTCTAAGGCATAGTATCTTTCATCCCTTCTTAGCCCTGTGTGTCCCTGGCTAGGTTTTGCTGCAGCATAACCTTAACTATCTGTCAAGGAACCAGAAAAGGAAGAGGGCATATCCTGAGGGAGACACTCATTGTCTTGCAGGGGGAGGGCCTCTGTACTTCTTCCTGTAAGAAGGCTTTGGGTGGGGGTGGGTAGCACTTTTGTAGTCTCATAGGATTTTAGGGACTCTAAGCATTCAGAGTATTTGTGGGCCTCTGCTCAGATACTACACGATGTGCCAGGGTTCTACTTTTTCCCTGGTAGGGACCCTAATTTTAGCATAGAAGATTAGGAGCTTAACCTTTTTCCCAGCTTGTCTCCCCTGATTATTAAATTTAAGTCCTGGTCCTAAGATTTCTATGCCTTCCTTCTGTATAAAATATGATCCTTTTTCTGTGTTTCCCAGAAAGGTTTTCTATCGTCACACTCACTTTCAATGACCTATGAATTTCCTTCATGTTCTGCTACCTCTCTTCCAGAAAAAGGAGCTTAGAAAATAGCCTTACAAAATTCTATTGTCCTTAAAATTTCTATTGCTACTTCATTTTTCAAGTGCCTGATGCATAGCTCATGCTACTGTATCCCATCAACGTTTATTCCATAACAATTCCCTAGTGAAAATTCAAACCATCGTACCTTCATCTTGTACCAGAACTGTCTGTGCTCCATCTTCCACCAAGGAAGCAGCAAGTAATCTATTTTCAAACCACATCTCATTTCCTACATTCTTAGAGCACTCTGGTTATCAATAATCATAGGTTAGGATTTCCCAGGAAGCACACTCTGAGACTGAGATGAGGATTAGTGTATGCTATATATATGGAAGACTGACATGCTGTATATTTACTATAAACAGACAGGTAGGGAAGGGATGGGGAGGAAGAACCATTGGACAAATAAGAAGGTGGATTGAAATGCAGCCTTGACAACAGCCTCAGCCAACACCATGGGGACACTTGAGGCTAAAATGATTCTTCAGAAGTAACCTGAGCTGGTCTTTGTACTCCTGCATTGGTCTGTTATTGAATGTGGGTTCCCTGGGAAAGATCTTGACCTTGGATGAGAGGGCTTTGCAGCTGTGGCAATTCTTAAAGGGGCTGACAGCCAATAACTGCTGCAGACTCTGCAAGCAGCTGGGGCAACATATCCTCTATTGAGGAACGATCTGTACACTAGAACGAATCTTTTCAGGTAAGTAGCAGTTTGAAGAGACTTGGAAGTAAATTTCAGAAAGATTGTGCCATTTTTTCCCTCACTTATGTTCTCTTGAACACTCTCCTACTTCTGCCCCAAGTAATTTTTTTTCTCCAGTCTTCCTTTCTTTTCTAGTTAGAACATATTCTTTAAACACTGTCTTCCCTTGCTAAGCACGAAGCCCTTACTAAACAACTTTCCTTTCTAACTCAACCCCAATTCCCAAGTCTCTACCCAATACATTTCTTGGCAGGTTAAATGTTCCTGTAAGTTCCTATGATGTTTTTAACATTTCTGTATATAAATATTTATTATACTGAGTTTTAATTGTGTTGATATCTGCAATATCTTTCTTTGACTATTAATATCTTGAGGGCTATTGCTTTTTCTCTTACTCATATATATCTAAAGATAAGAATCAGTATGGTAACTCTCATGTATCATGTATATTAAGTAAACGAGCCCATCAAAATACCATCATTCATGTCTTGGTATAAGGACATAGAGCTGGAGTCAAGAAATCCAACAAGAAACCTTCCTTTTTCCTAAACTGACAATAGATAAGTCACTCGATTTCCCTATATCTATTTTACCTTACATAAAAGGCAGATAAATGCCACCCTTACTCCTATCATTATTGTTAAGATAAAAGATACGTTATGTAGAAGAATTTGAGATAATAAGACAGCTGCACAAATGCCAGGAATTATTACTGTTTATTTCTCTTGATTCACCAGTGACCAGTGTTCATCTGCTGCTTATATGTGTCTCATTTACTGTTGTAACTCTCTGGGTGAGTCACAGAAACAGACTCTTTATTGTCATCTGAGTGTTTCTCATCTGTCCTCTTCAATCCTGGACACCTAATCCATATGTGTGTTCAGAAACTCGGGGGAAAATGTGCCACTGAAAGCTATCATCTTTAAAGGAAAACCCTGGAATAGTGAAAGTTAGCCACAAAGGGTAAAAGAAGACATGGTCTCTGACAGAAGGAATTTCATCTGCTATAGGGAGTCAAACACATGACAACATAAAATAAATAAAATGTTACAGGTATCTTATAGATATAAGTATAGGATGAGACATAGCACAGGTGCAAAATAATCAGGAGGTCATGAAGAGAGTCTTCCTGGGGAAGGGCAGACCTGGTCCAATCAGTCAAGGAATTGAAGGGCAGCCAGGATGAGTTGAGGCCCAAAGGAATAAGACACCTGGAGAACTCCAAATAACCTGTGAGCAGAAATGTGGGGAGGCAGGGGAAGAAGAAAACCACATGCCTCCCCAACCTCAGGATCACTGAACATGCCATATGTGGGGCCCTCTGCTAAGAAACTAGTGTGGATCTTGTAAGAACAATTCCGTTCTCCTTACTCAAGCCTCAGTTATAGCACTGTGGTCAATAGTAGATAGAATATGGGCCAGTGGAAGATCCCAGAATCAATTACAGAGAGGGCTAAATCCGCACCACCTTAAGATAGAGGCAGGAGAACAAAGGCAGGGACCAAGGCTAGTAAGGAAACCACTTTAACTAGGACAGGAAAGGAAACCAGGATGTGCTAAATCCAAATCCTTTGAGGCCAGGATCTCTTTAGAGCTGGTACTTGAAACATGATGTCATGTCGGAGGATAATGGGATACCATGGATACTCACAGCTTTTAAGTCTACATATATCAGGGTTTTATGTAATAATAGCAATACTTAACAGTCATTATGCACTTCCTATGTAATAGGGCAATTCTAAATGCTTTATACATAAAGGCTTATTTTATCCTCATTAACAAACATATAGTGAAGGTACTGATATAATTATTTTCAGAACATAATCTACATAAAATTAGAGGTTTTATATATTTTGCTCACTCTTAAAATTCCCAGTGTCCAAACATCTACTGAATCAACAAATTCTGATTCTTTGGATGAGAAAAGGGGGCACAGAGAGATTAAACAATGTGCAAATTTTGAAATTATATAGCCAATAGGTACAGAAGGGTGATTCAGATCCAGACAGTTTGGCTTGTATCCAGGGCTTCTCCATCATGTTATAGGCCTCCAGCCGAAGAGCAGATCCTATAGGTTTCATCATCTTAATAATGTTATATTTAATTTTTGCCTCCATGTGATTCTTTGCTTTGCACTGCTATAACAGATACCTGGGACTCAGTAGTTCTAATGAGCAAAAATATATTAATTCACAGTTCTAGAAGCAGGGAAGTACAGAATAAAGGGGTTAGCATTCGACAAAGGCCTTCATGCTCCATCATCATCATATATTGGTGGAAGGAGGAAGGGCAAGGGATCAGGAGATTGAACTCATGGCCTCAAACTCTTTTATAATTTCCATTGATCTATTCATGAAGTTTCAAGCACATGATTTTTGGAGGAAACATTAACATAGTAATGGGTATAGCTACAATTATTTCAACAGAAGAAGTTAAATCAGAATTTGGCCTGGAGTTCAGGGCCAAGTGTAGAAAAAAAATAGCATGTTTTGCACCCATAAGTGCATAGTAAGCATGATTACCTGAAGGTTAGAAAGCTTCACCTCAGGTCCAACCATACAGCTTGAACCTGGCCCATTGATCCCAGGTCCCCAGATTCCAATGCTGGTCATTTTTTCATTCTTAATGTGTCTCTTTAAGATCTAAAACTTCCTTCCTCTCTTGAATTAATGATGACTTGCTTATTCACCTAAATTTTTTATCTGTTTATTTACCCTACAATACATATTTGTTGTGGGCCACTGATCATTCTAAGACCTAACCCAGATACTCTCTAGCGCTGGTGGGCCCAGTGTCTAGGTGAGGACAGAAAAAATGAACAAACCAAAAGTCAGTTGACAAAAAAAAAAAGATGATCCTGAGAGAAGAGAGCTGAGCAAGGCTAGGGGATGAGGGACAGGCTGCTGCGTGGCAGAGAACCTCACAAAAGAGAGTAACTTGCACAAAGTCCAGAGGAAATGGGTCGGCGGAGGATTCCAGAACCGCCACCTTCATATCCTCCAAATCCCATTGTCCTCCAAGTGATGTCATGTTTCAAGTACCAGCTCTCAAGAGATCCAGGCCTCAAAAGATTTGGATTTAGCACATCCTGGTTTCCTTTCCTGCCCTAGTTGAAGTGGCTTCCTCACGAGCCTTGGTCCTGCCTTTGTTTTCCTGCCTCTCTTTTAGGGTGGTGCTGATTTTTATTTTATTTTATTGGCTTTTTAAAGGTTATATATGACAATAGGATCCATTTTGATATAATTATACAACCATGGAATGAATATATCTTATTCTAATTCAGACTCCAGAACTCTCCTTCCCCTTTCCATTCCTCATCCTTTCCTCTCTTCCCTCTATGGATCTTTCTGCTGTTTACCTATAGTTATTTGGCAGTGCTATTTAACCCTCTCTGGCATGGCTCTGGAATCTTCCCCCTGCCCATTTCCTATCACCTTTAGTTGTCTAAGTTACTCTTCTTTGTGAGATCCTCTACCCTGTCCCTCATTATGCAACCTACAGGGACAATTTTCAGCTTTGTCTCAGTATTACTGATTTGGTCTTGAGAATTTCTGTTCTGAATTCTAGGACCTGTTTATCAATGCATGGTTTATCTCTCCTCAGGAACAGAGAATTGGCTGGGGTAAAACCTGTATTTCTTTACATTTTCCCATAGACCTGTGCCCAGTAAATATTTGGAGTTTATTACTATTTGGGTGTATTTCTATTTGATGGACCATTGTTTGTAAAGAGGCCATGAGAAGATTTGCTGCTGTGGATATTCTCAGGGTAATGGTCTGGGGAGGAGTTGGGATGGCATAAAGGGAGATACATAACAGTAATTACGGATGGGATAAGTCTAAACATTACAGCTTGAGTGTCCTGTGAAATTAGCTTGTAAAACTGCAGTGAGGAATGGGAAGGTGAGTCTCCACTGGTTTTGTTGTTATAAGCCAACCACATGCAAGTGGAAAAATCAACTTAGCAAATAGAGTAAGTTGCTTCTTAGGTGTTAGGTATTAGTTTCCATCTTACTACTCAGAGTGTTGTTCATGAACCAACAAATATCAGCAATATTTGAAAGCTTGCTAGAAACAGAATATTGCAGTGGGGTGCAATGGTGCACACTTATAATCCCAGCTACTCAGAGACTAAGGGAGGAGGATTGCAAGTTCAAAGCCAGCCTCAGCAACTTAGCGAGGCCCTGTCTCTAATAAAATTTATAAAAGGGCTGGGGATGTGGCTCAGTGGTTAAGCGCCCCTGGGTTCAATCCCTGGAACAAAAACAAACAAACAAACAAAAACAAAAACAAAATTAGAGCATTGCAGATTTCTCCATGACCTACTACATTAATACATTTAAAAATTTGCTTTTGGAGACAGGATCTTGCTAAGTTGCCCAGTTTGGCCTCCAACTTGTGATCCTCCTATCTCAGCCTCCCAAGTAGCTGGGATTGCAAGTATTGACCTTGGCAACTGATTATCACCTGCATTTTAACAATATAGTTGGGATTTTCTTATGCACTTTGAACATTGAGAATTCTAGACTTGAAAATTTAAACAATTTTTATCTCCATAAACCAATTAAATGGAAATCTGCATTTAGAAACCAGTGATTTTTAATTAATTAATTAATTAATTTTAATTGGGTATATATGACAACAGGGTGCATTTAATTCATTGTACACAATTGCAGCACAACATTTCATTTCTCTGCTTGTACATGATGTAGCATCGCACCATATGTGCATATGTACATATGTACCCCAGGTACCATATGTACCTAGGATAATGATGTCCATCTCATTCCAACATCTTTCCTGCCCCCACAGCTTCCCTCAGCCCTCCCTCCCCTTTGCCCCATCAAAGTTTCTCCATTTTTCCTATGTCCCTTCCCCCATTATGGATCAGCATCCCACTTATCAGAGAGAATATTTGGCCTTTGAATTTTGGGGATTGGATTATTTCACTTAGCAAGATATTCTCCAACTCCATCCATTTACCTTCAAATGCCATAATTTTATTCTCTTTTAATGCTGAATAATATTCCATTGTGTGTATATACCACAGTGTCTTTATCAATTCATCTATTGAAGGGCATCTAATTTGCTTCCATAGTTTATCGATTGTGGATTGAGCTGCTATAAACATCCATGTAGCTGTGTTTCTATAGTATGCTGATTTTAAGTCCTTTGGGTATAGACAAAGGAGTGGGACAGATGGGTGAAATGGTGGTTCAATTCCAAGTTTTCTGAGGAGCCTCCATACTACATTCCAGATTGGTTGCACCAATTTGCCATTCCACCAGCAATGTATGAGTATACCTTTCCCCCCACATCCTTGCCAGCATTTATTGTTGTCTGTATTCTTGATAACTGCCATTCTGATGAATGTGCGATGAAATCTTAGAGTAGTTTTAATTTGCATTTCTCTAATTACTAGAGATATTAAACGTTTTTTCATATATTTGTTGATTGAATGTATATCTTCAGTATCTGTTCAGCTCCTTAGCCCATTTATTGATTAGGTTATTTGTGGGTTTTTTTTTGTTTTTTGTTTTTTTGTATTAAGTTTTTTAAGTTCTTTATATATCCTGGAGATGAGTGTTCTATCTGACTTGCATGTGGCAAAAATTTACTCCCAAAATGTAGGCTTTCTCTTCACTTCATCGATTGTTTCTTTCGCTAAGAAGAAGCTTTTTAATTGAGTTCATCTCGTTTATTAATTCTTGATTTTATTTCTTATGCTTTTATGATTTTATTTCTTATGACTTTCTTGTTAAGAAAGTCAGGGCCTAATGTGATGTGATGAAGATTTGGGCCTACTTTTTCCTGTATTAGGTGCAGGGTCTCTGGACTAAATCCTAGGTCCTTGATCCACTTTGAGTTGAGTTTTGTGCATGGCGAGAGATAGGGGTTTATATTCATTTTGCTGCATATGGATTTCCAGTTCTTCCAGCACTATTTGTTGAAGAGGCTATCTTTTTTCTTTGGTTTCTTTGGTTTTCTTTAGTTAACATGGTTCTTATGTTAACCAAAGTGGAGAACCACTAACATGGAGTGGATTTTGTATTGGTAAATGGTTAGGAAAGAGGCAAATATGAATTTATTTATCTTTGGAATGGCTCTATTTTCTTCTTCTGTGCACTATATGCCAATAGCTCAGTAGGCGAATTAAGAAAACTGGTTCATTAATCCTCAGCCACAATACATTGTTTTGTCTGCTGTGCTATATTAATCCTGTTTATTTGGACTAGTTTCCAGCCATAGACTTTGTGGGTATACTGATCTCATTATCTCTTGACACTTGAAAAGAGGCAGATCCCCTGCAATGGGCCCAAATTAATGTTGCCAAAGCACAAACCAAAAGGTCTGACATTGGAGTAAGCTCTGGGGTTGGGGTATAAGGGCACTTCCCAGGGACCTAGTGTGGAAGAAAGCTTGGGGCTGAGTGTCCAGTTGTACCCAGAGTTCAAAGCTGAGGTTAGTGTTTGTTAGATCCAAGATGTATCCAAGATGTTTTTTTTCCCCTTGTGGGGAGGGAATGTGTGTGTGCAAAATTCAGAAATAACTCAAAAGCCCTAAAGACAAGGGACAGCAAGACCAGTGTGGATGTAACAGTCAAATCAGGACACAAGTAAAGCCAGAATCCAGAATGCTTATCATGAATCAACTTAGGTTGTCTAAAGCTTACATTGTTAAAATTATATTCTGGCACAAAATAAGCTGGCAGAGTTAAAGGTATAAGATTTGTGTGAACAAATGTTAGCTGTTTTACTTCTGAGATCCTACTTCAATTAGTTTTCATTCTTTGGGGCTGGAGGATACACTCCATTATGACAATGTTCTTTTGCAATGAATTTTCTTTCCTTATTTGTAAATATAATTTGTTCTAACAATGCAAGAATTTGGTTATAGACTACAAGATACAAGGATGTCCATCAGAACTTTAAAGATCCAGATGGCCATTGTTTCATGGTATTAATGATATACTTACCCTAGCGTTAAAGAAAAAGACTCCTTTGAAGGTAATATTACATAGTTGTGGATTGTCGTGATTGAGCTGAAGTGGGGTGAGGGAGATTTTTTCCTTTTCCTTTAATATAGAGCCATTTATTTTCCCCTTCATAATCCTAGAACACAGGAAGGCCCTTAAGATATTTTGAAATTGGTTATTGGTTATTATCATTCAAGCTCCCTTAACACACACACACACACACACACACACACACACACAGCATTCCAAATATAATATGGTTGTTTCTATTGAGTCTTGGCATCTTAAAAAGCTTCAAATGTAGTGTTAGAGAATTACAATGTTTTCCAGTTACTTATGGGTTGTGGCAAACAAGTTTCTAAATGGTTAAGCTACTTCCTTCTGAGAACTACTGCCTACCATTGGTGATTCTGCCTATCAGTTATCCTAGGTTCCTCCCATTTAGTTGACTTATTTCTCTGTTCATTGGTTCTTAGGAGGGGAGAAAAAGTAAGAATGTAAACGACATGGCCATCCTTTCACCTATTTGGTGGCATCCTGGGAGAGTGAAGGCAGCTGAAAAGACTTAAATAACATTTGGAGATTACATCATGGTTTGATGAATTTTATTATTTTTAAGTGTGAATGGCATAAAAATTTAAGGTTTAATTGAAATTATATTGGCACTTTTATCTTGCAACATCTCTCATGTTTTCTTGCAAGATCTCTCAAAACTCCATGACTGAACTTTATTTAGTTATGCAAGTTACTAATGTTCAGTCCATGAATTTATCTCATGGTTTATATTCCTGTTAAAAGCATTATGGGATTAAGATATCAAGTTTCATATTTGTAAATGTGTGTGTATGTGAGAGTGAGTGAAGGAAGGTAAGTTCCCAGGCTTTTCTAAGCTGAGAGTGTCACCATATGTGTGAATAAATGCCTTTCTAGCTGATACTGGGTGTCAACCACTTGAAATATTGGAGAAGGGCCAACATTTCATCATCTTGGCCCATCTCTTTGCACACAGTGTAATGCTATCATATGCGGATCCAGAGTAATGAAATGCTGAAGGCCTATCCAAATTGGCAATGATAATACACCTATTTTCATATAGCACAGCCACTGTAGTTCATGTACTTAACTTTCCCAACTAAAAAATGCTGGTGAACCAGCACAGCGAGGCTATGATAAATACCTGCTTATAGTTACTGGCAAACAGCAGGGACAATTAAACTTCAGTACTGAGTCACTTGTCGACTGAGCAGGCTGACTTCAACTCCTACCACTGAGTTTTCAAGCTGTGTAGGATTTTGCTATATTGAGCCTGGTTTACATTAATACATTTGTGCTGTTAAATTCTCGAAAAGCCAAAAATCTTTTAATAGAGGCTGCATGCATGTATTTTGGAGCAAATGCAATATTTTCCTTTCTAGATTCTGAATTAAAGTTGAGTTATTGATACCAGAAGTGGAGATTACAGATATTTGATCCATTGTGAGCAGACAAAATGTCACTCCTTTATGCTGGTTAAAGAATCTGCATGAATACCAAGCCAGCTTCCCCCACACATGAGCCTTCTCTGTCACTTCAGTGGGAGTATTATGTGGGAATTAAGAAGAGAAAAATGTCACCTAGAGTGTGTCTGATCATGATTTGATATCTAAGCCAAGAACTCTTCAGAGAGCAAGTATCGTACCCACTAACACTGTCATCCACACATGCAGCAATGGCCTAAGAATAAGCCTTTGTAATGCTTTCCCTGGAAGGAGCCACTGATGTGTGATAAATCTGAATTGACATTCACAAGAAATCATCATATTAGGATGCTTAATTAGAGTATAAATGGTAGAATGGTTAGTGTTTTTTTGTTCTTCTTTTGGAGGAGGATCATAAAAATTCCATCAGGGAGTGCTGACAGAAGAGAGCCTAAAACAACTTAAATATCTTCACGGTATAAAACAAAAGAGTGGGAGGAATTGGGGGAGGCAAGAGGGGCAGAGTATGTGTGAGAACCAAAATTTTCCTCTAACCAAAGTAATTAATTATACCTTTCTGTACGATGAAGATGCATTCATTGAAAATTGGAGCCCATATAATTTTGATTACCAATGAAATAAATACATAACCAAACAAACACAACCATGTTTTATTAAAATAAATAATGAAGCTTATGGGATCAGTTCATGACATTTAAATGCAATCCTATTCCATGTTTCCCATGGGGGTAATTACATGACTCAGTCCACTGGACACCAGTTAAGCCACAGCAGATTTGCTGGGAGTGAGAAGAGATCATCCTGGGATTCCTTTTGCTTGGCTTTTGTGTTGCTGAGTTAATGCAGAACAGGGTGTGATCACTAGGTTGCACCATAAAGAGGGACATTCATAAGTAAAGAGAGAGGCTTAGTGTAGTTTTGGCCCTACTCATGTTTAGAAACTAAAAAAACAAGAGAAACATTGAGAATGAAGCTTATGGATTTTGTTGCTATTGTTGGTGGTGATTTGTTTTTTTGGAGATCTGGGTTGGTCGTATTTAATCCACAGAAGTTGGAGTCAAGTATTCTCTTGCAAAGGTGTGATCTTTTTAACCACCATTGAATCTGGCCATTGTTCTTTAAGCTAACACTTTCCAAGGCTATGCCTGGTTCTTCAAACTACAACTTGGTAGGTTTTTATTACTCCAGGGAAAGAAATCTTTACTCAGCTCCTATAAGCAGTCCATGCCATACTTTTCAGGTAGAATAGATTATTTTTAGAACTTTGAGGACCCCTAAAATTATATTGTGGCAGCTGTATCTCATTTCTGGACTAAATATAAGCTGCTTTTCAAGGCCAGTAAGTTGAACAGAACATCATGTTTCACGTAGGATTTTACCAACACCTTACCAGCAGCATCGTTTTTACCCTTGAAGTTCATTCTGATTTCATCTAGCCTGGCACTTAGGTGTTTCCTATGATCATAAATGCAGACTTGAATTCTGGTCTCTATATGCTGCTCTGAACCAGTAGGTTCTATAGCCCAATTTAAATCTGGTGAGTAAGTTATGTTTTTAAACTGGGTCTCTCCACAGGTATTGTTTCCTCTTCTGGGGACTACAGTGCCATTACCCATGGGAGAATTATGAATGAGGAAGAAGTCCAGCTGGCATGGACACTGTTGCAGAAAAGCCCAAAGCAATGCCAATTGGAAGACTGAGTGTTTTGCGATTAACAGAATTTATCCTTTTGGCAAAGAAAATTTACTCACAGAGACATAATTTAAAAGTCTTCTTTGTGACAGTGTTTTGAGATATTGGGGAGATTCAAATCACCCAAGATACTTCTACTCATCTCTAGGGAAATCAAGCCACTGGGGTAAGAACAACAGGTTTTGTCATCACTACACTTTTTGTTGATATGTCTGGGCATTAGAGAACCAGCCACTGCAGACTAGTGTGGGTGTTGGTTATCTTGAAGCTGAGTTTTGAAAAGTACATCTTACAAGCTGCTGTATGTTGTACTGTTTGGCCTGGAGAGTTGCTGTAAGTCTTGAATCTGGAGATTGTGCGATAAATCGTGCAAGGTAGAGACTTGCCCACTGATTCATCACGGTCCTGTGAACCTGAGTGAAGTGAGTCATGGACAGTCATCCAGGTAGAATGGGTCTGTCAGACTGCTCTGGATGAAGGACAACCACCACTTCAGATCTGTAGGCTATACAGAGAGAAAATATAGCTCAAAAGCTTAGAATTGACTCCTGGTTTTAACAGTGCCACACACAAAAAATTTATTTATAAATTTATTCAATGGAGAACACCAATCAAACCAGGAGAATTAAATAAAAAGAACTCTAGGAGTTATTATTTATATAAATTTGTAGGTGAAAAAAACACATCCCTAATGTGATTATTTGTTGGACTGTAATCATTTCTCAATTTCCTTTTCTAAAACAGGTGTGTTTGGTTCCTTAATAGGGTAGTTTTGCATACATATATATTTTTGATGGGTTTTCAGCAAGTCTTCACCTTCTAATTCTTTTATGTTTTTGTATTTTACATGTTTTCTGAATGTCTGTATAAAACGTTGTTTTAGATCTATCATATGCTAAGAGAGAAAGGGAGGAAGAATAGAAAGAAACAGGAGAAAGAGGAAGAGGAGAAAAAGGAGGAGAAATGCATGTATTCAACTTGAAAATAGAACATCAATGGAAATATCTGACATGCACAAATATTGTCAAAGTTGTTATCTTGTGATGAATGTTAGTCACATAAAAAAAGTTTACCATTAGGCCCAGCCAAATAGACATAAAATAAAAGCTGGTAAAGGGATTTTTTTGGTGATGTTTGGTGCTTAAGGAGTCTCAGGTATCACAGGACATCCTATATCTGATATCATTGAGATTTCTCCCACACTCTCTATCTTGGATGTTTGAATGAGAATTATACTAAGGTGATTTATGAAGTAAACACATGTGCAAAGAGGGTTTTGAAATCTTATTTACCCGAGATGTATACATGTTAGTAGTTCCAAAGAGTTAGGCTGGAATCGAAAGTATTGAGAATTTCTAGAAATAAAATTAATGATGTATGGAATATGTTCTAAATGCTCTGTACAGGAAGTTATTTCCCCACTGGTTGTAATAATGCTCCCTAAAAAAGTAAACTCTTTTTAAATCTTCATAATCATTGAGGAAATAGAAATGGAAGCAACTACTCACTATCCAGGGACTGTTACTCTGGAGAGAGCTCCCCACCCTGTTTCCAACCTCTGGGCACTAACAGAACTTTTGTTTTTATATTCTTGAGAAGTCTTTTGTCAGATATCCTTATCCTCATGCGAAATCCATTTGTTTGAAGAGAGGTACCATCACCCAGTTCTTAGATACAAAAAAATCTGATTTCCAGTCCCAGACCCACATCTAGCAAACCCTTTGACGTCATGCAGGAAGAGGACGCCCTAAGCGTTGTGGCTAGCAATGGCTTATGTGACCTTGGCAAACCAGTTAGTCACTCAGTTTCCATTTACCTATCTCAAGTGGACTCCTCTTTGCTCTCTTCCTAATGGGGATGTTATGAAAATTAAGGAGATAATATTGGTAAATTGCTTTGAGTCCCTAAGAAGAAAAGCACACTTCAAATAGAAGCCCCATTACATTGTTTTGCAATCTGGCTATATCTTCCTCTCCTTCAATTATCCCTTCTGCAGCTCTGTTTACTTCAACAGTGAGGTGTGTCCACTCTGACTGGCAAACCAATACTTACCTATTACTCCTTTCCTCATACCTATTAGTTATTCTATTTTGTGTGTTTCCCTGAATTCTTAGGGAATAGCCAACAAATGAGTTGATCACATTCACCATAAGAACCTGGTTTTCAGAAAGAGGCTTGTACTACAATAAATATTAAGTGATGGCGAAACAACATCTAACAACTTTTATTATTTTCAAATGATTATGTACAATAAAAATAGTAATTAATGTTGTAAATTTAAAGTGTACCTTTCATCTAATCATCTCAAAGTATTTTAGAAACGCTAATTAAACTCCACAACATTCATTTACCATACATATTATTATTTCTAGTTTGCAGGTGAAGAAACTGAGGTTCATCAAGGTTATTTGACCAGTACAAGGATGCAAAATGAGTCAGCATCAGGAAAGGAACATAGTGTTGCTAAGGCCTAGTCAAAAATTAGTGATCTATAATTTAATGATGGAAGGGACCAGGTAATCACCGCTGACTCCCAACAGTCTAGTTGGCTTTCTAGTTCTTAGATTATCTAATGTCTTTCTTTTCCCAACTTAACCGTGTTCTTAACTTTTGGAAGGTTTTCTGGCTTTCATCTACCAGTTGATGAGTAGAACTTGGCCTATATATGCCAAGCTCTCAAATTGGTTACTGTGATTATAGCTATAGTCCAGCCAAAAATTCAGAGTGTGAACAAATGTTGAAATCCAGCACGAATTTGATGTCAATGTACATTTTCATATCCTGTATTGTCCTATGTGATGCTAGAGCAGGCAGTTTTAGAATTAGATTTCACTCATAGAAAAAAGTCTATAATGTTTATCTAATTTGCTATGAAAGTAGGAAGAATTAGAAATTGACTACCCATCACTAATAATCTGAACCTTGTGAAGTGGCTTCAAAATTGAGACCAAGTACAGTTCACAGACTTAGGTAGGTCACACCTCTTTCCTAGTGTGCAAAGATCAACCTCACATCACACTTGCCTCTGTGTTTACTTGGGGAATTTCAAGGATTCTGTCTAAAATGACTTTTCCTTCAAAATGAAACAACATTTTTTTCTTATGAATATATTTTTGAAAAAAGCTGCTGGTCAAATCTGTGAAATCATTTTATAAAATGATTTAGGAAGGAAAATGTATCCACCCAGTGACAGGGATTTGTGGTTGTACTCAGAACTGTGCCATGAGTAGGAAATTCTACTGACTGCTCTAGGTGTGGGAAGCAAGGAGCTTTGGAGTTAGAAACCTTAGACTGGAATCAGAGTTAATCCAGCCAGTTTACTTACTAGCTGTGTGACCTTGAGCAATCACCTAACCTCTCTGAGTTTGTTTTATCATTGATAAAGCAGACTTAATATTCCTATATCTTGAGTTAGTCGTGCAGATGAGTTGAGAGAGTGTAAGAAAATCCTGAAGGTGATACCCAGTATGTGGTAGCACTCAATAAATGGTAGCCACTAGAATTAGCATTAATATTTGAATCATTCTCTGAATTTACAAAGGAAAATGTCTTACTAAAACCTGATAAGTATGGAAATTTGAAAAATATAAAAAGACAGTGTATAACTGAAATTTTAAAAGATGCTAAACTCAATCCTTTGTTATTTGTGACTAGAGAAACAAGGTAAAAAGGGGTCAAGTGCATGACCAGATGGCTTTTGGGGACTAAGGCAAGAATGGATGGTACATTAATTACAGGAAATAGCAGGATATAGAAATTGGCACAGGGTATTATCATGCTCTTTTTCTTGCAAAAATGTGGTTGTTACTTTGGTGTATTACAATGGAAAACTGTTCTCAGTTAAGTCCAGCTTTTCTTTTGATGTTTCCTAGGGAATTGGGTTTGACTAATGCCTTAAAGCATTTAACATCATTTTCAAAGAAGTTTTTAAAGTGTTTGTGAAAATAATAAGACCAAAGTTAAAGCTAATGTAAAATACAAGAAACCATTCCTGATGGAGCTGGAAGCAAAATACAAATAGGTTTTTTGCTTTAAAAAAATAAAGAAAAAGAGAAAAAGATTGATTTGTGAAAATGCATTTGCCAATTAGATATCAAAGTACTTGGGTAGAAAGGAAGGTACTTTCCTTTTGTTCTAAGGAAAGCAAATGTTCAGAAGACACGAAGTCATTTTATCTTTTCCCAGCCTTATAAGAGGATCCATGTAATCTGAATTCAGTTCATGAGACAAAATCTCACTGAAACTCATAATTCAGGACTGCAGGATAATATCTTAGAATAAAATTTGTGATAGAAGACTCAGGCATTAATTTACCAATAAAGAGTCTATAGTTCACATCAAAGTCTTTATCTAAGGTGATTATTGTCTTGGTTTATCAATTTGTTTCTTCAGTGTTGGCATGCTTGCTGTGTAGTTCAGTATTTGCCTTTAGAGAGGTCACTGGAGTAGTTTAATTCCTCTTCCATTTTTAAAAATTCAATCTGTTTCCCACACTTTCTGCCAAAATGATAAAAATAAAAAACCAAAAATATAATTATGTCACTGATCAGATTAAAGGCCTTCAGTATATTCTTTTTTCCTCCTTTACATACACAAAAGAAAAAATCCTTGCATTTAGAATAATGTTTCTGTCCCTTCAAAGTAAGAACCCAACCAATCTGGTTTTCCAATTGCACTACAGATCATTCTTTCTTCTACAGATATTTTCTACTTCCTGTCATTCAAACAGTCAACATTATTATTAATGTGGCAAAACCAAATTAGATTGGAGGTGATGAAGGAATCAAACCTATGTGGGATGTCACCTTCTAGAACATAATAGGAAAAGATGGACTAAGGATGGAAAGCCAATCTTTAGCCCATGAGGGCTGGTGAGGAGACTAGGCAAAAGGATGGGTAAGCCTGGACAAGGCTGGGGGAACAAAGAAAAAGAGCAATGTGAAAACCAAAATGCTTTCCTACTCCTAGATGGCACAGGGGCTTGTCTCCTTGCTCATGGTGTAGATAAAAGTCCTGTTAGACTCAACTCAAAAGAGATACTATTGAAGGGGAATATATGGGGCTTGCTGTGTCCCTGTAGTGAAGTAGTCTTTGAGAAGACTCAGGTGGAAGTTGTTAAGTGACCAGCAAGTGAAAATTACTTCTCATGTATAAGTTTACCATAGCCTGAGATCTCCAGCAGAGGGACTCCAAGGATCCCACAATAGCATTCCCCAAGAGAAAGGGCCAAGTGATGAGCTCCTCATCCAGAGGCCAGAAACAGATGACAGCCATTCTAGCTTCCCTCACCCTTTCCCTACTAGCTCACTGCTCTTTATGATATCTCCATCCAAAGAGGACTAACTGCTTTATTTTTTTGAAAGTAACTAGAATCTTTTCATTATCTAGGAATGGTTGGAAGAGCTGTTTCACCCAGGGGTGAAGAAGAATGCTTTACATAGTCTGCAGCAAGGAGTGGTAAGAAAGCATGAAGTTGCTTTCTGGCTTATCCCTACGGAGACCAGCTAATACAATAAAAATCAGTACAGATAAACTCATGCAAATTCTCCCAACTTCTCTATGAAGTAAGTATAATTATTTCTTTTTGATGGATGAGGAAACTAGGGTTCAGAAACATGAAGTAACTTGTCCAAGTTCTCACAGCTAGCAAGGGGGGCAGAGCCATAAATGAAAATGTAGGTCTGCCTTATGTCAGAGTTTGTGCTGATAATAACTACATCACATAATAGATTCTATAGGTTCTCAGTGTACACTCAGTGTTCAGATTTCACACAATATATCACCTGCTCCAGTGCTTCTTGTGTCTGTTAATTTCAACACAACCATAACTCCATTATGATTTCAATTCTGCAAAAATTCCGTGCTATAAAATATCCCAGATTATCACAAAAGCCCTTTAAGTATATGTGGAAGAGACATTGTGAGCCTCTGGTTTTAGTCTGAGAGTTCCCTGAAAGAGCATTCCCATTTCCTTGTTCCCAGAAGCCCTATAGTAGCCCTCTATCCACACATCAAACTGACTCTCCTTACAGTACCTGAAATTTAAGATGGACAGCTTGAGCTTAGCCAGGTGTGGCTGTTAAACTGTGTCAGGCTTAGTTAATATGTATGGCACATCCTCCCAGGAAACCTGAAATGCAAAGTGTTATTAATTTCCCCTCAGTGTCCCAGTTTTGTCACTGGTACAGATTCTCTGTCCAGCTGTGAAAGGTACTGAATTTTCAAGTGTAAAAGCTGAAGCCAGAGCGTGTGAGGCGTAAGGTACATCTGTCCTAATTTTTCTGTTCCTAGAATAGTACAGTTTTCTCCTTGTTTCCCCATCACCTTTGAAGCCCTAAACTCATCAGTGCTATAAATGTTACAATAGGATGCCTTGTTCTTATTGTTCTTTTTGTGGCACTGGAGATTGAACCCAGGACTGTACACACACTAGGAAAGCATTCCATAATTGAGCTGCATTCCTGGTCTAAGAGACTCTTTGCTTCATCAGAGGCCCCTATTTCTGCAGAGACCAGGGAGTTGTACATTCATACAATTCTTTGCCTTGACTGGGATGGTGCTTGCTACTAGCTTGAAGTAGCCCTCAAATCCTCAAAGATTATAGTTTAGCTTAATTTCAGATAGATTAAAAAAGTTGGCAAGAACATTTTCCATTCCACAATGCAGATCAATTTAGGGAATTAGAGAAATGAGAAGTAGTTCAGCAGAGTCATCACCACAATTTTGAAGATTTGTTAGTTGATTGCAAAATAAACAGATGCAGGGGTTAGCTTTTTAGATGGTAATTTGGAGATATACCAATTTAAAAGCCAAGAAAACTTCATTATGTTTCTTCTAATGAATTTTTTATGCAACATTTTCATTACTAGGGAACTTACTCATATTTTATTTTTCTCCTCAATTCAGTGTAAGGGTAGATGTGAGGAATAATTAAGAACCTATAAATACACAACCAGTGAAACTCTGCATCATGTACAATGGCAAGAATGGGATCTTAATTAAAATAAGTTATACTCCATGTATGTATAATATGTCAAAATACACTCTACTTTTATACACACACACACACACATGAACATTTAATGGAAGTATCTGTAATTGTAAGGAAGATTAGATTGGTGTTATGAAGAGTAACTGGAAATACATGTGTGCATACATGTCATTTGATATTAGGTATTTTATATTTTATTTATAAATTTTCCCATATATAATAATAATTATTCTAAGAGATACTAATTATATATATGTGTGTGTGTACATATATATATATATATATATATATATATATATATACATACATATATATACTTATATATGTAGCAAGAAGAGAATATACATATGTGTATGTATATAGAAAGGAAGTACTAATTATATATATTTTATATATATATTTCCTTTATGTGGTATATAGTGTGGTACCAATTATACACACCAATTATATATGTATATATATGTAATAGATACAGACACACCGATTATATATATATATATATATATATATATATATATATATATATATATATTATATATGCAGAGCAATATATATAATCCCTCTATATAGTAACTATATGCATGTATGTATGTCAAACTCCACCCATTTGCCTATTTAGGGTTGTTTCTTATTCATTCTTTATGAAAGAGACAGGTGGAATAGGGCCTCTCATATGACCTCTCCTTTTCTCCCAGGCAGTCCTGCTCATTTCCTGCTTCACGCTCCACAGCATTCTGCACAGGCAGATGGCCTCTTTAGCTTGTTACACAGTAATTATCTGTTTACTGCTCTACGTCCTCACCTGAACTGTGTCTTTAAGGCAGGGACTGTGTTTTATATTTGGTCTTCCCAACACATGTAGGTGCACATTTAATCTATCCCTTCATAAGGTAATTTGAACTTTACAGTGATATCATTTCAATATTACATTGCAATAGTTCATAGTATTGTCACACAGTTTAGCATTTATCAGTTACTAAAATTTCTGGATTCAAAATGAAATAAAATATCAACATAAAATTAAAATGCATTGGGTCACTCTACTCAGGTGTTATTACTAATAATAAACAATAAAAATAATCATAAATATAGAAGATAACTTTGTTCTGCCAGTTTCTTTTTATCCTATAAATTTAGAAAAGTAAAACTAATTATACACTTATTCCTCACATTCATGGTCATGAATAAATGAAATTGTATGAAATTCTTTGATTTCTTAACCCAGCATGAAGTTTCTTCCCTTCTTCAAGTCCTCACATGCTAACTGTGGACTTGTGAGGTTCCAAGAAGGTAGGGATCATGTGGTAAGTCATCAGTTTGAACATTATGTAGGCAGAGGCCACAGTGTTTCTGTTCAAGAAAAGAACTCCTTGCATGATTTCATTTCATATGTTTTTTCAAAAATTTGACAACTTTTCTTGCTGAGGATTCAAACCTGTAGACCTACATCACTTATGTCTTCCCTTCGATTATTTCAGTCTTTCATTAGTACGGTTTAGTCCTTTTCAGATGTCTAAATTTGACTTCTCTAGCACATATACATACATAGACACATGCACAGAAATACAGATATGCATGTGCAAATAAGATATGCACACACACACACTCAAACACACAATCATTTACATATTTATCTATATGCAGGAAAGTACATACATATAGAAGTACATAATTACTCAAAAGCACAATATATGCAAATACACACATTCTCTGAGCTCACCAACACACATACACATGCATACTCATTGCACTGGACTCAAAATTTACATGCTGAAGCTGAATCCCAAATATTATAATACTTGAAGGTGAGGCCTTTGGGAGGCGATAAGATCTTGAGGGTGGAGTTTTCGTGATTGGAATTGAGACCCCAGATACCTTACATAAGGGTGTGTGCACATGTATGCACACTCAGACAAAACACCACAGGTGTGTTGTCTCATTATTGATATTTTGTACCATTTTTCTCCTAAGACCCTTGAAAATGCCTGGGAAATGAAACAGCATGGCATTATTTATCCTCTCCTGTAAGAATCTAAGGAAGGAACGCTGGAAATCTCCAAGCTAGTGGTTGGCAGGAAAGTCCTTCCTTGCTAGCACTGTGTAGTCATGACCACTGTGTAGTCATGTATCTCCTGTGGGCTTTACCTGTAGGTACATCTGAAGACCAAGGAGATGAAAGTTCATTCACTAGGATTCCTCAAACTGAAGACTCTGGAGTGCAGGTCCCCAAAGGAATCTCAAGTTACCATTGGGGCAACCCTAAACCCAAATCCAGCCACCTGTAACTGGCAAGTGTACATTTTTTATTTTGTCACTAATCTCATTGCTCCCCCAAAGTGGGAAAAACCTCAGACTCCTATTTAAGTGAGTTGAGCTCAATAAAATGCCTTTTTCCTTCACAGAAAAGCTTGCTCACAGTTGGAATTGTTTCCCAAGGGAGATTGTTAAAATTCTCTATAAAAGTATTTGAAAATGGGCCATCTTTCTATTTGTCTGAGACAGTGTCTGAATGGATGAATGACCTAGATCACCATTTGGTGTCCTTCTAACACTTGCATTGTCTGAAGCTTCCCAGGAAATTCCTCTTTAACACTTGTCATAATGCTTTATGATTTCAAACAGAGGACCTGCGAAAATAAAAACCTGGATTTAAACGTTTTTATCCTGTACTCTTTGATCAGAAACTTTGATCAGTTTACCTCATGGAAACAGTGTTTAGGTCACTTAGGGATTTCAAAGTTATTTCAAGAGGGAGACATATGAAGCGTTTACAATGAGGAGCCAGTTGAAACATAACTTCCGTCGACAGTTGTATTACAGATGTTTTGGAGAAGTCCTCTCTCTTATTCTCTTTGCTTTTGTTTCTCAGTAAGGAAATCCAATGTTTTAAAGCATTCTTTAAAAAGTAATTAAGCCTTTTGCATAAAGAGCTTTTAAGATTTTTATACTCTGTGAGAATGAAATTATAGAAAGTCTTTGAAATTCTTAATTGTTTCTCTATCACTAAAAAAATTGATTTCTTGTTTATTTTTCACTGCTTAGTATTGTGGTCACTCATTATTTTTAAAATTACCTTATGATTTGGGAATTCCCAAGAATTTCTAGAAATTCAGGATTTTCATTGCTGATACTCAGAGAAGACTGCCTCCCGGGCACTTGGGCACACTAGGTCTTGTCATATGCTATTGCTCTACCTGAGACACTCTTCCTATCACCCTTCCTGGCCAGCTCTTCTTTGTTCTCTCAGTCTTGGTATAAATGCCATTTCTTTTGGAGCCTTCCTGGATCCTCAGCATGTAGAGTCCTGACTGTCCTTCAGCAGTGTGAACTCTAACTCACATCACCCTTTTGGTAATCACTTGGGCAACTGATTCTTGTCCACACTCAGCCCCAGACTGGGAGTGCCAAAAAGGAAGGATGAGCCCTGGCTGACTGTGTCTGTCCTGGTCATCATTATGCAGCCAGTACCTGACAGAGAACCTAACATGCAACAGGCCCTTAAGTGATGAGTGAATGAAAGACTTGATTGAGCACTTACTTTTTTCTAGTTACCAAGCTAACTGCTGGGGGTGGGGTGGGGAGCAGAGAAGAGTAGGGGACTGATCATTAAAATGTAACTGGGTATAATGGCAAATGCCTGTAATTCCAGTGAATCTGGAGGCTGAGGCAGGAAAATTGCAAATTTGAGGCCTGCCTGGGCATTTTAAGAAGATGATACTCTCTCAAAATAAACAATTAAAAAAAAAAAGACTTGGGATACAGCTCAGTGATAGAGCACCCCATGTTCAATCGTCCATTTTGGAAAAAAAAAGAAACATAATGCAGGGGTATACAAGCAACTGAGGAAATAGAGTCTTTATGTTTCAGGATGCATCTAGTACATAGGAGATGATTCCTGGATGCTTGGAACACAAAAGTGCATGAACTTGGCAAAGCCTTTGCACTTTACAAAATGATGTTAAACATAAAAATTATGTATTTGTTTTTCTTTGGAAATTGTGTCTAAGCTATATCTATAAATGATTTAATAGAGTTAGCAAAAAGCATTCTAACCAATTAACCAATAATTGTGGGTTTCTCTCTCTCTCTCTCTCTCTCTCTCTCTCTCTCTCTCTATATATATATATATATATATATATATATATATATATATATATATATCGAATTAAAAAGAAAAGTCCCAGTATGTCTCCTCAATATTTAATGGTCAATTTCCATATTTTTCTCCTGATAACCCTCTGAAAGAGAGATTATTATACCCATTTTACAAAAGAGGAAAGGATACAGATTTTAAGAAACAAGATCAGGCTCCTATTCCATGTGACTCAAACAACAAACATAATGACTAGTCTTTATTTTAAGAGGTGAGAGTAGCTTAAATCTGATAAAAAAAGTATTCTTATAAGAAAGTATAGTTTGGGATGGGAGTGTGGAATGAGGTTGTATGGAATAAAGAGAACACAGCTGAGCTAAAAATGAGAGCGCAGAGACACATGGGTGGAACGAGTAGGAGGAGGCAGCTGTCCAAGATTTGTGCTTCAGCCCATCATTTACCCTAGCTGCATCCTGGGAAGTGGTGGGAATCTTTGTCATTATTGAGGGACCACAGGTTGATGGTTCCACTGGACCTTAGGAATCAGCCATTCTAATTTCAAAACAAATAAAGGGTTATTCATAGCTGAAAGTAATTATAAACATACACCCTGATGCTGTTTGATGACAGAACTGTCCCTGTATGGAAGACAATTTGAAGATAAATCCTGACCAGGAGACTCTTGTGCTTAGCATCCACTGAAGACTTCTAAGCTTTTTCTCAGAACAGAAACCTGCCTGGTGTACACCTACAGGGCCTTATAGGAGCTGCTGCCCATTGCCCCTCTGCCCTTCCCTCCCTCCATCCTCCCCCACACTCAATCTGCTCCTGCCACTTGAGCCTCTGTGTGGCTCTCAGCTCTTTCTCCATAAATCATATATCTTCATTCAGCATCACTTGACTAACCCCTCTTTTCCCATAAGACTCTCCCTTGGTGATCCCCTCTAACGTCCACAGACACACAAACTCCCTGCCTCATCCCTTCAGTCCTACATTTTATAACCTCCTTTCTTGCTGATTATTTTCTCTGTAGCTCTGATCACTGTCTAATGTGACATTTTACTCATTTAATTATTGTCTTTCTTCCTTACTGGAATATAAACTCTATGAGGGCAGGCATTTGTTTATTTTAGTAGGTTCATGCCTCAAAGGAAGTCTAGCACAAAAATAGGCCTTCAGAAATTTTGGTTGAATAGGAAAATAGAGCATGTTTTGTCATCTTCTCTTTACCAAGTTGAGAGAAGCAAGCCAATGTGGGAGTCCCAGCTACACAGTAGGCTGAGGCAGGAGAGTCACTTGAGTCCAGAAGTTCAAGTCCAACCTGGGCACCATAGCAAGATCTGGTCTCTAAAACAAAGTGGAGGGAAGCAGACACAGTGGCTACATGGTTGTGCCTCTGCAGGTTGCAGCAGGCAGGGAGCAATCTTCCCAGGGCAGGAGACTATAGACTTTTTAAGAAAGAGCCAGGTGTGGTGGAGTAAGCCTGTAATCCCAGTAGTTCAGGGGGCTGAAGCAGGAGGATCCTGAATTCAAAGCCAGACTCAGCAACTTAGTGAGGCTCTAAGCAACTTAGTGAGACCCTGTCTCTAAAAAAATAGACAGATAGATAGATAGATAGATAGATAGATGGAGGGAGGGAGGCTGGAGATGTGGCTCAGTGGTTGAGAGCCCCTGGATTCAATCCTTAGTAGCCAAAAAGAAAAGAAAGAGGCTGACCCTCACAATTTAGATGAGGCAGGAACTTGAGAATAAATTAAAAATAATCTACTGAGAACTTATTGTTTTTCAGTCCTGAAGCAAGATGCTGGAGAGGGTGCTAAATTATAAGTGAGACCCAGTTATTGATAAATGAGATCCAGATAACCCAGTTATTCCAGTTATCATCCTTGAGGAGCTTAAATTTTAGTATAGGAGACACACAGGGAAACTGATCATTAAAATGTACAACAATGCAGGTATATACAAAGGGCATGTTCTTTGCAGAAATTTCCCAGAGGAATTTGTTTCTTCCATACAGATCCAGGCTTTTTAGAGGAACTTGATTATTTCTTCTGATGGGATCTGTTTCACAAACTTCACATTTTCCCAGAGAGAAATCACACGTCTTCTTTCCAACCCATATCTGCTCCTCAGAAATGGCAGCCTCAAGTCCCTTGGAAGGACTAGGACATGCCTAAAATCTCAGGCCCCAATCAGAAAAGCAAAGAAATTTGTCAAGGCTGATAGGGTCCTGAGTGTACCTTTTCTGGCAAGGATGGAGAGTGGCTACAACCCAGGCTGCTGGGGTTGAGAAAAGCTCTAAGCACATTCTTGTTCCTAGGGATGCCTGTTCTCTCTCAGACAAGCCTCCAAAATGTAAATTTACACCAATCTTCAAAAGCAAAAGTTTTACCATCTGTATTACCAGCTCTTCTTTTGAGGATTTTTGGTGGATAAAACAAACCTGGAGTGGCCGAACTTTGATATCAATCACTAATCATTTCCTATCAGTGGATTTCTTTGTAGCAGCTTCCATTTATTTGAAAAAAAAAAAAATCCAAAGTCCTTGTAGAGGAAGTTACTATAATTTAGGTATAAAAACACAACTATTGGGCTGGGGTTGCACCTCAGTGGTATAGCGCTTGTCTAGCATAAGTGAGGTACTGGGCTTGATCCCCAGCACCACATTAAAAAAAACAAACAAACAAAATAAAAGTAGTATGTCCATCTACAACTAAATATATATGCATATGTATACATATATATGCATATGTATATGTATATACATACATACATATGTGTATGTATATATGCATATATATAATGTGTGTATACACACACACACACACACATATATTCATTAAATGTTTTGGCTCATTCCCTTTTTGTTTCTGGTTTTATGGTCTGCTGATATATACCCAACTTCAAAGCTAATATTTAAAAAATTGGTAAAATTTCTTTGAGGTCTATGAAAATTAATAGGATTCTTTTTGAAAACACACCATTCTATTACATTCATGCATTAATAATGAATATAATTCACAGATATTTGATAAAAGTTACACTGCACCAGACATCCCAGGCCCAGGGGTAGGGGACTGGTATTACCACATATAGGGAACATATATATGCAGGGAGTATGGTCTCTTAAGAAGCAATTATAAGACTATAGTAGACCATTTTGAATTGAGTATTGTGCATGGTGAGAGATAGGGGTTTAATTTCATTTTGTTGCATATGGATTTCCAGTTTTCCCAGCACCATTTGTTGAAGAGACTATCTTTTCTCCAATGCATGTTTTTGGCACCTTTTTCTAATGTAAGATAATTGTAATTTTGTGGGTTAGTCTCTGTGTCCTTTATTCTGTATGACTGGTGTACCAGTCTGTTTTGGTGCCAATACCATGCTGTTTTTATTACTATTGCTCTGTAGTATAGTTTAAGGTCTGGTATAGTGATGCCACCTGCTTCACTCTTCCTGCATTTATAGCAGTACAAAATTAGCTAAACTGTGGAATCAACCTAGATGCCCTTGAATAGATGAATGGATAAAAAAGTGGCATTTATACACAATGGAATATTACTCAGCAATAAAAGATAATAAAATCATGGCATTTGCAGGTAAATGGATGGAGTTAGAGAAGATAATGCTAAGTTAGCCAATCCCAAAAAAACAAATGCCAAATGTTTTCTTTGATATAAGGAGGATGACTCATAGTGGGATAGGGAGCGGGAGCATGGGAGGAATAGACAAACTCTAGGTAGGGCAAAGGGGTTGGAGGGGAAGGGTAGGGGCAGGAGGTTAGCAAGGATGGTGGAATGTGATGGACATTATTATCCAAAGTACATGAAGACACGAATTTGTGTGAATATACTTTGAATACAACCAGAGATAAGAAAAATAAATAAAAAGACTATAGTAGCCCAAATACAGAACCACATGCTATGACAAAGGTGCCTAAGGGGGAAAGGCTTAAGAGAATCTGAAATTTCTGATGTCTAGAAACAGTGCAGAGATGCATTTATTATTTCTATAAAACTCCCTTCATTTCACTGACATTCTCCCTTTACTAACTTTAGGGAATTATTTGATCTCCTATGTTATATTTTAGATATATACTGACTTTGCAATCATCATTAAGGTACCTTTCTGCATTGCCAGTGAGGATGACCAGAGTCAACTGCTGCACTTTCAGAGACTTGTCACAGTTCAGGTGTTCAGGTGGCATCTGCCAGGAACAGGTTTTGGATTCAGTTTGTGCATGGAAACTGGCAAGACCAACCCATGCATTTTACAAATTAGCCAAATTTCCCTCACTGTGACCTTACTAGCACCGTGTGGGGCAAACATTTCTAAATTTTTTTGTACTGCAGTAAATCACATTCTTTCCCTAAAGAAGAAAAACAGGAAGATTTAAATTATTCATTGGAATAGATTTTTTTTCCAAACAGCCAGTGTAGGTTTAAAGGCTACCATTGATTATATATTAAGAGAAACATTTTTTGTTGTTTGTTTTTCACTACAATCAGATTGTTGGCTGTACAAATAAATAATTGAAACCCCAATAATGGATTTCTCTATTCTTAATTATTTTTTCTCTTTAAAATAAAAAATCAGGGCTGGGGTTATGACTCAGTGGTAGAGTGCTTGCCTAACATGTGTGAAGCACTGGGTTCTATCCTCAACACCACATAAAAATAAATAAATAAATAAATAAATAAAGCCATGTCCAACTACAACTAAAATTTTTTTTTTAAAAAAATCACATGGACTTGTACTAGTTGAGAAAAGAACAAAAAGAAAAAGAAACAAACAAAGAAAAATGGATTGCCATGTTATAACGTCTGATAAGGAGAATCTGTGATACTTGGTCATCTTGTGTATAAGGATTCTGATCCTTATGCTGCTGTCATACAGCTTGGATATTTACAAACCTACTGCTCTTGACAAGCTTGTGGTAATTTACATAGTCTCACACCACTCCTAATTTATGGCAGACTATGTCTCACATTTTTAATGTACTCAGAGCTCCTTTGAATTTTAACCTTTCTGACTAGAAGTTTCTCAGCAGGCAAGTACCAGCTACTCTCCTTTTCAAAATCTGATCCCAATGAGCTCTCCAGATTCCCAAGAATCCTTTAAGTCCTGCACATGTAGCTAATGATATTCTAATCAAGGCACATATTGATTGATTGATTTGGAAAGTAGCTGCTCCTGTTGGCTCTTCCCAGCTGTGAGCAAGCTTTAGGGCTTCAAAGACAGCCATACCTGGTGGAAGCTGCGATTTCTCTGCTTTTCCACTAGAGACCTCTATCTCATCACAGGAGGCTGGGAGCACAGCTCAGTCCTGGGTGTTTCTCTACAAGCAGCAGAGGATAAGAGTTTGCCAATTGCCCCTGGGAGAAGGTGGAGTTCACCATCAAAGGCAAATAATTCTTCAATATCGCTTTTTTTTTTTTTTTTTTGCTTAAGCAAATTGAGGCTTACTCAAGCTGCTGTGTTGTGAAAGACTAAAGAGGAAAGAATTTCTGAGTCTTAAAGCAATGTCACAGAAATGAAAAATAGGATTGTTTACAGGTCAACTAGCATCTTCTAAAGGGGCTCTTCAGGCTGATATTTTCTGGCCAGACTCAATGCTTGAAATTTGAGGGTCTCTGCTGTGATGTAGGGGGCAGGATGCATTCACTTACAGGCCAGGAGCTCCTGGGCATTATTATAATGTTGAACAAAAGGCTTCCTGGACCCCACTGTGCCCCAGCATTTTCTTGCAACCCTAGGTAGCCTTCTCCTAGGCTCTTGCCACCTTCAACGACTGGCCTGTAGCTCTAATCCCATGCAGCCACAACAGATGGGGCACATCTGTAAGGAGATACTGGCAGATAAAGTTTCACTATTTTTTCAACAAGGCAAAACACATTAATCTCCATTTGCCTTTGAATAGTCTGTAATAGAAACAGAATCTCCCCTCACTTAACCTGTGCCCCTGTGAAAAATTGCTGTAGCTTGGATTTCAGAGACCCAGTGTAACTAATTTGCCCTCTGTCTGTGGTCTTCACTATCCAGTAGCATTGGAAAGAGAATCAGGACAGGGTTAGATTGATGAATCTAGAAAGCCTTTGTTGGGATGTATCGCCAGCCATGAGATAATCAGAATTTTTTAGGGACTCTAATATCTACTTATCTCTGAATCAATTGTGGATTCTTGGCATATTTTTAAAGGAGAAATATTGATATTCTTACAGGAAGACTGTCGTTTGTTTATTCATTTATCCATTGATTTATCAAATGTCTACAATGTGCCCATCACTGTAATTTGCAAGAAAAATGTAAATGGCGACAATATACAAAGCGTTGAATGGGCATTCCTAACATCAGATCTGCAGATCCTTAAGAGCAAATGACTATTTTAAGATGTTTTTAATTCATCTAAGATGTGTGTGTGTGTGTGTGTGTGTTTGTGTGTGTACACATGTATATGTGCACTCAGATCAGTGAGAGAGATACAAGATTTAAAGAAATCCTTAAAAGGGTTCCTGTAAAAAGTCATTTAAAATTAAGTAATCAGAAAACTACATTATGATTGCCATATGATACACATATGTATCACATGAGTTTATGGGTGGAGTTCTCACAACTATTCTGACACAGAGGTCAAGGAAGGCTACAGAGAAGGCAGCATTTGTGTTGCCTCTGAAGGTTGAGTAGGAATTCACCAGGTGGTTTGAAGGGAGGCTAGAATGGAAGTCAGTGTGCCCTGGGGGGCAGTTCATCCCCAGAGTCTGAGGCCATCCTACAAGTTGTAGCATGATTGGTATTTTCCCTACTGCAACTTGACAAATAGAGCATGCTTTGCCATTAGTCAACTATTATAGAAAGAGGAATTCCACAGGCATGTCCTGGCTGACCACGAATGGCTGAGAGTCCAAGTGAATGCAGAATGCCCAAAGGTTGGTGCAAAACGATCAAAATAATTTCAAATGTTTGTGGTGTTCCAGCGTTGCAGGAGTGCCAAACAGCAGCCCAGTGCTACTGTTCTGTCTCTTACACTGAAGAGGAGCATCCACTACAATGCTCAGAGCCCTGCATTCAGTAGGAGAGCTGGCCTTGATTCTACAACAGATCAATTGTCATTCTCTTAATTCCCACCAGCCTTTGCTTACTTTCTGTACATAACAGTGACTATTTGCTGAGAACCTCTATGTCCCAGAGACAGTGCTGGGTGGATTATCTGCTTTGTTTTATTTAATTCTCCAACACAATACCACATAAATTTTCATATTATTCAGTTTCCTAAGTAGGGTAAGTATACTCAGAAAATTAAAATCATGCGAGGAGGTCAGGTGAGTGAAACTCAGGTGGTAAAAACAGAGTACGAATTTTAGTCTTTTTAACTCCAAAGCCTGTAACCATTTTGGTTCATCTTCTTTCTTCATGAGAAAGCAGGGGTTGGGCTAAATAATTTCCTTATTTGTAATTCAACTGTGTTTTAAATGTTTCCAGTACTGAAGTTGAGCCCAGGATGCTCTACTGCTGAACTGCATCCCTAACCCTTTGTATTTTTGAGACAGGGTCTCACTAAGTTGCCAAGTCTGGCCTCAAACATGCAATCCTCCTATCTCAACCTCCCAAATTGCTTGGATTACAGGCATGCATCCCTGTGCTTGCTAATTGTACCATCTCAATGCTATTGATTTATCAGTGAAACAACAGTGACGGGATAATTTCTCCTTTATATTTGTGGAGTCCAAGCAATGTATTAGGCATGTGATGTTTACCAGGGGAATTATAAACCTGATTTTTTTCTGCAAGTGTGCCAGATATTGACAGTAAAGACCTACTTTGACATGAAACTTATAGGATAGAGGCTAAAATTATATTGCCTTTTCTTTGACTTGGACATCGTCACCAAGATCTGATTACACCTTTAAAGGTAAAAGTTTGAAATAAGTAGCAATCTCTCTTCTTAAACTGTTTTAAATTGCAAAAATAAGTATGAATTTTAATCTGAAAATAATTACCCTATGAAGATACGTCTAAAATAGACGGCTTGACCATAACAGCAAATTCTGGGCTGGAGGTTTTGCTTTCGTTTTTTAGAAGGGAAGGAGCTTGATTGAACTAACTGATAACCATTGCCCTATTTCATGGTGGGTTGAAAACAGTACAAGCAGCAGCACATTTTTAATGCAAATGAAACAGGACTTTATATTTAAAAATAAACTTTACATGTCAGGGCTAGCATTTTAAACCTTTTCCCATTGCTTTAAAGCTTACCTTATACATTATTGAATCTAATTTTTAACATTTTTGTCTATATATCTTAAATTAGCTTCTTCAAAATATTTTAATTTTTCTTGTGGCAAGGGTTATAACCTGAGAAATGAAAACTCAAGAAATGCAAAGCTTGTATAACATCTTTGACAATTTGAATTATTTCAAATGAAAAGAAATAGTTCTGTATTAAACACACACACACACACACACACACAAAATCTTCAAACTGAGAAATGGTTTGTGGGAACATCATAAATATCCATGAATTCTCATCATTATATTTCTTCTAAAAATAGAACATCACCATAAAAGACACTTCTGTCTACTATATTTCCTAACCTATGTACTTAAACTTGTACAGTTTCTGCACATATTATAGCTTATTATAGAAATATATTTTAACAGGAATGCCAGTTATATAATCCAATGATGAGCTTTGGATGTTGTGATGGAGTAACAGTGAACCAACCTGTTGTAGAATAAGACTGACAATGGAAGTTATTCAATTAACTTATGATGCAAACTCTAGAAGTCCTGGATGATATTGTCAGACACTATGCTTTCTTAAGACAGTTAACAAGACCCTTTTCTCTCTTGAAATTTGCATGTCTCTCTAACTTTCTGAAACAAAGAAAACAGGTGGATATAATTCCAATACCCTAATCATCTATTTAAAAAGTAAACAACCAGTTAGTCATGAAGTCCAAGAGTCAGATACTTGGCATTCTAAACTCAACTTCTGGATGTTTGTATTCAACATTTCAGTTTAAATTAGAAAGAACTGTGCTAGAGGTTCTGGGAAGCCAACACTGAGATGGGGTTTACCAGGCATGAGGTTTACTACAGAGTGCTGCTGGGAACATTTTTCTTACTTCTCTCACTTCTACTCTTTTCTGTAATCAGAGCAACAAAAGATACATTTGGAAAAAGTCCTTAACCTTGATGACTGCTTCTCAGTGGAACACATCAGCAATATCAGACAAAGTTAGGAAAGATGTCAAGGAGCTGGGTTCAAATTAGTGAGGATCAAATTTTGTTTATTAATAATAATAGTAATATCAAATATAAGTTAACTTTTTGGTATGATGAAACTAAATTTCTTTAATTATTCATGCATCTTTTATTTATCAGAAAAACATATGAAGACTCTAAATCTGTTGCAGAATGGACAAATCATTTCTCTTAATGCTTATTTATACAAGCAGAGGAGAAATTCTCTCTGATGTTCATGAATTTACTCTATGCTCACATTGCTATCTTTGAAGCTTTAATGCAAATTGCATATACATTTGGGGTGTGTTTTTTTCTTTCTTTCTTTTGTTTTTTTTTTTTTTTTTTGAGAGGAGCAGGTACCAGGGACTGAACTCAGGAGCACTTGACCACTGAGCTTCATCCACAGCCCTATTTTGTATTTTATTTAGAGTCAGGGTCTCACTGAGTTGCTTAGCACTTCACTTTTGCTGAGGCTGGCTTTGAACTTGTGATCCTCTTGCCTTAGCCTTCCGAGCCACTGGGATTACAGGCGTGTGTCACTGCACCCAGCACAAATGGGTTTTAAGGTCTAAAAGAGAGTGGACATGGGCTATTTAAAATAAAGATTGGAGCTAGGCATGGTGGTGCATCCCTGTAATTCCAGTGATTCGGAAGGCTGAGGCAGGAGGATCACGAATTCAAAGCCAGCCTCAGTAAAAGCAAGGCCTGAGTTCAATCCCCAGTAACCCCCCTCCCCCAAATAAAAACAAAATTAAATGAAATACAGATTCAAGAGCCTCTGAATTTACAATGACTTTCAACTATACAAGGATAATAAGAAGGAGATGCTATTTAAGTCCAAGATAGCAATTTACATTGAAAATTTTGAAGATTCCATTAATATGCTTCCCAGAGATAATTCTTAACAATGTGACTTACTGCTTCTATTTCTTTAATATGCACAGAGATATTCTTGTCTTTGGGAATTGTGTATATGTGCACATTGCATCAAAACTGAAATCATATCATATAACTATTTTTATTTCCCAATCAACTAATTTTTAATAAAATTATATTTCAGAAAAAATTCTAAATTTTATTAAATGATAAATAAAGGCCCTTCTCCCAGCTAGATGTCTGTTTCTCAAGACAACTGCTATCAATTGTTGTATATTTGTTCCAAATTGATAGAGATTATAATTATATCATCCTACGGTCAACATTTTCGTTATATACACTGCAGTCATGGCTTGTCATGAAGAATCTTAAAAATCAAAGGGATTTGTGGGGTTTGTGGTATATATAATGTAGTGTAATGAAAACCCTCACCCATTTTGAAGAAGTTCATCATATGTAATTTTCAGGTTAAATTAATTAATGATATCAACTTGGCACATTTTTAAGTCCCTACATCAGGACCTGTTTTATACCTCTGGTGACCCTCCACTTACCAAGTTGAATCAGTCACTCAAAGGCCAGTGTCTTTCCCATGGCACTGCTCAACCATATCCCTTCTCTCTTTTAAATTTTTTTAAAATTTTTTGTTTTAGTTATACATGACAATAGAGTATATTTTGTCATATTTATACGAACATGGAGCACATCTTATTTGAGTTAGAATCCCAGTTTTGTGATTGTACATGATGTGGTGTATTCATATGTGTACATGGAAAATTATGTCAGAATCATTCCACTGGCTTTCTTCTTCCTATACCCAGTCTGTTCCCCTCTTTCTTACCTTGACCTCTGCACAGCTGATGTTTCTGCACATAAAGGCCGTGACCACCTTTACCCTGGACCCTCACAGACTCTTCCTTCCATTATTTGTATTTTTGCAATGAGATTCAACCCTTCTCTGTGTTTATCTTGCCAGCATTTAAAACTGAATTATTTAATATTCTAAGTGTTTCAAATTAAACTTTACTGCTCCTCAAATCTGTTTTCCATTCCATGCTATAGTCTTAAATGCATAGCATCAGGAGGGAGACAACAACTCATTCCATCCTAATATCTTTGCTTTGGTTGAAACAAACTGTTGGCACTTCTAAAAAACAACATTCCACAAACTTTTGTGGCTAGGAATTCCCCTATGCGTGCAGTGGCCTGCTGTTTTCTAATTAAAATGCTCTTATTTTTCTTACCATTAAATCTTGGTGCAAGTTCATCAAAGGGAAGTTTTGGTTAATTGAAAAATTGTGTCCTTTAACATAATTCCTTCAGTACCTACCCATCTATGATGCACTTCATTGTGAACATTTTCCATTGGCAAGTATTTTCAACTAGCAACATGCCTATTTTGAAGAGCTGTTTTCCAACATCTTGAAGTGCCCGGGATTATGGCATAAAAACTTATTGGTGAATGCTAGTGACAAAATACTGAAGGCTTTAGTGGAATGAAAATAAGTGTAAGGACTGTTGTCTTATCAAATTACTTTATATTTCCTGTCCAATGTTATGTATAATTACTCTGGAAATCCCTAAAATTCACAGAATTTATTTTACTTTCTGCATTTCTTCTTCATTTTCCACCCTTTCTCCTCATGATATGAACACATAACATATGTGTTTCAAGTACTTCATACATTTGCATAGCCTTTTCAGCCTCCATAATTCCAGTCAAAACTCCCAACTTAAAAAATGAAAAGTTAGCAGGAAAGCAAATGTTCTCTGGATGGTATGCAAAAGGAATCTAACTCTAGGTAAAATTCCCCATACAGAAAATAAAGAAAAGTGAGATTTGCACAACTTTTATCATGATCCAAGGTGATTTGAGTAATTGTGTCCCAGAATACAGCAGTCTTACATCCATTACTAATCCAATGAATGTATTTTATTTTTTATATAGCTTTTGTTAATTAAGTTTTTTATTTATGTGACAGCAGAATGCATTGCAATTATTAATACACATATGGAGTACAATTTTAAAAATCTTTGGTTGTATACAAAATATGTTCACACCAATTCATGTCTTCATACATGGACTTTGGATAATAATGTCCATCACATTCCACCATCATTTCTAACTCCCTGCCCCCTCCCTTCCCCACCTCCCACCCCTCTGCCCTATCTAGAGTTCGTCTATTCCTCCCATGATCCCTCTCCCTATCCCACTATAAATCAGCCTCCTTATATCAGAGAAAACATTTGGCATTTGGATTTTTTTGGGATTTACTAACTTCACTTAGCATTATCTTCTCTAACTCCATCCATTTACCTGCAAATACCATGATTTTATTCTCTTTTATTGCTGAGTAATATTTCATTGTGTATATATGCCACATTTTTTATACATTCATCTATTGAAGGAATCTATGTTGATTCCATAGTTTAGCTATTGTGAATTAAGCTGCTATAAACATTGATGTGGCTGTGTCCCTGTAGTATGTTGTTTTTAAGTCCTTTGGGTATAGTCCGAGTAGAGGGATAGCTGGATCAAATGGGGGTTCCATTCCCAGTTTTCCAAGAAATCTCCAAACTGCTTTCCATATTGGCTGCACCAATTTGCAGTCCCACCAGCAGTGTATGAATGTACCTTTTTCCCCACATCCTCACCAACACTTATTGTTGTTTGTATTCATAATAGCTGCCATTATGACTGGAGTGAGATGAAATCTTGAGTGGTTTTGATTTGCATTTCTCTAATTGCTAGAGATGATGAACATTTTTTTATATATTTGTTGATTGATTGTATATCATCTTCTGAGAAGTGTCTGTTCAGGACCTTGGCCTATCTATTGATCGAGTTATTTGGGTTTTTTTTTTTTGGCATTTAGCTTTTTGATTTCTTTATATACCCTAAAGATTAGTGCTCTATCTGAAGTGTGAGGGGTAAAAATTTGCTCCCAAGATGTAGGCTCTCTATTCACCTCACAGATTGTTTGTTTGGTTAGAAGAAACTTTCTAGTTTGAGTCCTTCCATTTATTGATTCTTGATTTTAATTCTTGTGCCAAAGGAGTCTTATTGAGGAAGGTGAGGCCTAATCCCACATGATGGAGATTAGGGCCTACTTTTTCTTCCATTAGATGCAGGGTCTCTGGTTTTATTCCTAAGTCCTTGATCCATTTTGAGTTGAGTTTTGTGCATGGTGAGAGATAGGGGTTTAATTTCATTTTGTTGCATATGGAGTTCCAGTTTATCCAGCACCATTTGTTGAACAGACTATCTTTTCTCCAATGCATATTCTTGGCACCTTTGTCTAATATAAGACAATTTTAATTTTGTGGGTTAGTCTCTGTGTCCTCTATTCTGTACCATTTGTCTACCAGTCCAATGAATATATTTTAAAATAATAAATGCAATCAATGTTTTAAAAATAATCATAATAAAAATTAAACAAATGACTCAAAGTCAACCTGAGGTTCTTTAATTTCTATGAATTATGAAATAAATTTGATCATATTTTCTGGTGCTGGGGGAGAATAGAAGAAAATACACAGTGGATTGTTTAATTTGGGGGGATTTCCAAAAACATAGAGCCAAAACTACCGATACTAAATTGAATTCAAGATAAATGGAAACATCTCTAAAACTTCCCCTAATATAGTCAAGACTGATGTGAAAGGTGGGTGGCCACATACTTTAAAATATTCCTTTAGCTGGGCACAGTGGTGCACACCTGTAATCCTAGAATCTTGGGAGGCTGAAGGAGGAGGATTGTGAGTTGAAGGCCAGCTTTAGCAATTTAGCGGGGCCATAATTAACTCAGTGAGACCCTATCTCAAAATAAAGTATAAAAAGGGCTGGGGATGTGGCTCAATGTTTATGTACCTCTAGGTTCAATTCCCAGTACCAAAAAAACCCAAAAAACAAAACAAAACACCTAACTAAAACTGTTCCTCTAGTAAGGACTTTGTCCTCTAAGGAGGACTCTGTCCTCTCCCAAGCCTAGTGGCATCTTGACCCCTCTCTACATTTATAAAAGATCATTTTTTTCTCTTCCTCTCTTCTTCTTTGTCTATCACAAGAACCCATTCACAGAGGAAAATGGCTCAAAATCAAATCTATCCCACTGAGACCTTACCTTTAAAAGCTGCAATAAAAGCATGTAGTTATAGTAGAAAGAGCTGTATAAAATTACCTCCATTCACTAACTTCTTTCCTTCAGATTTACAAGAGGAAGTAAAGTGTACTTTACCAAGGCACAATTATGAACTAGTGAATTTGTTTTTACAATGGGACCCTTTGTCCCCATTTCTTCCCCTTTATAACATCCTCCCCCTTAACCCTTCCTTCTTTCTTCTTAAACTGTCAAATTCAATCAAAACTTTCTCTGGTGGAAAAATCTGCTATGTCTGTCACCTATTCAGAGGGAGTATAAAGCATCACCAATGCAGGCAGCATTTTCACTTAGTAACTTAGTGCAAATTTCTAGTTTATAAAATATTTCAGATTCATTGAAATTTAGAAATTCTTACAACCTCCTGAAGGCCGTTACTAGCAACTTCATTATACAGATGAGTTAAAATATAAACAGCTAATGCACTATCTCCATTCATAGGACTCATATGTGACAGAGACTGAGTCCTTCCTGGAAATCCTTTTGTTAGTACCCAGGTGCCTTGAAAAGCACTTAAAATATGACTCTAGTATGAAAGAATGTCAGGTGGGTAAGATTTGATAGAGTAAGGCAAACCTTTCTGGAAGGTTTTGGCATGTTGTATGTTATTGGATGGTTATAAATATATCATACAAATGCCCACCTATAATTGTCTGAGGCTAAGGTAACAATGAAAGACTTCTGATATGCCATTTGGTGGATAAAAGGAATTTTTTGACAAATCTGAAAGAACTCTTCAAGTCTAAACTCGGAGTCAGCAAGACTCATTGAGGCCTCCTGTGCTTCTCAGGGTGCAAAAAGATCCCTCCTGGCATTGTTTTCCTCTTTCCCAGTGCTGCTTTTTGTCTCCATATCTATCTTTATTTTCTTTCTATAAACCTCTCATGCTTACCCTTTCAAGGAAATGATGAATGGTTTCTTGGCTGGCCCATTTAACTTCTTGCTGCCCAACAAGTGCTATAGAAAGAACTGAGCACATATTTACTCTTCAGCCTGTGTTGTGGATTCAATGTTTGTGTCCCCCGCCCCCCAATTCATATGTTGAATCTGCATCTATCACATGATTGTATTTGGAGGTGAGGCCTTTTGGGGGGAATTAGGGTTAGATGAGGTCATGGAATTAATGTCTTTATAAGAAGAGGAACAAAGAGTAGAGTGTGGACTCTCTTTCTCTCCTGTTAGGACACAGCCAGACAGCACGCCATTGCAAGACAGAAAGAGGACCGTTGCCAGGAATGGGATCTGAAGGCACTTTGATTTTGATTACAGCCTCTAGAACCGTGAGAAATGAATGCCTATTGTTTAAGCCACCCAGGCTATGTGTTTTTGTTATAGCAGCCAGAGCGGATTGATTCAATAGAGTTTGTAGTTTGGTCTGTGCGATTGTATCACCTGCCCAATGCCTTTCAGAATCTATTGCATTAAATTACATTTTCTATCTATGTTTCTTCTTGGTATTCAACACACTTTGGCTGTTTACAGTGGCACTTTGTGCATGATTGTACATATTCAGGTATTATGACACTATTAGATTATTGTTCTAAATAGTATTTCATTGTACTATCAAGGAATTATTAATTATCTTCTGATGCATAGTAATTATATCAGATGTCCCACATCCATCATTTCATTTAAATGCCTTTTAAATTCTTTGACATATTATTTTTTTATTTTTAATTAATATCTTAATTGTATTGGTGATAAAACATTTGGAGGGCTAGGGTTGTGGCTCAGTGGTAGAGCACTTGCATGGCGCGTGTGAGGCCCTGGGTTGGCTCAGCATCACATATAAATAAATAAATAAAATAAAAGATCCAGTGACAACTAAAAATATTTTTAAAATACAGATTTGGAAAAATAAGTTTCTTACCTATAATTACTTGTATATGTAGTAGATGCAGAGTTTAAAATTCAATAATCTGACTCCCCTGTCCAGTTTGTTACAGTTCATTCTGAATAATCAGTGCTATGAAATATAGCAACTTACATATAGGAAATAACCTCAACAGTTTAGTCTGAACTATGCAATATTTTAAAGTCGTTTTGGAATATCATATTTGCTATAAATTTTAATTATGTTGGTTACCAAATTGTTACCAGCATGACTTAGGCACCTGAATATTGTACTTTTGAACCCTGGAATATCAGATGAGGCCTAGGTATACCCTCAGTGATAATCAGAGAAAAAGGGATGTGTGCAATGGAAAATCCAGAGCCATCATGCGGGTCTGTGAGTTGCAGCTGGACCTGCTTGCCTACAGTTCTCATACTAGAAGAGGAAGTCCTACCTGTTCAGGCATTTGGCAGAAAGCCCAATGAAACTACTTTTGTTTTGGTGAGAGCGACTGATCTATAAGGAATGCTTGAACTAGAGGAGGTGACTAGGATATTTTCCAAGGTCCAGGTAACTGTAGAAAACTGTAAAGAGAATTTTTGGAATAAGTATGCAAAATATCAGGGGCAGGTGCTATGAATTTGAACACTTCCATGGGAGTGAAAGTCTGAAACTAATTTCTGGGCTCTGGTAAGGGCCCATATGGAATGATTACATATTATTTTTTTCAAGATTGGGATGAAATAATAAATATATATTAACCTAAACACTGCTTATCAGTATTCTATATTTTTGTATTGCTTAATGCTGAAAGATTAAAACAAAATAGTAAGAAAAATAATAACAGCTTCTACATATTGAACACCTGTAATGAATCAGGAACTAATTTAGACCTAGAGAATTTTATCTAATTAACTCCTCACAGAAAACCACAGATTTGTATGCCTGTTTTGCATATCTAAAAAGAAACATAGGCTCGGAAAGAATAATTTCTGAAGTTTACACAGCTCTAAGTAATAGAGTTGAGACTGAAAGTAATAGAGTTGAAGTCTTTAAAGCAGATTAGAGACTTGTGGCAATAACTGCTGCATTATATTTCCTATTCCCACGTAGATCACAATCCTTCTAGATATTCTAAATTTCTCAACAAACCAATTAACATCTTTTCATTAAGTGAAACTTATGATTTATTTTAGGTCCTAGGAGTAAGCTAAAGGGCATTTTTGTCATCTACTATAATCAACATATGTTATGTCACTTTCATTTTTGCTGTAAGACTGGAATATCATGCACCATCCTTATTCAACTAAACCTACTTACACTGATCTTATTTGCAAGACAGAATTTATGATTGTTGTATGAAAAATATCTGTTAGATTGCAAGTATGCAGGTAAGCTATTGTTTATATTCCATTATTTTTTTGAAGCTAAAAAAGTCTCCATGTTTGCTGTGTGGAAGATAATTACATAAGTTTTCAGGACATCTCCAAGAACTAACTCAATGTCAAATTTTCTTCATTCTATAAAATCCTTAAGCCATATTGACTAGAAAGTTTTATTTCTGGTTTTAATATCCAGTTTCACTTCTATACAATTTGACACTACTTCAAACTCATAAAAAGATATGTACATTGAAGTAAAACCACTGGCATTTATGAAAATTGCATTGCTGGATTAGCCTATTCAAAACCCCTCAGCCCTGAGAGATAGAATTTCAGTCTAAATAGGTTTGCCTCCCTTGATTCATGAGTCCCAAATCCTAGTCTTTGGCAACATTCCCCAGGATGGGAACTTAATACAGATCCTCACCCTTGAGCCAGACAAATGAGCCTTCTGTTTGGAATATAGTATATATCTAAAGCAATGCTTCTTAAACATTTTCATTTTTTGGGCTATGGTCCAGGTTTTGCGGTTGCTACTAAAAATACTGCCCATAAAGCCTTCTCAAGCCACAGACACAAGAATGTATCCTTCTATCCTTCCACAAGTTAAAGGAAATTTTACCTAGTAGGTAAAGAAAGAGCAAATGTTAGTCATATGAAGGAGACAATAGGAAAATATCTGCTGGTTTATTTGATGAATCTTGTAATCAAAAATTAGATTTGTCTTTCTACCCACCAAGTTAAAGGAATTAGGTGAGGTGCGAAATGCTGGATGTGGAGACAGGACTGACATGCTTTTTAGTCACCAGTTTTTATTACTTTTCCTTGAGAATCAGTAACTGAGAAAGAAGCAATAGCTAGGTACTTGTGAGGGAAGTTCTTGCAATTAAATCTCTCTTGGTGGACAGTGGCAGGATCTTCTTGGGCCCTGCAGTGTACGTACAGGAAGGGGAGATTGCCCAATACTGGCAAGATACACATTCCCTTGGAGCCTGAATGTGCAGCTTGTGTGGCACAATAAATCATGGATATATTGCCTGAACAATATATATTATTATATATTATATATTATTATTAATATATTATTTCTAGATGCCAGTAGACTCTATCTCTAAAAACAAGCAAACAAACATGGTGCTAGAACCATGTGGATGTCTCTTACCATCTGGCTTCACATGTCTTAGCATGGACAACTCAAAAGACAATGGGGCTCACGCTCACCCACTTTATCTTTGCCTTTGAACATTCTCCACAATCCTTACTAGCTGCTGTTGGAATAAATAAGTGTAGAAACAACACTGAATTGGTTCAAAGCATTCTTGCTGCCTCCATATTTTAAACATGAATTGTGACTGTTCTCACCTGTAATTTATTGACTGTTGCCTGAGATTTCAGATGTCCCAGGAAACCCAACTGATTTAGCATTCAAGAAAAAGAAAATGTTTTAAATATTATAATACTTAAAGAACTAAGCAGCCTTTGGTAAGAAACACTATTTACTTCCTGTCTCTGACACTCATGTCCTGAACTACACAACTGCTTCCATGTTTCCAAACTTGGGTAGTTCATGTGAGTGAGCAGTAGAGAAAATATATCAAAGCATCATTTTACACAAAACACATTATACAAGCAAGAGGTAAAACTGATAAAAGGTAAAAGCTATAAGTAAAAATAATTCAAATTAGGTGTTTTAATTATGCTCAAGTAATTATGCTCATAGATAATTACTTGAGAATGTACCTGTAGCTCTTTAAAAGGTGGAAAGTATGTGGGGAACCATCATTTTTCACAATAACAAAATCTTTTATGTAGTTTTGAGATTGCCAAGCTGCTCTAAATTAGAGATCCTAAAATGTCTCAACTATTCTCCAATTATCTCTATCCAACCCATGATTTAATTATGAATGCATTATCTACTACAGCTGGCTCCCCAACCATCTTATTGGGGCACACTTTTTATTTTCCAAAGGCTTCAAAATCACCATGAATATATTATTCAGGGCTCACAAGCTCATGGTAGACAACAACCCAACTCAAATTTTCTTCAGCTGGAAAAGGAATGCCCTTATACATATTTGAAGAGGCAGAAGCTCCAACATGTAGAAAACACTATCTCATGCCATCTTACATTTGGAATCCTTGAAGGAACAAGGTAGATGATAAAATGGTTATTGCAAATATTTATGTCAGAGTAGGGTTTAAAGTCAAGCAGGTACGGACTGAAATCTCAGTTCTATCATTTATTAGCTTTGTGATCTTGGGATATGACTAATCTTTTCTGAGCCTCTAGTTGCGCATGCATACAATTGACATAGCAGAAAAACTGCTTGAGTGAATAGAGGGAGAATCACTCTTTTTGGAGTCCACATACCTCTGGGAAGAACCAGGTCTCACAGAAGAGCCTGTGTGGGTAACCAGCTGTTCAATGTACTAGGTAACGCGGTGGTATCCCAGAATGACAGGCTCTGTAGATTGAGGGCTCTTTAGACAACAGGCAGAAAAATATAAAAGTGGCAGCTAAGGATATAAGCAAACATCCTTCTACTTTGACCTGCTGAAACAGAGTGACTCAGTAACAGCGTGTGAACTCGGTCCCCTCAGTACATTAGTATTCTATGATGAAATAACACTTATATCACAACTACTATGACTATCTCTATTATAAACATTAGAGATATTTTTTATATTTAAATTGAGGTTTTAACATATATTCTCAATCTTTCTCAAGTACTTTTTTAGTTAATGAAAGGAGAGGTAGAATTGATAGTTCATAAAAATAGGAATATAGTTTTATGTTGCACATAGGCCATGGATTCAGTTTCCATCAGGGAAATTAAACACATATTAGAGTTTATTTGGGAACTATTTAAGCCTAGAGAATAGAAGATAAAAAATATATAGGTATATAGGTAGTAAAGGAGCAGAGAATTCCCAAGTATGATCACGCACCTGGGAATTATTAGCACATGGACTTGCTTGAAGTTCCTCACGAATAAAATTGTGTGTGCACTGCACTTATCCTCTGTAGTGAAAATCAGAAATCTTCCTTTCACAGTATGCAAAGGAAAAAGAGTATATTTTGGAAAAAAAAAAAAAAAAAAACAGGTTATGTTGCCTCAGGGCAGTGCAGCTCTTGATACAGAGCCAACACTCCCCCACCGTCTTCAATTTGTAGCTATTTTGTTCTGGACTAGTTCCACAGATTAGAAGCCATTGTTAGAACTGTTTTTCTTATTAAAATTTTTTAACTTAAAATTGTCTTTTTGCAAACTCAGTTTGGGCTTCATGCCAAGATTAATAAATAAAACACACATGGAAGAAGAATAGTCCACAACAAAAGAAGTCATTGGTTAGGCATCAAAGTCCAAGACAATAATGGACCCAGTACTTATTTGGCAGGTCTTCTCATTTGTTGGCTTGAATCAATTTATTGTAATAGTCTCATCAGCATTTCCATACAACAGTGGAGAAAAATGTTGTTACTAATCTTGCTATTTCAGCTGTTACTCTGCGAAAAGCGATCCCCAAACATAGTAGCTTTAAACAACACCTATCATTTAAAATCTTCCAGGATTCTTGTGAGGGGTCTCTGCTGCCCAGAAAGTGCAAAGGGAACTAGGTCTGGAAAGTCTAACTGGCTAACTCAGGCATCTGAAGATTGGTAAGGATATCTGGATGCTGAGACCTCTCTCTATGTAGTTCCTCTATGTGACTAGATTGGGTTTCTTTATATGATGGTTAGATTTATCACACTTCCCTTCAAGAAGGAGGGAAATAAATTCTCTCTCTTCATGCATGCAGTATCAGGATGAGTGTCCATCTTTAATCTGTTGTATCAAATACTATAGTTTGGATCTGGAATATTCTACTGAAGATCCATGTGCTTAAAGACTGACCCCCAGCTTGTTGGTATTGGGAGAAGTAGGAACTTTAAGAAGTGGGGCCTAGTAGGAGGACTTCATGTCATTAGAAGGACATTGTGAGACTCCAGTCTTTTCCTCCTTTTTTTTTTTTTTAATTCCTGGCTATGGAGTGAGTAACTCTGCTCCTCTGCTCTGCCATAACTCCTGCTATGATGTGTCTCAACAGACCCCAAGTAACAGGTGTAGTTGATCATAGACTGAACTCTCCAAAACTGTGGCCCCAAACATAACTTTTCTCTCTATAAGTTATCCTGGGTATTTGTTACAGTATCAGAAAGCTGGTTAACATGCTCAGCCTTGAATGTTGTTAGGCAGAATGATATATATCCCTTTTTTTCAGTCTGTTTTTTTTTTTTTTTTACTTTTCCTCAAACCATATTATTTATATTCTGTCTCCAAAAAAATATAGAGATTTCCCCTTCCTTGTATGCCAGAACTTTGGCATTTCTAGAAGGCCTCTCGGAGGCAGAAGCATGATTTCATTCCTGGGCTGGGTATCAGTAAATCATTGTCAGCTCAGTGATGATGGCTAAGCTTGTGAGATTGCTTGAAAGCAGTCTGGGTAATCTTGTCCAAATGATCCCTAAAGCTTGGGTCACTATCCATCCTGAGCCCTGCATTTGTGACTAGATGGCTGCGCCCTGCCAAGTCCACAGTGAAGATGTCCAACAAATAGACACATCACTGCTGATTCTGCTTGCCAGGGCAAGGTGGCTTTGCTCTTTCCACCCCACACCCACTGCACAGTACATCCCTGGATAATGATAGGTCTCATCTTTATTAAATAAATCACATCAGCATTACTGCACTCCCATAAACTCCTTGACCTTGTCAAATCTGCAAAACCAAAGCATCATGTGTATTGGGCTGTGAAGTTTAAACGGATTGTTTAGGGTGGATTCCTAAATGGCAGTATCTATAGAGACACCCTGATTTTTAACTGTTGCATAATACATAATGTGAATTTTTATAAAGAGTAGCCTATTTTAAATTTAGCTCTAAGTAAATGGTAATATTTTATTCTTTTGTTCTGAGTGGTCAAACAAAGGAAATTGTAGGTCCAATTGATTTTTCAGGATATGCAGCATAAGTTTATAAAATATTTGACCTCATTCATTACCAATTTAATAACATGTTTCTAGACTGTTGGGTAACCTTTGTATTTACTTTAGGCTATCAAATACATATTGAACTTTTAAGTCATTGTTTTAATGGGTTTTAGCTCTACCTGCATAAATAAAACCAATTTCAGTATAAAACTAGGTAGCAAAAGTGATTCAGGGTCCATGAGAGTTGTTCCATAATTAATTATTTAGATAACACTGTGGCCTAGAGATTTGTTGATCCTTCAAAGAAAAAGAGAGTAATGAAGGAGGAAGAATAGATGGACTCCTTCTTCTCCTTGCTAAGGAGATTGATGTTCAAATCCAAACGAAACAGCCTGAACAGGCTTGCATTCAAGCCAAAATTGTGAAATCAAGGGAAGAGTTTCACTTGCATAATATTCTTAAATATTCTCTGATATTGGAATTATTAATCATTGAGAATGCTAAGCATCCAAATGATTTTTAAGCTTTGATAGGAACCTCTAAACAGAAGATGAGCAGAGGATAAATCGGACAAATAGCTAGACAGGCAAAACACTATAGTTATTTTCTTCCTTTATGCCATCAGAATATCTTTGTGACTATGTGAATGTAAGATTTTATATGGAGGGATTTAGGCAAAGGCACCAGTCTTTATGCAGAAGTAGGAATCTGAAAGTTAAAGTGAGAGTCAACCAGCGATCAAGACTCTTAGGAGAGCCTTATCAGCCTTTGATTTTAGTCCCACTACCAATTCTGGTAATGTCTCTATTTTTCATAGTGTCTCTGCATTCTTATAATCCTATTTTCATGTTTATCTCACTTGTAATTACGTTTACGTGCATTTATTTGTGCTTGTCCTTTGTGTTTTCTCTAATTGCACAGTGAGTATTTCAAGAGCAGCAAAACTGTCTTTTGTTACTTTGCAATTTTCTCTTGGCTAATACAGAGCTCAGAGTCTCAGGGTTTTAGGACATGCTCTTAATACATAAAGGGAAATTTCCGTAGTCCACATTAAGCAGAAGTATGGGGTTGTTTAAGGCTTCATAGTGACCAATAACGACAATATAATTGCTTGTACCTTTTGGCCACCGTGATGGTTAAGTAAAGAAACTCAGATCTATTTTTGAGCCCAAGCTTTGATTGAAACTAACTAATTATGGCAAGTTACATGATATCTTAGGTCTAGGTATTATAATCAATAACACAGGAGATAATAGTATGCATCTCATTATGTTGCTGTAAGAATTAATTGAGATAATATGTTGCAGGCATTTAAGGTATCTGGCGTATAGTTAGACTCAATAAATGTTAGCTGAGACCATTATTATTATCATCAACATTTTTGTACTGTGCCCATAGATTTTATGAGCTCCAGGACCTGAAATTCACAATACTCACTGTTATCAGCTCCTCCCTCCCTTCCTCCCTGCCCCCCTCCCTCTCTCTCTTATTAATTTTAAACTTCAACTAGTATGATTCCAGGCAAAACAAATAAGTATTTTTAAAAGTCTTGAAAATTCTGTCACTTTACTTAGAGCCATTGCTATGAAGGCTTTTGCACAGCTTTAACATGATATGCCTACCCAGTCTTTCCCATTGGATATTTCGTCTCTTAAAAATACCAACTTTTACAAACTTCACACTCTCCCTTGCACTTTTGTCACAGTACTCTACTTGAAATTTTACTTTACTATATGGGATTTCTACTGTCCATTGTCCTATTTTAGGGTTGTCCTTAAACATGGTCAAGCCTCAAGGCCGTTTGGTGGTGACAAGTTATAAATAACATTATTACCATAATTAAAGGTTGAATCAGAGTGCCTTGGGAGGGACGTGTAGTCACCTTTGGCTTATAGCCAAGTGTGGGTCACTGGGGTCATTAACATTATTGCACTAGTTGACCAAATACTCCCTGGGTATGGTGATGGTTTGCAGGGCTAGACTCGTCTGATACAACTGGTGTGATTTGTCCTTATTCCAAGTAAATTTTTAAGATAAAACATATTCATTTTACTCATTGAGGACTTTCTCTACACTTTCATGCAGATTTTTCAAGCTTTATAAGAATCTGTTCAACTGTATGTCTTCCACCTTAAACCAAACTTTATCAACATGTAAGTAAACTGTTACTTATTAGAGAAAAAATCAAGTACGATCATACTAAAATACTGTTTATTGACTTGGCAACATATTTTTTCAATCCATGGGTAATAAGATAACCTTAATCTGGATTTTCTTTTAGTACCTCTCCTTCTGGTTTTAGTAGCAGCTAAGTTGCCATTGCTAAGGGGAGAATAATTAGGGATAGTAGACTCTGGGCAATGAGTGTGTGGCTGATTTCTTTTATAAAGCTCAGCAGGATAATCCACTATACTACCTCTGCCCTCCCTGCGCCTAATGGAAACCACAGAGGAGCTCATCCTTTCTCCATACTCCTCTCTTTTGTTTGCTAGGTAAGGGAACAGAGACCACAAAAAAGAAAAATGTGAAAATTAAATAAAACTGCTTTCTCACTCTTTTCAGGACTAATGTTAAACTTCTCATTTACTTTACTTTTAATTTCTTTGTTTTTATATTGATTCAAATTCACTAATAAAGTCCTGTAACAAACAATGGCTTGCCATATTGCAGGAGTAAACAACCACTTTTGTGTTCTTTAGGACAAATGTTTTAAAATGACTGAGAGAGAGAGAGTAATATTTGCCAGGGTCCTGGAGAATGTCTATGGAAGAACTAGTAGCCCAGAAAATATTCATGGTAGTGACATAAACAAGGATCTGTCTGAAACCTTCTTGGGTATCACCAAATTTTCACTTGCTTTTAACAGTCCAGCATCACTGACTTGGTGAGCTATCTTTAAATGTGGGTTTTTAGGATTCCATTTGTTCATGTAGAGAGATGTTTCCAGGATAAAATTGTTCACACACATACATATTATTTATATATATAATCTATCTTATGTTTATCCTGTCAATTTCACAAAAATTAATATTCCCTCATTCACAACTTATGTAATACTATACACTGTGGATATTAAAATGGTGAGAAAAAAAATTGAATCATTGATCATAAAACATGGTTGCCATGGATACATTCAGTAGAGTTCTTAACCTAGATCACTGACATTCATTAGAACTCTATGCAAAAGTTTTTATTTTAAATAGATTTAATGCAGGACTATAAGGATTTCAAGTAAATTTATTATCTATGATTATTTATCAAAAGAGTAAAAATTTTCTATATAATTTTTTCCTATTTAGTTCTGAAGATTAGTGAAAGGAACAAGAAAAAATGTAATTCATGGGGCATAAAAACAATTTAGGAAGACTATTAAAGAAAAGTATCATAATATTTTACTGGTCAAAAATTGTTATGCATATATTATGTTTTATTTAAACTTAATAACAATGCAGCAATCATGTCTATTCAAATATGCCTTTGTTCTAAAGTTAAATTGAGAATATATAGCTAAACATAAAGTAATACAGGGCAAGATGACCCCCCCCAAAGAAAAGTCTTTCCAATTCACTGCATATTTCAGTCTGTACGGGCTATTTGATGGCACATTAACAAATGATAATACATGTATCTCATGAGAATTTGGCCCAATGTCAATCTGACTTTGAAAACAACATCAAAGCTGCCTAGTCAAATTAATTCTGCATTGACATACTTGTCTGTGGCTGTTGAAATTTGACCTTCTAACACTGGATGTCTTTATTACGATTTATTGTTCTGTAGTGTGAATGGATTGTATTTAACTGAAGAAAAATTTGTAGTGTCTCTACCAGATGAATTTTTAGAAAGACAAAAGTGATTTAATATTTTTCAATTGTAGATGTTGTCTTTGTGTCTCATACATACTTTTGGTTTAGCACATAATTGGGAAATGAAAGACAGGGAATGAAGGGCATCCCAATATGTCTTTTGCTGACTCTCCATAGTTTGGGCTTGTGAAAGATCCCAGATCAGAAAGGGTTTTAAGCTTTAGTGCATTTGAGCTTCCAGTGTCTGCTTGAGCAATGTGACAAGTTTGAGGTGCCCTTCCAAGTGTGCCCAGCTTAAGTTACAGAAAAATATAAAGTTAATGGCTTTGACCTCTTAAACTATTATATGAAGAAAAGGCTCTATTCACTTAAAGGCCACCCTTATTGTACTCTCTATCTTTGAAGTGAGTCACGTACTAATTTCCTCTCAGGAAAGTTTAAACCAAAATATGTTTAGTTGGTAGGGTTACTTTCTTCTTTGTGAACCCCAAACATCTTAGATTTGGGCAATATAATTAAAAGCTATATTTTTTTTTTCAAAAATGTGTGTAGATACTGAACTAAATTATGTCAACACACAGAAACTTCTTTTGTTTATGCAAATAGGAACTCTGTTAGTAAACTGAAAGTAAATGAAACATAAGGAAATTTAGAATGTGGTATAACCACATGAGACAATGACTGAAATGGTCTTAAAAATAAGAGATTTCTTTGGTTTACTTATGCTTGGTGCATTAAGATTTATGAATATTTGAAATGAGAACTTGTTCATTGTTACAGTGGAGATGAAATGTACACTATGTAAGAAGAGCCCTAGAATTCTAATTATTATTTGGTAAACAAAACCTAGTCTCAAATCATACTTCTGATTACCTTTTAGGTCCTTTGTATCATCATCATCATCATCATCATCATAAAGCATGTATTAATTTTTTACTCCATTAAATATTTTTAATCAGTCTATGGTTTAGTTATGGCAGTGGTTATTTTAAAAAACTTATAATTAACATAATCAGTTTTTCCAAAGATACTCCAGGGTCTAGTTAATCCCTCTATGAACTGTGACAATGGATTTTTCAGGGTCTGATAGAATAGAAATCACAGGCAGATGAAAGTTTATGTTTGCCCTTTCTCTACTATATTGCATCAATTCCCATCTTCACATCTCTAAAATTAGGATGCACCTTAAATAGCTTAATTGCAATAGTATTTATTGTTGTTGTTTTTGATATATACCAAAATGATACATCTTAGAATTGATGGAGAGGACAATATGACAAAATACGTTTATTTCTATTTTCTGACTTTATCAAATGCATAGCATGCACAAAAGACTAAGAAATTAATACATCACAACTTTTCTATTGGTGAATCCATGACTTAATGTCACCTTCTGAATGTAATAACGAAACCCTTCTCTTGTTTCTCCATTTTCAGGTTCTGAGCTGAAACACTGTCTTCCAGCAGTAGACACACCATTATAAATATTCTTGCATCATCTTCTGGGACACATGTGCAAGAATTTCTATAGAAGCAGAATTTCTGAGGCATAGAGTATGCGATATTTAACTTGAGATAGTACTGAATGACTTTCCAAGTGGTTAACCAAGTTATATTTCCACCAACTTACACACCAAGGGTATAAGATTTCTAATGATTCACATTTTTCTAACATTCAGTATTATCAAACTTTTACATTTGCCAATATAAGAATATAAAATTGAGTACCCTTGACTTTTAAAATTTGAATTTATGTGATTTATACTGAGGTAAACATCATTTGAAATAAATATTGTCATTCTCTCTCTTTTCTTTAATTTGTGAGTTTTGCCTAATTTCCTGCCAGATTATTTCTATCTTTTCCTCATGGATTTTACCTAGATTACGATGGTATCCCTACCTCAAAATTCTTAACTTAATTAAATCTGCAAATATTTTTCTTAAAAATTAGGAAATATTCACAGGTTCCAGGAATTTGGACATGAATATATCTTTTTGAGGACCACTATCAACTCATTTGTGTAGGTTTGGCATACTCCTTGTACCCACGCATTATTTTCAAGCTATAATGTTCCCTTTTATCATTTCTTCCTCCCTCCCTTCCTTCCTTTCTTCCCTTTTTTTCCCCCTCCAAGTACTGGAGACCTATATTCATTTATTTCTGTGTGAATTCCTGATCCTTTGAAACCGCCATTATATTATGCTATTCTTTGCTCTTTTTTTCATTTGCATTTCATGGGTAATTCAGTCAATATCCAATTTCTCAGTGTCTTTCTAGACATCACTGCTATCTTTATCTCCTCCCCATTGGAGTTACACCACCCTGTGACAATCCATGTATTTTGTCATAACTCCAAACTTTTTAAGAAAAATCTCTCTCCTTGAATTCAACACTAATAGGTGCCCCTCAAAGTCTCCCTTCAGTTGCCCCCTTTCTGTGTGTTCTTCAACATCATTGATACCTGGAGCTTCTTGATCTTTTGTTTTTATCCTCTTTAAGTTCCCTCCTCTCTTTACTCGCATATTGTCTTACTTATAAAAATAGTCAACGATTGCTTTCTGCTAGGGGAGCATATGTTTTAGTCCTCAGATTCATATTCCACCAGCTAACTACTTCGTTGTCAGTATTCTCAATTGTCTCGTTCCATTGTGATTCTATTCTCTTATCTGACCAACCTCAAGTCTAGATCACCTACAACAAAACAGGCATGAACTCTCAGAATGATCACAGAGAGAGGCATTAAGTGATAATGAGAGGTGCCACTAGTGTTTAGAAAGTGAAGTAGACAATAAGGACAGTGTCCCCAAGGAAGTGACATTTAAACTGCATCGTGAACAATGCTGAGAACTGCCTAAATGAAGTGTGAAGAGAGGACAGTCTTGGCATTTGGAGAAATATGTACAAAGCCAGATTTTCGGGTTTTTCTGGTCTTGATTTACACATTCCTCTCTCCATGAAGGGTTCCCAGACCTGCTGTGTCTAAGCAAGGTATTGCTGCTTTGTGTTCCCTTGGGATCTTTGGTTCTCCTTTCATATAAACCCTCATGATATATTGTATTCATCTGTTTTTATTTTTTTATTTCCCATGCTCTCTGGAAAGATGGTTTGGCATTTGACACATCCCCCATAGTTACCCAAAGCTTATAATAGCTGACACTTCATGGAGACTCATTGAAGTTTGTCAATGAAATTATATCAATGGGAGAAAACGTCCCTAAAGGGCAATGACTCTGGACAGAGATGTGAATAAAGTGATTTTCTTTGCCCTTGAGGTGGCCCTACTACTGGGATCTGTTCAACTATCAAATTCAAAGCAATGTGCATTTATCCTAGGTTGAGGTATTTTTCTACGCATTGTTGAAATGTCATTTATTCTTCTCCATTCACATAGTCCAGTAATCTTATTCTGATTTATCTTGAGAAAATTCCACATATAATAAATAATGTACAAGATACATTTGGCAGCACTGAGTACTCATCCATGTATCATTTGAAGGCCATTTATTTTTTTCTTTTTAGTATACATTGAGTCACTGCTTAGTTTTCAGGCTCTGTAGCTACGTAGGATTTGCAAACCACTCCCCAGAACAGTAGTTCTCAACACACTTTCAGAATGTTACAATCAGTTGTAAGATAATGTCACAAACCAAGTAACTAATAACAGTGAGGCACTGTCACTTCTGTCATTTGTGAATTATTATTTTTAAAACATAAATTTTAAAAAATGAAAATAGGGCTGGAGATGTGGCTCAAGTGGTAACACGCTCGCCTGGCATGCGTGGGGCGCTGGGTTCGATCCTCAGTAGCACATAAAAATAATATAAAGTTGTTGTGGCCACTGAAAACTGAAAAATAAATATTAAAAAAATTCTCTCTCTCTCTCTCAAAAAAAAAAAAAGATGAAAATAAATTAGAGATGATTCGAGACTTTCCTGCCACTATTACTAACGTTGTTCATTCTATTCTGATATGGTTTGTTGGGGGAAACCTCCAACTACTGAAGTTGGGCATAGGACCTGTCTGTAGGAGTATGGGGGTGCAGATATAAAGGCCATGGTAGAAATGAAGCTCACAGTGGATGTCATGTATTGCTGACTTGTGGCTCTTGCCCCTATGTAAAGCATGCCTCAACTTGTCCTCGTCTTAGAGAATGCTTTTAGATCTTTGAGAGCTTTGTCATGGTTTAGGGAGGAAAGGAGTCAGTTGGTGGAATGGAGATTTAAATGAAAATAAACCGTTTACACACAACCTCCGGGACTGATGATAGATCAAGGGTTTTACCCCTCTCAGATCAGAGAGATTAATGCTGCCATGGGCTTACATGAGAGTCCTTCAGAGGAAAGAAGTTGGAAAGCATGCTGGCAGGCACTGTTTTCTTGTTTATATTTGATGAAAATCTTAACTTTGAAGTTACATATTACTTAGGAATTTCCCCTCCAAGAGTTGACATCCTTAGTATTATCAAAACAAATCTCTTTTTTTTTGCTAGGAAGCCACCAAATTTTCAGTTACCTTAGGGGAGAAAAAGGTGGAGCAGACCACTTCCTGCATTAAAAAAAAGGAAATATCCATCTCTGAAAGGGGCTAATGTTTAGACATGTGGCATACAAGTCAAGGGGATTAGATGTAGGCTTTTTACTCATAACATCATCTTGCCAAGGTTGAGTTAGCCTCAGACTATTGCTAGCATAGGGCTATCACATCAGGCTCTAGCTCTTGTCATTTATAATAATTTCATTTAGATAAAACAAAGGCTACCACATTATTCTATTTCTATAATAATTGAGGACAGTGGAATAATAATAAACATTGAAATGGGTATGAAAATCTGGATTCTTCGAGAAAGTCAAACACTAAGCAGAGATCTTGGCTGAACTTCTACAGATTTTAAGTATCTTAACTCAAAGGTGAAAAGAAAGGACTAGAACTACTGGCCTCAACTTGTGTCCCTCAGAAAGTTTAGGGCTTCCCTAGGACTCCTTAAAGGTCACTAACAGGGATAGAAAGTAAACAAAATACTCAAGTGGGTTTTCATGTTTCTATGCTCACTTTAACTAGAACCTCCACTTCTACTTCCTTTATACACTGGACATTTTGGAAATTTTGTTTGGAGAAGTAGCTGCTCTGTCCATTTCTATGTTAGCAGTGAACTAAACAATCTCTAAGATTCCTTGTTGCATTAAAAATGCCCATACTCTGCTCTGAAAGTTAAAACTTCAATAAATGTACATATCAAGTTCTTTTTGAAATTCAGCTTGAGAATTTTCCAGAATAAGTTAGAAAAAAAAATCTGGCAGGAAAGACCATTTTAAATATATCATAAAAACCCCAAATTCAGCTTATCTATAAAGTAAGGATAAAATGTTTAGTGTATTTTGTAACATCATGTATATTCATCTGAAAATTATTTCACTCCTAGAACACCAAGAATCGTATGAAGTCTAGGCTGGGGCTGAGGCTCAGTGGTAGAGCACTTGACTGGCATGTGTGAGGCACTGGGTTTGATCCTCAGCACCACATAAACATAAATAAATAAAACAAAGGTATTGTATCCATCTACAACTGAAAAAAAACAATAAAAAAGAGTCATGTGAAATAATATCTCCTTATTCTGAGAGAAATTTATTAAAGGGTAATATTTTTTAAAAAATTTTACCCAACATTATTTGAATATCTAGTATAAATTAGCCAGTTACTATTACACTTTAGAAGTTAAAAAAAAAAAAAAAGTCTACAACCTTGAAGACTGTAATCTACCAAGGAAGGCTGATCCAGGAAAAGTTAATTGCAAAGTAATGAAGCATGTACAGAGATACATACTTAAAACATATAGTTAAAAAGTGGCAGTGAAATATGGTCATTAAAAGCATAGGGTCAGGGAGCTGGGGTTGTGGCTCAGTGGCAGAGTGTTTGCCTTGCACATGCAAGGTACTAGTTTCGATTTTCAGCACTACATAAAAATGAATAAACAAAATAAAGATATTGTGTCCATGTATAACTAAAAAATATTTTTAAAAAAGCATAGTTTCAGGCTATAGTTGTGGCTCCGTGGTAGAGCTCTTGCCCAGCATGTGTGAGGCACTGGGTTTGATTCTTAGCACCACATATAAATAAATGAATAAAATAAAAGTTCATAAACATCTAAAAAATTTTTTTAAAAGCATAGGGTCTGTGTTCAAATTCTAACACTACTCTTTAATGGTATTATGGCTCCTAGTTGTATGACTAAACTCAATTGGCATCTTCATTTTCTTCATTTGTGAGATCAGAAAAGAAGTCAATTTGGAGGATTTTAAAATGTCAATTAAATGTTATAATTGAAAATTTGGCACAATGTTTGCTTTTTCTATACTTAAATATCAGCTAAATTAAAGCTATTTTTATTTGGTGTGTGTGTGTGTGTGTGTGTGTGTGTGTGTGTGTGTGTAGTATCTGGAGTCAATTGGTTTTTCTGCACATCTGACAAACAGAGGCACTGGCTCCAGACTATCCAGTCTCTTGGTCCAGACTATCTTTTCAAAGGTGCAAAGGTGTTGTTAAACAAACAGCCTGTAAAAGAGAACTGGCATCTCCCTCTGGAACAAGGCATAGGTTTGTTTACATCTGGCACAATGAAGGTGTCTTCCTCTGGGGCCAACATCAAGCAGGCTTACTGCCTGTTAGAGAGACATTCCGGTTTTCTGAACTTGGGCTTTTTCTTCTGCATCACAGTCTACAGCCTGTGCAAACATTACCTGGCCCTCTTTGTATTCCCCCTGTGGGAACTGAGGGCTGGGGAACTGGTACACAGGCTGATACTCTGCCTAGTGCTATAGCTGTGAGTAGAAACATCCTTTGTCTCTGTATCAGAAAATCTTATGTCTTCTTACAGCATCCATGCAGCTATGTCAGGCTAAAGGCAAAAAGGGTAAAATCTCAGACCTCTCATAGTTCTGGATCCTAGAGAGTCTCACAAAGGAGACCTTGTGCCATCCAAAGGATCACTCATTTTAAAACTACTTTTTCTTTATTTCCCAACAGTTTATTATGAATAGTTCCAAGCACGCAGCAAGGTGAATGCCCATCTATCTAGATTATAACAGTGACATTTTACTATATTGTAAACTTTTCTTAGTAAGGATAAAGAATTAAAATTTTGATTTTTTATGAGCATAACTGACAACTGTACAAATTTGGAATTGTGTTTGGGTCATATACTTAGCAGTACAGACACTGGGTCTCAAAGAAATTACAAACGTTACTGGTGGCATTTTTGCTAGGAATCGTCTCAGCTGCTGAGTCCTGTGATTCCATATTTCTGGCCTTTAGCAAAAGGGCACATGTTCGTTTTACAGGGCCAGGAAAGAATTACTTGTTTTCCCTTTCTGCACTGAAGCAAAGAGTATTTGCACTATCTTTCATTGAAAACAAACACTCAAGTAGGAACATCTTAAACTTGGGAATGGTTGCTTCTTTGGGGCTTTCCTGCATTTGCTTTAACTGACACCGTCAAATTTATTGGAAGCATTGCAGTTATTTTGATCGATATAACTTGATCCCTAGAGCTTCTGTAATATCTTTGTGTGCAACCAAGAGGTAGTTTTTTTCTTACCAGCACCACTAGGAGGAAGATGAGAGGTGAACACAGGGACAAGAAACTGCCCCATGACAGGCAGGTTTACCGTGAACTGAAATGAATGTAATTGCTCAGCTAGTTGGGAATTACACAGCATTTATGATCTAGTCTGGGCCCCATCCAAAATTTATCATATTGTTTTACAGTAAACACTTTAATGTATAATTAAACTTTGGGTTGATGATGTTATAATTTGGATATATACAATATAATTTGATAAACACATCTATGATTCTTAGCCTTTAATGCTAACATTTGTAATTTTAAAAATATATAAATTTTTATTGCATGGAAAGGTGTTATTACACGAGCCAGAAACATGCCTTATTGAGTTACTTTCAAAATATATTCATTATGAACCCCAGAATCTTTATCACAATTGTCAGTTTATCCACTTGGTGAGATTTTTATTTTAGGATTCATGAAAACAATAACACCTACAGACTGCTAAAGTAAAACTTGTACTTTACTCAGATAGCTGGTACATGGGAGATACTGAAAGTATCCCTTGAATAAATTGATGAATGAATGACACCAAATTATAGGAATAGTTACATATGAATACACCCATACATACAAGCCACATTTTGTTGCTTCTAAGAAGCAGTTTATCATATTCTAATATTCCAAAAATTAATATGTGCTTTGACAAAATTTTTCTTTCATATAAAAATTAATGGTACAACTTAAAGGAATTTTGTGTGGTTAATGCTATGTAGTTTATACTTCCACTTTACCTGTAGGTTTTAGGTCTGTTCCTTCATTACAGTTATAGATGATATATTCATTTCTCATAATTCACAATTTAAATCAGAAAATTTTCATTAGCTTCTCTTTTTATAGTTTGGTTTTGCGGGGGCGAGGAATGAGGGATTGAACTCAAGGGCACTCAACCACTGAGCCACATCCCCAACCCTATTTTGTACTTTATTTAAAGACAGGGTCTCAATGAGTTGCTTAGCATCTCCGTGTTGCTGAGACTGGCTTTCAACTTACGATCAACCTGTCTCAGCCTCCCTAGTGGCTGGGATTAGAGGTGTGCCCCACTGTGCCTGGCTGGCTATAGTTTCAACTATATGTTCATACCTGGTACCATTCATTTACAAGATGGGTGAAGTTTAAAACTTTTTCTCACCTCTAATAAGCATTCTGCAAAATTATCAGCAGCAATTTCCTACTAGTATAGAAATGACAATATAATATCTACTAAAATATGCATAGTATGGACATTCGTGAACCATCCTAGATTTTAACAGACTAAGATTTATATCAAGAAAATGCCTCTATTATTCATAGGTCCCTTACTATATCATTTTATCCCTGTAGTATCTGCAGTATGAATTCTTTTTTTTTTTTTTTACCCACATCTGTGTGGGTTCAATTGATCAATACTGTGTGTGATTTAGGTGTTATTATTGGAGTGAGTGGTAGTATGCTATCTGTGTTGTCATGGCAACCATAAACCTATTTTTTTAGTCTTGTCAAAATCTATCAATTGTTATTTTATAACTCCATTACATAAGAAGGCTTCATATGCCTAAACAAATTGTCCATGTATAGATGACTTTTTTTTTCTCACGATATTTTAGAATGAATTACACATCAACTTCCAAACTGTTTTTTCATTATTTTGTGTGTCAACAGTCTGAAGTAAAGGATGATGACAGTTTAGTGAGTTTAGAGGAGGTACTATGTATTATGTTAATTCAAAACTCAGAGTCCCTGAGCATTTGTTCCATTTTTACTTTTCTGAAATTATTAGATACAATTCTAGAGGTTTAAAAGAGTACAGTACTCACATCCTACATATAGCACTTTAATGTGTCACCCTGGGGAAAATTCACTGGCTTGTTATTTGTAGATTGAAGTGAGTTTTTTACATTTTGTTCTAAACCTTATTGCTTCCCCTACTTCCGCTATTAATAATACAACCTAGAAGAAGAGGTGCTAAGTGCCATTTCTTCATCCGGCTCTTGAAACACAGAGAAAGGGAAGGGAAAGAAAAAAAATGTAACTAACTGCCTCAATATCTTAGTGGAAAGTGAAAAGTGTGCTTTTAAGAAGGATTCAATTTATAGTTTTTCATTATAAGTGCTTGAGTTTAAATTATTGCTAGTTGTTTACTTTGACATGGTGCCTGGTAGCCTCATTTGATATCAGAGTTGATGGCAGACATGCTCATCTGGGATTTCCACTGCATCTCAGTGGGATCTCACCACATGGAGACATGATTAGGATTTTTATATTAGTGGCCCAGCCAATGGGACTGCACAGAGATTCTTTTTGTCAAGTGTTTATATGATCTGAGATGTACATTCCATAAATATTTTATGAGATATCAACTTATTGAGCAATATCCTAGTTGATTTGTTTAATGGAAAACACAGCATCTTCTTTAGTCTTTCTATTGTCCTTTATGCCTTTTGCTTTCCTTTTCATTAGATGGCTCTCTGGATAATTCAGTTGAAAAAAAAAAAGAGGGAGCTTAGGTGAGTATCATTTTAAAATACCTGGATTAGCTTTTACACTTGAATTGTTCAAGTTAATAATGCTCAAAAAAGGTACACGTCAAAGAAAACTTGAGGATCTTCATAAAATAAGAATGCTAGAGTTATTTCAGACTCCCTGACTCAGACGCCTCCAGAAAAAAAAGGGCCTGGATAAGTCTTTTTAAATAGATTTCAGGAGCCTCTGGCCATTTACCCTGGCTGAGAACTATAAACCTAAGTAAATATTCTGTCACTGATTCTATCCCTAATTTTTTTGAGGCATCTGTATGCTATGGTATCTTCCTAATGTCCTGTTAGATGCCAGTTATTGATAATATCCATGTGCATGCATGCCTTCCCTTAGATTTGTATTGTACTTCATATTTTGCAAGTGCCTTTGTTTCATCTTCAAAACCAATCCTCCTCTGAGAGAGGACATGGCCAGTAGATGTGGGTGTGACAGTTAGCTTTTTGCATGTGAGCATCTGGATGAGGGCACATGTGGGGCTTCAAACCCCATCCCTATACTGACTGTTATGTTATGATCCTATATCAGGCTAGATTTTCCCAGAGAAGATATGTAATATTCACAAATGTGTGCCATGGGCTGATGGCAACCCTGAGGTAAGCAAAATATAAATTACTTTCGCCACATAAGACATGAGGAGTTTGAGAGACTCAGAGAGGACCAAAAGCCCTTTCAAGGATCCACAGGTGACAAGTGGCCCTATCAGATAGAGTCACTTGGCTTAATCCAGTGCTTTTCTTTCACACTGGAAATTATTCCTGACTATTCTTTGAGTTACTCATGTATTTCCACCAAAATCAATTGTCAGTGCATGAGTTGTTTATTAAAACTGGCTTTGGGCCATTTTGCTGAGTAGGAAGATGTATATTTTTCTTTTTTCTTCTTTTTTTTTTTATCAACAGCAATTTAGTCAACTTTAGTTGTAGCTTGTATTTGAAACAAGTGTATAAACAAAATGCAACAATGGTTTGGTAACTTTCAAAACTTCAAGCTGTGCTAAAGGTCCAGATTAATACACATAAAAAATAAATCACGTTTCTTAGGGTTTTCATAATGACAATGATGTGTCCAATATCTTCCCAATGACATGATTATTTTGTGACATACTGGAAATGTTAGTAGGCTCAAATTGGGGAATCTTGGCTTCCAGTTCTTGTGTTCACCTGCATAGTAGGTGATAAAATGTTAACCCACTGGCTCTTTTGGATTTGTGATAATTAGTCTTATGTGAATGTGTTCCTTGACTATTCTGCATGGGATTTGTATTCCTCCATGTCTCTAGGCCCTCTCCAGATAACACTATGCAGTGGATCTCCCCAGGTCACAGCCCTATTGACCTTTGTTATTCAGATAAGTTCTACTGAAGTTTCACAGGTGATGGATGGCCAGCTATCCTCTGTTCATCCTTATAGTTACCAACAGTACTCTTATCTCTTGCTATGGTTTAGATCTGAGGTGTCTCCCATAAGGTCGGGTATGAGATAGTGCAAGAAAGTTTAGAGGTAAAATGATTGGGTTATAAGAGTTTTAACCTAATCAGTACACTCATCCCCTCATAGAGATTAATTGGCCCATAACTGTAAGCAAGTAGGGTGTGGAAGGAGGAGCTGGACCGAGGGATATGCCTTTGGGGCATATATTTTGTCCATGGTGTGGGGAGCTCTCTCTCTCTCTCTCTCTCTCTCTCTCTCTCTCTCTCTCTCTCTCTCTCCTTCCTATTGTCATTGTCATGTTCTGAGCAACTTTCTTCTACCTCTTCCACCATGATGTTCTGCCTTACCTTGGGCGCAGAACAATGGAATTGGCCAACTATGGACTGAGACTGCTGAAACTGTAAGCACCAAAATAAACTTTTTCCCCTCTAATTGTTCTTGTCAAGTCTTTTGGTCATAGCAGTGAAAAGGCTGATTAAAATATCTCTTATTTCTCAAGTCAAAAAATAAGACCTTCCTCTCAACTTCCAATGTAAAACAGAGACCAGGATATATATGTTTATGTATTTTTATCAACACATAATAAACAGTGATAGGAATAGTGAATATGAAATTCATCACTAGAAATAACTCATAAATATTAAGCCAGTTCTCTGGTCCCTTTCTGAGATGGCTCCCTATCTCACTGCAGCCTGTCTCCATGTGGCATGGGCAGCACACTCAACACCGGCAGAGCTTCGATGTCTTCAGACACTGGAGTCCAAACATGATTAACTCTCAGACATAGAAATTGGAGGTTTTTTTTTCCCCCTTATCTCATTTTGAATCCTGACCCTATAGTGTTCAATCTCATTCAGATTTTGTTTCTGTCTAGGTTTATTAACGGTAGCAGCATCCATCCACATTAGGAGAAAGCTCACTCCTACCCAGTGGGATGGAGCATGTCCTTATAGATGCCCCCAAGATAGACAGACCAGTCAAACAACAGTACATTAGTCCAAGTCAGACATAGTACATTAATCAAAGTCTGAGTTTTTCACCTTAAATGCTGGTCCATGTAGAACACTGAAGCTCCATCAGTGTACAGCCATCCAAATTTAGTAGAGTTCCATCTTACTCTTGTCTCAAGATTTCAGATAATGTTAGGTTTAATCCCAAGTGTCTCTTTAAATGTTTCTTCTCATTTCCTGATATGTCAAATGAAGATCAAACATCCTTTACAGGATTTTTTTAAGGATCAACTAAAATGCACAACACTATGTCATTCAAATGGTAGAATTTGTACAAATTCTATTTATTATAAATGTATTAATGTATTTTCATTGAATAAATACTAAAATAGAACTTACCATATTTCATGTACTATTCTAAATGCTTTAAAAACAATTTCATCTTCACATTTCATTTCTGTGGTAGCTAATTAAAGCAGTATGATTACTTACATTTTATCACCTCTCTGAAGCTCAAAGAGACTAAGCAATTTGCCAAAGGTCATACAACCTGCAGTGAAGGAGTCTGTCTGTTTCTGTGGAATTTTGACCTCTTATAGACATGATATATGTATATGTCATATTATATATATGTCATAATATATGTTATAATATATATATAACTTACACATCCTGTATATATATATGTGTGTGTGTGTGTGTGTGTGTGTGTGACTTGCTTGTATGATGGATAATTTTATGTGTCATCTTGACTGAGACCCTGGGCGCCTGGATATTTGGACACATTATTTCTGGGCTTATCTGTGAGGGTATTACTAGGTGAGATTAGTATTTGAGCAGGTGGATTCTGTAAAGCAGATTTCCCTTTCCAGTGTGAAAATAATTACTGGGGTTATGAATAGAACAAAGGGCAAAGGAAGGGATAATCCACTCTCTTTGTTTGGCAGTGTGAGCTAGGACACTGCTCTTCTGTTCTCAGACTGAGACTTACACCATTGGGGATTTTGTTCGTCAGGCTTTGAACTTGAACTGGAATAACACCACCAGATTTCTGGTGTCTTCAGCTCACTACAGAAGATCATGGGACCTCACAGCCTTCAGGATTGTGTGTACCAATTCTTTATGATCAATATCTCTGTCTTTCATCTCTGTCCCTGTCTCTTTCCCTGTGCAGGCACACACACATGCACGTGTGTATGCATACACACGCTATTGCTACTATTTCTCTGGAGATCCTTAACTTACCATTTGCAATATGAATAAATTCTTAAATTAAGTTTTTAATTAATGGAAACAATTATCCAATCATACATACCACCACCACCATCACCACGATCTCCACCACAACCATGATGATGACAAAAACAAGGACCCGTGTTCTTTCTTGCAGTCATATGTATACTGCTGCTGAATTCTTATGTATAACAATTATCACAACAAAAATCAGGCTCATATTCCTCATTTAGGGCCTTGCTACTTAAAGTGTGGTCTCAGGACTGGCTGTATCCGTATCACTTGAGAGTTTGTCGGAAGTGAGCATTCTCACGTTTACCTAAACCTATCGAATCAGAATCTGGATTTTTAGCCAGGGACACCAGGTGATTTGTATGCTCTTTAAAGTTTGAGGAGTGCAGGTCTGTAGCAGTTTATGTTGAAGCACTAACATAAAATCATAGTATTACATAAGTGAAAACAGCTGTTTACCAGATGTTCCTAGGCAGAGCATTGATCTGTTGGCATACCTACTGTGCATTTTCATCAGGCCACTCTACATTACATGGAGAACTCTGTGTTAATAATTGGTGTTTATTTTTAAGAAATATCTTTCTTGAAAATTTCTTCTCTCTGATACAGACATGCCAGATCACTATTTTCAAGGTCCATTTCAAGGTGTTAAGGTGATGAGGAGCTCATTCCAGAGTATGACTTGTCAATCTGCTTGACAAGTTCATTCATGGTATCCAGGTGACGTAGGCCATTCTATCCTATCACTTGTGTGTTTCAGGTTCTTAATTCTTTTCTCTTCACCTGGTTTACACTTTGATCTTTCTCTTATAGCCCGATTTTGTTTTTTATTTATTTTCTTCTCTCCTAGCTATCCAGCTACTCCTCCTGCCTGGCTCTGTACTCTGCATGCTGAGTTCTGGTCTGAATAGTCTTGCCAAGTTTCCTTGGACCTTCTGTCCTGTTTTGACATCCTAGAAGTCCACTGAGCAACCCTCTTCAGATTCTAACTATGCCTGATAGTGGACTTCATTCTCTGTTTACAGTGGCCACATGTCTGTGTCTGTAGGATTGCTCACCCACACTTGACTGATCTCAGCTTCCAATTCTGCTCTTCTAGGCTTGCTTATCTCCTTGACAATTCACAGCCCCCAGCATCGTTTGCTCTGCACAGAGATATAGGCACCATGGACATATCTTTGTTATATGTAAGAACACAAATACACTCTAAGGTGAGACTGTGAACATGTTCAGATGTAGAGGCTCAATTTTGTTTCAGTTGATGTCAAAGTAGTCTGTTCTAGCAATAAAAACATGGGAATCAGAGAGTCTAATGTGGATAAAAGAAAAAAACCTGAATCTCATGATCACATCCGATTTAATATTTTATGATCCAATCAGTTGTTAAATAAAGGAATATGATTTAAGCTCTTAAGACATGATGCTTGGTCCACAGTATGTGTGTTAAAAAGTGTTAGCTCTCTTTCCCATGGCAATCATCTCAAATAATATGAAAAAATATTGCTTTGATGTGGGGGCAAAACCTGGCTTTAGTGTCTGTATTCTCAATCTGTTTTCCTAGGGGCATATTTTAAGTATCATAAGAAAATCTGAGGCCATTAAATTCTAGTAAACAGCCCAACCATTGCAGCCAGCCGTACATCATCAAGGAAAGATGGTGTTTTTGACAACGGTTTCCCCATAATTTATAAAAGCTACAGAATAGCCTTTGCAAAACCCAGTGCTGCTGTAGGAGTGTGATGCCAGCTTGGGAATGAACAATATGCATTCTGCTCAATTTCGTTCAAGTTTTTGAGCATCTGGTTTATGCAGATAAAGGAGAGCATTTGTCTAGACACCTGGAGTGTGCAAATTGCTTCTAAGTTTTGTACTTTCAAATCAGGAATCCAAGACCCCTGTAAGGTTATGAATAAATAGCAGGACTCAGGGTTTACAGACCAAAGTCATCATTAAAATAATCAAGGTTTAGTTCAAGATTTAATAAGCTAGCCACTCGGTAAGAACTGCATTCCCAGCTCTTCATTGTCATCTCTGTGGTTTCCATTCACACTCACTTCTTTTTCTTTCTTTCTTTTTTTAAAGAGTTTTCCTCATTTCCTCACTTTGAAGGTTTTTGGCAAATGATGCACAAAGGAAAAATGGCTTAGCATAGTGAGCTTTGTTGGTATAAGAATGATGTGAGAGGCCTTTGATTTTCTACCATTTGTAAAGTTTCAGTAAAGAATTGATTCTGGGCAAATTGTGAGAAAGTGTACCCTTCCACCCTATGAGGTTCCCCTTCTGTACTCTGACTTTGCCCTCTGGGGAATTGCCTCTCGCCTGTGTTCTTTTACTTCTTCTTCATTCTGAAAACTTGTTTTCAGGAGCTATATAGAAAAACCTCATACTAATGAGCAGATAGCAGTTAAAATTGTAATGTGTTCCTTTACCCAAGAATATTGGTATTTTAAACCAAAGACAAGAAATCACCTTTCAAAAAGGAAAAAAAAAAGAGTTGTTTGTTAATTGCAAAATGTTAGACATTAGTGAGCAGGTAGAGGGAGCATTTTGATGTGGGGAAGATTTTAATTCCATTAACATCCTTCCCCACAGGCTATTTTTTCTGTTCACACAGAAGAAAGGCTGTGTTTTGGGGCTGGAAAGTCAAGATTGAAGTGAAATGGTAAAAGAGAGAAGTTGCTATCTCTGAAGGTCAGTGAAAAAACAGAGAAAGGAAAAATATCTGTGTAATACTAAGAGGTTGAAATTAGCTTTCAATGCATCTTTTGAAAAATGTCAAATAAAAGCTTCAAATCATTATTCACTGTGTTGGCATTTTCGTTTGTATGTCAGATTTCTATGCACTTTTACATAGAAAGGAAACCCTAAGCAGTAAAATTTAATCTCCTAAAGTGTGCCAATGAGTCTCTGAGATGCCCCACTAACTCTTGCTTCCTGGCATCCACGCCCTTGTGTATTATTTTTCCTCACTTAATATTGTTGACCCATTGGACAAATACTATACTGTGGCAGCAATAGTGTGTGACTTCTGCAAGGTTAAGTCACAAACCACTGTCAGACAGCTCCAATTTGCAAGCAACATGAAAGGTTCAACTTGAAAGTAGATTCTGCAAGCTTAGTCAAGCCTTCATGTAACTGCAATCCGAGCTGACATGTTGATTGCATTCTCATGAGACACTCAGAGCCAGAACCACCCAGCTCAGCTTCTTCCAAATTTCTGACCCAAAGATTGGAGATACAACAAATATTTTTTATTATACTAAACTAGTAAGTTTTGAGATGGTTTGTTATACAGTAGTAGATAATTGATATGTATCTGTAAGTCAAGGATCCAGGCAGACACTTATGTTTGGATAAAAAAGCTAATTAAATGCAACTGACTGATCCAACAAGGAGCATCATGATTATAGCACTGAAATTAAAATTTTAAAAGCACAGAGCAGAACACATGAAAAGATATGCTTACATCTGTGAATATTAGGAGTGATAGAAAGAAGGATATTATAAAACAAATTAGATGCTTAATGACTTGTGAGGTGTCTCCTAAAGCATCCCACAAAAGAAGAAATTAGAATGGATTCAAGAGAGGCTTTCTTGATGGAAGGGATATGATCAGATGGGATGGTGATAGAAACGAGCAAGCTTATTATAGGAAATCTGTATACACCTCTGTCCTGTGTGTGTGTGTGTGTGTGTGTGTGTGCATGGATGCACATGTAAGTGTGAAGGCCTTCAGTGCTAGTTTCTGGTCTGGGAACACAGTCTGAGAAGTGGGAAAATATTAAAACATTTTAAGCATTAAGAGATCATCTTTGAATCAGATTTTCAGAAACCTAATTTGGTTTGAGATGGAAGGAGGGATTAGGAGAGAGTGAAGATTACTGAGAAGAATCTTGTGATAATCCAGGCTTGACAGAGATTTAGTTGTGAGATAGCAGAAATTAAGAGGAATGGGAAATTTATGGGGAAAAAAAAGGAATTCACCCAGACTAAATGACTCTCTTGTGTTGAACTGAAAACACCTTAGCACTGAGAACTCCATTCTGCCGCAGTCCGGCTGCAGCAAAATAACCGGGGGGTGACGAATAACTTGTGTACGTTGATACAGCAGGAGTAGGAGCCGTTTATTGCAGGACAGGAGCAGTATTTATACATTCCACACAGCTTATCTAATTAGCATAAACTAGATACATCAGTCAACCAATAAGGAATCTCTACACTTAATGGCTCGCTTTTGTTACTTCTCAAACCACTCCCTCTGGCATTTTGCCAGGCACCATCCAGACTTGTTTACGAACTCTAACATTCCCCTGGCAAAATGCCAGGTGTTATTTTGACTTGTTTACAGACTCTAACATTTCCCCCTTTTGTTTAATTTAAATAACGACCATAGTGGTTTTTACAGAAACACCATAAATAACCTGCTACAAACAGAAAGGGAGGATACAAAATGCCACAATACCAAGCCCCTTGATGGCTCCATGCAAGAAGCCCTTGGAAAAATTATACCAGCAATGACACTGTTAGCAAAGATACCGAGTTACAATTTGTTGTAGATTATAGTTTGTTGTCTCAGTCCAGGTAAAGCAGTGTCTCAATAGATTAACTCACAGTCCAGGTAAGTTCTGCAGGCAGCTAGCTTAAATCACAGTCCAGGTAAGTCCTGCAGGCAGCTAGCTTAAATCATAGTCCAAGTAAGTTCTGCAGACAGCTAGCTTAAATCACAGTTCAGGTAAGTTCTGCAGGCAGCTAGCCTAAGCTGTAGTAGCAGAAACAGCAACAGCTCCGAAGTCTCGTCCATTTCTCAGCCCAAGTTTCATCCGGTTTTCAGCAACACTGGAAATTCTTCCACCTTGGTCTTTACTGGCACTGGGACGAAGGCAGGAACTCTGGATGGCTAAAGAAAATCCTGTAGCATTCTACTAAGAAAACAACCTTCTGAACAATTTAGTACATTATCTCAAGGTTTTTTTTGCATTTGAAATAAGCATTAATAGTGCTCATTACTCATTAGCTTCCAGGTGTGGGAGAACCATTGTAGTTACTGGTCTTGGAAATGACCAAACATCAGAGACGCCAGTAGCCTCTTCTGCTGGCTGTAGTGCCTGGGCAGCCCCAGATGGCCCTGGGGAGTGTCCCGGACTCAAACTGCTACTGGGCACAGGGAGCAAGAGCCTGCGAGACTGTGCCTCCAGGTCGGGTCTAGATTTGGGCTTGCGGCAGTGGAAGAGCCAGCTGTCGCCACTTGGAAAATTCTTGCTGCGCCATGACCAGCTCGCACAATCGACAGCCACCTCGCTGCTTCACGCACCCTCCGGTAATGAAAAGTATTCAGTAAAAGCCTTTTGCTGCAACTTTTTTCCTGATAATCCTTCCTCCTCTGATAATCTTTCTTCTTCTGAACTTTCTGTTTCTTTCTGACTAGAGTTCCTGGGCTTCTATCAACACACGCCCTAACTATTCTTGGTTCCACTGGGGTGCCTTCTTCCCTTAGTAATTTACTTTTCACCCCTTCCATATTTTCATCATAAAGACAATACAATACACTGAGACAAAACAAGACACAAACATACTGTATCAAACTTCTCCATTTTCTCGAAATGGCCATTTTTCCTCTCGCCCTATCTGCCTAGGGACGAGCAGATTGCCCCCGTCCTATCTATGGACGGGCAGCTTTTTTTCGTCACTTACCCCCGAGTGTCCCGGGGCTCCCCGTAACGGGCCACCATCTGCCGCAGTCCGGCTGCAGCAAAATAACCGGGGGGTGACGAATAACTTGTGTACGTTGATACAGCAGGAGTAGGAGCCGTTTATTGCAGGACAGGAGCAGTATTTATACATTCCACACAGCTTATCTAATTAGCATAAACTAGATACATCAGTCAACCAATAAGGAATCTCTACACTTAATGGCTCGCTTTTGTTACTTCTCAAACCACTCCCTCTGGCATTTTGCCAGGCACCATCCAGACTTGTTTACGAACTCTAACATTCCCCTGGCAAAATGCCAGGTGTTATTTTGACTTGTTTACAGACTCTAACACCATTCCACATGATTAGCATTAGTAAATGTTCAACACATATGTATTGAATGAATAAAAGAAGCAGGGCCAGTCCTTGCCAGAGATGTCAATAGACAGTCAATTGTAGATGGCAGAATGGGGGCCACAGGAAGAGTAAACAACTCCGTCCTCTCACCATTATCCTGTTCACTTAAAACACTCTTGATACCCCGACCTTCTTCCCATGGCCTGCTAGGGCCAAGCTGCTCACCACCTCAGGTTCTTCCCTTCTATTGCTGTTTGTTATGCTTTTTTCAGCAAGTCTGGAATTTTGGTTCAAGGGTACCTACATGGCTAGCCCTCAATATAAACCCTGGGCCCTGAGTCTCTAAAGCTCTTCCTGGTAGAAAATATTTGGATTCCTTGTTACAATTCTGTGCTGTGTGGCTTCATGGGGAGAGGAGGCTTAGAAACTTGTACCCCATTTCCTTCAGCCTTTTCCTCATGTGTCTTTTCCCTTGGCTAATTTTGTTCTGTATCCTTTTGCTGTAGTAAATCTGAGCTGTATGTACAGCCCCCTGCTGAGTCCTATGAGTCCTCACAGAACATCATGAACTTGGGGGTGGTTCTGAGGAAACCTGACACACCATCCATTGGCAACTTCTCTTGGCACTGCCTTCAAAATATATCCTGAATCTCCAAGACTTCCACCCTTGTCAAAATTGTCATCATCTCTCTTACTTAGATCACTGATCATCCCACCTGTCTCTCTCTCTTTTTTTTAACCCCCAACAGAGCAGAGTGAGTTGCTCGACATACACTAGAATGTTTCTGTCACTTTTCTACTCAAAATTTCCCATGACCAGACATCACCCTCAAAGAAAAAGTTTTTACTCTGACCGAAATACCCTGGATCCTCACTATCTCCCATCCTTCATTCCTCCTCCCTCCATTTGTCATTCCTCACATGTCCTGTGACACATCTCCTCTTCACAGCTTTTCCACTCACTGTCACCTCACCCTGGAATGTGCTTTCCAAAGCACAATGTGGCTCAATCCCTCAATCCCTCACTTCTTTATTAAGATGTCGACTCTCTCTTGGTACTTCTCATCCCTCTTGGATTTTTTTTACTTAACATTTCTTATCAGCCTACTATACATATTGTTTATTTATCTTGTTTTTTGTCCATCTCTGACTAGAATGTAACCTTTGTGAGAGCAGCAATTTTCCTTTATTTTTTTAAACTACTATATCTCCAGTGCCTTTAAAAGTTCCTGACATACAGAGGTATTCAATACTTCATAAATGATACAATGCATAAATGAATGAGTGCATCAATAATATATGATCCAGTCTAAATCTCATTTCTTCTGTATATTTGTTTCAGTTACCCAGAGCATTTTATATAGACCTTCCTTTATTTATTTTGTTTGTAATTTATCTTGTTCTCTTTATTGGAGATGTCTAAATGAAAATTAAAAGTATTCCCTACACCTAGAGCAGTGTCTGGCATGTTGTAATTGTTAAATAACTATAATCACCAAATTTTTTAATGAATGGGTGAATGAATGAATTTCTCGTGATGCAAAATTACTTTCTAGAGGAATATTCCAAATCACACTGCCATTGGTGCCACTAAGGAGAAATCAGAGTCTGGCTTGTTTCTGCTAATGTGATCATGGTAAACGGTCATATTGTATATTTGTTGTTTCTTTGATTAGTAGTGTAAAATTATTTTAACTTCTTTTTGTTACATTTGTAAGTTCATCCTGCTTGTGGTATTTTATAACTTAGATGAGAAGTAATGAGAACACATTTCCAAAGAACAGGGAAGGTAATTGTATCTTTGCTTCAACAGGATTGCAGAGTGTATGAGTCATGGACCCAGACACTGCCAGGAGCTTTGTAAGGCAGCTTAATAAGTGAGCCTGGAAGTGACTGTCCAGGTCCTCATCATAGGACCTGCATTTTCCACAGTCTGCAGCTGGTACTCAGTATAGCTGGTGGGTGCCATGTGGGGGAGCAGGTTCAGGGTTGCCAATGAAAAGCTTATTTTTCAAAATTAAACTTTTTGCTTCATAGATCCAAAGTATAATATTGGGTGAAAATACACAGTAATATCAGAAGTAAAATATTCACTTACAAAATAGTAAACAAGTTTAAGTACTAAGTAATCAAAGATAATAGTATGAACAGCTGTGATATAGATTTGTCACTCTCGAAAGTATTGAACATGGTATATGCTTATATTCAAGTCTCTGAGAAGTGTTAGAAAAGCTTACAGTGACTGAAATTTTATTTAGTTTTAGGTTTTTTTTTCCTTCATCAGATTTCCTAATTGTATTGATAGTTGGTTGAAGGCCACCCTTCCATTTGGTTGAAAATGTGATGACTCATTACAGCTGCTATCAAATCCTGGCAGATATGTAGCAGGATATTTGGCTAGCAGAAGCACATGGTGTACACAGTTTATCAATGACACAAGGCAGCAGAATGCCTCATTTGCTTTGCCAGTTACCCCCACACAAATGCACTCCTGGAGTCATGTGCAATAGGAGGAGGCCTATAGTTAAAATCTATAGTCCAGAGGAAATTTCCTTGTTTTCAAAAATATTCTTGCCAGAAAAGAAGAATGACATTAATAATACAGGATGGTCTATTATTCAGACAGTTCCCTTGGTGATCAATTATAGTTGGCATCCCAGGGTGAGCAGCATCTGTTATGTAGACTTCAAGCTCTCTTCTCATAATACAAGATCCAGAAGCTGTTGAATGTACATTGGGACTCCTCCCAAGTTCTGTAGGTGGCATTTCCAAAACTTAGGTCTTGGCAATCACTTTGTGATAATCTTTAGATTTTTTTTTAAATTTGAGCTTTTCTATGACTGCCTGAGGGATTCTATGACACAAGAAATGCTGAAATGTGTCTTCTTTTGTGACAATATTTAAGAGCTTATGAAATACTTAAAATTTCAGAGGAAATAGTTATTTGTCAAGTTCAGAATCACAAGCAGATGCAATGGAAGGATGTATAAAAGAAAGAAGTCTGGTTTATCATGCTGAGCAGGAAGTGGCATCAAAAATGTCCAACAAACAACAGTGGTTTGTTTAATTTTGCTTAAGACAAGATTGTTATGTTGGTGTATAAAGAATATTCCCCAAAGCCCATTTTCATAATACCAACTAATGAATATACTTTATCATAGTACCATTTTCCTGTTGTCTGAACATTATTGCCTTATTCATCACACCAAGAGCATTATTTTCATATCCTACTCCTGTTCATTTCTACTCTCAAACAAAGAAAGAAGTAAAGTTAGATGCCTTTTGATTTTCTTTGGGAATGACATACATTAATTGACTTTATTCCTCTTTAATTTAAATATTTTCTGCATTTAGAATTAAATATATGATATTTAAATGGGTTTTAATCTTGTATGTACCCATAATATATATGACTACCTTGGAAGTAGTTATAGTTCCTTCTTAAAGACAAAATAAAAATAATTGTACATTAATAATAAGCTTAAAGTCCTGGTTATTAGTGTGTAAGAATGCATGTGATTCAGAGCCCACTATGTGTGAGGTATGGATTTGGTTGTTTTAAATAATCTTTATTTCTACAAATTGGCCTTATTTAGTGAGGAATATGTTTCTCTTTTTACACGTAAAAAACAAAAACAAGTTCAGAGACATTAGCAGCTTATCCATTGAGCTACTAAGGGATAGGAATCTTTCTATAAACTTTACTGTTTGAAAATAAATTCTTTCTTTGCACAATAGCAGGAAGATTCAGGACAAATCCATGTAGATAAATTAACTTTGGCTTGTTGACATTGCAGAAAGAACAAGTGCAGCAAACCAATTTACTGTCATAACGGTTCTGTCCTGTTCTGCTTTAGTTGCCCTTTACAATGGAATTGATTTTTTGAGCTCATAAGAGCAGGTGGTTCTACATTAGTTTGGTGTCCTTTACCACAGACATGTTGGGGATGCTCAGCATTGAGAAAATGAGCCAAAATTTTTCTACAACTCTTCCCATTGAATTGCCTGGAGAATCCCTGCCACTTTCTTTTTAATATTTTCAGTGGTATATCTCTTCAGTCTTTGATGATCGATTTTGAAAAATGTGGAGGGGAAAAAAAGAAAAATCTGTCTAGAGATAAGTCTAGACAATACAGTAACAGTTGCACTTATCAAACTCCAAATGTAATTATAAAATAGTAAAGCTGATTTTTGTTGATTCATTTGTTTATTCTTCCCTTCTCCTTTTCTTCCTCCTACTCCTTCTTGGTGCAAAAATGTGCTTCCAGGAAAGACATTTCAGAAGTGTTTCCAAGAAGGAAAATTGTTGAAATAAATAAATCTTTCTCCAAAGTGACAACTTGAAATATTAGAAATCTGAGAACAATTTTTTTGTTATGTTCATTTAAAAATACATATTTTATCTTATTTTGAAAATATTTTCTGTGGATATCTATTTCTATGTACATACCGTCCTCAAACTTAGTGGTATACAACAACTGTCATTTAATTATGTCCAGTTTCATATGTCAGAAAATTGGTCAGAATATCACAGGGATAGCCCTTCTTAAATAATAACAGTTGGTGGCCTAGGCTGGGAGGAGGTTCCATTGAGGTCATTTATCTGCTTCCTTGGTTCTGGATCATATGTGAGGCCCTTGGTTGTCTCATTTGTACTCATAGGTCTGGAAGGTGGCCTGTGATTGCTGGAATGTCTGGAATGACTGATATCCCCCCCCCCCCCCATGTGGCTTTTCAAAATGCCTAGCTTCAACTTCCTTACCACATGGAGGTCTCAGCAGCTGGACTTCTTACACAGTGGCTGGCTTTCCTCAGAACCATTTAAGATCCAAAAAATGTAAGTTGCTCGTTTCACAAGACTTGGACACAGAAACTGACACAGCCACTCTTCTGCTTTATTCTGTCAATGAAATCAGTAACTGAGGCTGCTCATATTCAAGGGGCAGGGACCTGAACCCCGGAACTTGAGGCAAAGTTTCCAAGAACTGTGTAGACATCTTTAGTCTAAAAGAACCCAAAGCCATCAAAGTGGATAGAGGTATGTTCTTTTGATTCTTCTGTCTTTTAAAAACACCAGAAGTTTTCAGGATTCTCTGAACTAAAGGTGAGATATTAAACACATATTTATCTCAAACTACATGGATATGCTCAGAATAGAGACATATTTATTATAATGTGAAATAATTCTGGTTAATTTTTATTTCTATGTGGCAGACTCAGTCTAAGAAGTAATCCTTCAGCAAATTGTGGACACTTTACTTGGAAAACAGTTACCTATGCCATATAGTAAATCATATATTCATCTGCCCTTGCTTATTCTTCCTCTGAATACTCTACTCAGAGCTGTGCTTGCTTTACTCCCTGAAATTTCTCTCTGTCCACAAAAATCTATGTCTTCTCTTCAATCTTTCTCAATCCCAGGCCAGACATTTTATTTCTTTCATCTAATTTCTCCATAGTTTGGGGGTTGGGCTGTGTTATGATTCTTGACATACTTTATCTCAGATTAAAGCAACCCTTTACTTATTACTTTCTCAGACCTGATAAGCTCTTACAAGATAGGACTAATTATCTTCAATTTTTTTTTACTGATGCCATTCTTAGTGTAATGCCTTGTCCAGAGTAGATGCCTGAGAAGGATTGCTCAAAATGAATAATTGAAAAACTAATACATGAGGATTTCTTTTGATTTTTAATTTTTATTGACTGGTCCATTTATCTAAAAGATGTGATCAGTTGAACATTTAACTTGGTGAGAATAATTTTAAATGCTTAATGTACAACGGATGGATATTCAGCACACATTAAATGAGTGTCCTAATGCTTGCCTAAGCACTATGCTGTGTGAAAAACTGACAATACTTCATTACTCCAGAACATGCATTCTAGTGGGGAAATTTAGTCCAATTACAATAAGTTCTATTAAGGAGAAGCATAGTGTGCTAGGAGAAGTGGAATAAGGGGACTTCACCAACTCAGAGGGACAGCAGTCAAAGAAGACTTCCTTCTGCAGCTAGCTCTTGAATCGAATGCTAAAGGATGTTTGGTAATCAACAAAAGTGGAAAGAGGGAGGCATTCCAGGACTTAAAGTGGGTGGGGAAGGCCTATTAGAAAACAGAGAGAAGTGTTGCTTGTGCTGAGATCTGGAGGACACGTAGGAATTGATGGTGTGGGTAGTAGAGGGAGAAAATCCCAGGCAAAAGAAAGAGTGCGGATGAAGAGCCTGAGGTTGGAAAGAGCCTGGAAAAATGGAGGAACAGATGGGGGGTCATGTGCTAGTGGAGCATGAGGAGAGATTAGTTGGGAACCCTGGGTGGACACTGCAGGTACCTCCTTGGTCCACACAGGTTATCCATTAGTTTTGTCCCTGAGCAACAGGAAGCCATTGAAATCCATTAAGTAGAAAGGTATCCATTCAGATTTGTGGTTTCAAAATAATAATAATTTAATCTTTACTATGACAATTTACCTCCGTCTATTTTAAAAGTTAGGAATTTGTCCAGTGTCAAAAAAGAAATTGTGTGAAAAAGTGACAAAAAATTAAATTGAGGCTCTCATGTCCAAAGATTAGAGCTTCTGCTTCAAATAATGTTTGCAAATGCCATTCTTCCTTAAGTGTAGAGTGCCATATCCCCTATTTTGGACATGCAGCCTACATTTCAGATCCACTGACAAATTGATCTTCTCTATGCCCATTGTGGCTTCCTCTCCCCTTTTCATTCACATTGGAAACAAGGACATTTCAAGAGAAAGTCTACAAGTAATGACAGTACTCCTCTCTAGAGAAGAGACTGGGGCTACAAAATCCAGTCAACATTTTCTGAGTAGATGTAAGTAATGTCTTCTAAGAAGTTCCTTCTCTCCACTATGAAAATGCAGGCTCTGGCTCTCTCTTCAGTGTCAGGATAGTGTAACAAAGTACACAGACACATAAGAAGCCATGGAAAGAGCATGATTTAGGAATCAAAAAGACAAACTCCTGGCCTGGCTTCGTCTAACATCCTAGACTACACTTGCTGGGTTTATAAGAGTAGGATAAACTGACTCCGTAGAGGTGTTGTAAGAATTGTAAAACATTTAAAAACATAAGCAATCTACTAAAACACACTGTACATGCTAATCATTGTTGTTGCTAATCATTTTATATTATTTCTTTCTGTTGCCTGAGCAGGAATAATTGTTATTTAAATATTAACTTATTTTTTCCATCTTTATAATATCTCTCTATGAAGCAAGCAGAATATGTCCCCACCCCTAGAGTTGGCCACATTCTTATTCTTAGAACCCTGGCACAGTTGCAGTACATACCAGAAAGGACTTCATAGATGTCATTAAATGAAGGATTTTGAAAGGGAATTATCCCATGGATTATCCATGAGGACCAATGTAATCACAAGTATCATTATAAAAGGGAATCACAGGTTAGAATTAGAAAGATTGGAAGATGCTCTACTGCTGGATTTGAATATGGAAGAAGGATCTGTGAGCCAAGGGTCACAGTGGCTTCGAGAAGTTGGAAAATACAAGAGGAGGATTCTGTCCTAGAGCCTCCTATAGACATCCAGCCCAGTTAACACCTTCATTTTCACCCGGTAAGACTGGTTCTGACCTCTCGAACTGTAAGCTATGTTGTTTAAAATCATGAAATTTATGGTGATTTGTTATGGCAACAGTAGGCAGCTAATACATAATGGAACAAAGAATTTTAGCTAGTAAAAGTTTTATGTTCAACATTTATATACATGAGAGGCCTTAAGTAATTACCTGCTGATTTAAGAAGTCAGTGCTTTTTTTGATTAAAAACAAAAAACTTGCATTAAGTCTAACTTTACCCTTGGGCTGGGGATGTAGCTCTGTGATAAGTGCATAAGGCCCTGGGTTCAATCTCCAGCACCTCTAATAACAGCAATAAATGATAATAGTGTTTATCCTAATAATAATTTTATTTATCCCTTTTCTTAACCTAACTTTATTTATGTATTATTGTTTAAGAGTATAGTAACCAAAATGTAAGGTAAGAGGATTTCCTAAGATGCTACTGTACCTGGAATGATGAAGTAACCCCTACCCACTGCAAAAACTTACAACTAGATGCTCATATTTCTTCCAAGTTTATACCGAATGAGGACGTGGCCCCTTGAGCAGGAGAATGCCATCTGTTGTCACCACAACTTTCTGCCAGTCCTTTGCTTGCCTGTCCTAGGAAAGAGATTTTTGGGGAAAATCTGCTTATAAAATTTATTCCAATAAAAGTAAGATTTAAAAACTGGTAATTAGATATTATTCTTCCTTCTATATGGGTCAGTCAACAGTAATAAAGTGGATATTTTTCTTTTCTTCCACTCACTCCTAGTTTTTGTACATTTAATCATCTAGTATCTCACCTAAGATAATTTTGTCCTCTGCTGCTAATAGCATGTCATTTTATCTTGTATGGATATAAGTCTTCTATGTGCCTGTTTAGGTGTGCTGTACTTGTTAGAAAGTAAGATTTACAGCAATTAACAAGCAGCCCTACTTCTGATGAATAAACATAAAGCCAAAAGAATGCAATATAAAATTCAGTATAAAAAAGAGAAAGTGAGAATTTTGGTGTTCCATTAGGAATCATTTTTATAAAAGTGTATTAACTTTTAAAATATTTTATTCCTGTAGATTTTTCAAAACCATGGCAACACCCTGAAAACGAAATGCCAAGCAAAGTTGCAGTGTTCTTTACTATCGGGTGTTGTTCTTAGAATTACAATTTCCCCTCCTCCATCCATCACACCTCTGCTTGGGGCAGAAGCCATGGCTTTTTATTATAAGCTATCAATATGGCTCCACTTAATTAACAGAGCAATTATTTCTTTGATAAATAAAATATTTATTTAGAATGGTAGCTTAAGTCAGATCTACCAGCAAAACGACGACTTCAGTCAAAGCTCCTTATGGCATCTGTTTCATGAGAAAATCATTTTTTCCTGTTCAGCACTGAGGTTAAACTATGAGAGTTGAGTTGTTTAAACTATGACAGTTGAGCTGTTTACATTTGAGCCCTGTAATGATTTTTACTTTCTCACTGTCTCAACCTGCCTGAACATACACAATGAACTTCATTACTTGCACCGAGCATAGCTTCCCTGGGGATAGAGGGGCAGAGTTATTCCAAAATGGGGCTGTGGGCTTTGGCATGTGGTTTGAGAAAACCTTGTATGTTATTTTAATCCAGGGCTCCCCACTTTTCCTCCCAACACCTAGTATGAAAAGTGCTTCCTTAGTATATCTTTTAGTTTATGACAAGGTTTAAAGAAAATAAACTATCTTCTCATTGAAATAAAGGATGATACTAAGTTTCATAATCTCAAGAAATTGGAATGACCTTCTCTAGAAAGAAATAGCCAAACAATTGCCTCTAGGATAAAGTATGAGCTATATTAGATGCTCTTGGTACTCTGCCCATCTCCCTTCACCTTTACCTATTTGGTGCACTCTGACAAAATAACAGTGCATTTCTCTGTCTGGGGACTTTCTCCACATTCTAGAGCTTACTTCGCTGCCTTTGCTCTCAAGGCAGGCTGGAAGAGGTAGGAAATTGATGCCTGTCTGGAAACAGCCTTCAACTAATGATTGACGAGAGTCATTATACAATAATCCAGTTTCACCATTGCTCAGGTGAAGTAAATCTGAAGCCTGAATTTTACACCAGATCATGGTCTTCTTCCTTGGATTATATATCAGTTATCCCCCAGCATTAGTACTTGCTTTATTTTAATAAATAAACAAACAAACAAATAAATAAATCTACCTCCTTTTTTGCTCCCCATTTCACTCCTCTACATATCTTCTAGGTGTCCTGGCGTTACTTTTTATTTTTTCTTTCTTTGTTTATTTTTAAATTTTATTCATTCTAATTAGTTATATATGACAGCAGAAAGCAATTCAATTCATATTATACAAACAGAGCACAGTTTTTCATGTCTCTGGTTGAACACAAAGTAGAGTCATACCATTCCTGTTTTCATACATGAACTTAGGGTAATGATGTCCATCTCATCCCACTGTCTTTCCTACCCCCGTGCTCTCTCTCTTCCCCTCCCTCCCCTTTGCCCTATCTAAAGTTCATCTATTCCTCCCATGCTCTGCCCGCCATCCCCATTATGAATCAGCATCCTTATATCAGAGAAGACATTCTGCAATTTGTTTTTTGGGATTGGCTTACTTCACTTAGCATTATATTCCTGGAGTCACTTTTAATGTAAACCACAATGTAGGTCCCCAGAGTATGCCTCTGATGAGACCTTGGTAGAAATGAAACCCTTGAGCATGGGCTCCAGAGTGACCATAAGTCCAAAACTTCACGTCATGAGCTGGGTCCTGTAAGCCCCACCAAATTAGAAGATGGCGTGGCCCAGGGATAATCTACTGCACAACAGCAGCAGTTCAGAAGGGGTGCCATTTCAGTGGATAAGCTGAAGAAGGGTAAATTTGGGTCAGTCTAGACAGAGAGAGGGTGGCTGTAAATTGACTTCAGCTATGTCAAGCTTCACTCAAAAAATAGTTCTAAAATTCAGTGGCAAAAAAAAAAAAAAAAAGATCTCCCAAAGACAGATTGTTCAGTTTGTGGGAGGAAGTGGCCTGAAATTAGAATATATATTAATTCCTGGGCAGATTCATGGGTAGTGGCAGATGGTCTGGTCAGCTGAGGAAGGGCCTGAGATTGCAAGGTTGGGAAAGATCTGGGCAGAGGAATGTGCTTGGACATATGGGAGTGGGCACACACTGTGGAAAACTTAGTATCCACTAAAGAGTATATACCATGGGTGAGGCTCTCAACAACCAAGGAGGCAAACATCTTCATCAGTTGGCTTCAGCCAGGCTCTGTCATCAGCCAACTCAGTGGTAGGATAATGGGTATGTGAACAAGGTGGCCATGATGGCAGAGATAGAGGCCAGACACCACCCAGTCAGCATTCATTCTCACTCTCATAGGCTAGCTGGTGCCATGGCTGAAAGCAACCTGTTAACAGCAACCTATTGACTGAAAAACCTATAATTACACTACTCTTCAAGGAGGCCCACCAGTCTCTTGGTGGCAGGATGATTGCATTGGGTCCCTTCAACTTTAGAAAACCTGATCTGTCCTCACAGAACGAGACATATATTACAGGTGTGGGTTGTCCATTCTTGCTAAGTAGGCTTAGCCAGTGTTATGGTTTGGATATGTGGTGTCCTCCATAAACTCATGTGTCAAATAATGTAAAAATTTTCAGAGGTGAAATGATCAGATTACGAGAGCCTTAACGTAATTGGTGGGTTAATCCACTTGAATAAGTTAACTGGGTGGTAACTGTAGGCAGGTGGGGAGTGACCAGAGGAGACAGGTCACTGGGGGCAAGCCTCTAAGGCAAATATTTTGTCCCTGGTGAACAAAGCTCTCTCTTCTTCTTCCCGTTGCCATGTCCTGAACTGTTTTCCTCTGCCATACTCTTCCACCATAACATTCTGCCTCAATTTGGGCCCAGTGCTATGGAGTTTACCAACTGTGGACTGACCCTCTGAAACCATGAAGCCCGAATAGACTTTTCCTCTTCTCATTGTTCTTGGCAGGTGTTTTGGTTACAGCATGAAAAAGCTAACTAAAACAGCCAGTGCTAGGTCTTCTAGGCCATTTGACTCACCAGCAAGGATTCCATACAATTCTGTCAGAAAAGGGGGTAAATCTTTAGCAAAAAGCCTGCAGAAAGGGGGTCATTACTAAGGCACTCACTAATCACATCACACACTGCACCTCTGCAAAGCTATCAGCTCTACTTTGCAAGGCTGGGATAACCTCCTTCCAGGTATGCACACTTACACATATTAAATCAAGTACCTTACGTGGGTGTGTATCCCACAAAAGAAACAGTATAAAAGGGTGAAAGCAGAGGTGGCCCCATTTGTATTACATCCAATGACCCAACAAGGAAATTTAACTTTTCCTTTTCCAACTCTGGGCCAAAGATCCCAGTCCTCAAAGGGTAAACACTTTTACCAGAGGATAGAGAAAGAATCTCATTATACTATAAGCTATAGCAGCTACCTGAGAATCTGGAGCTCCTTATTTCAAGGGAATAGCAAATAAGGAAAGAAGTTACCACCTTGCTGGGGATAAACGACACAGATCACTAGGAGATTGTAAAGTAGCTATTACAAAACAGGGGCAGTAAAAATTATGTCTGGCACTCAGGTGATCTACTAGGCCACTCTTGTTATTTCCATGCTCAGTTGGGACTACAAGTGAACAGATTCAGTAACTGACCTACAAAATCATGGTAACTAAAAACAAGACCCTCTGGGTGATGAGGGTAGGATCATGTCTCAGCCAACCTAGTAGCTGAGAGTGTGGCAAATTTAGATTCAACTGTGGGAAAGGACATAATAAGTAATAATTGTAGTTCAAGACCAGCTGCAGTGGCTGGTCTTGAACTACAATTCATCCTACTAACCTCCCACTAATGTTTTTCCTTAGGAAGAGAGGCCCCATGGAATCTTGAAGGAGCTGCTACCCTAACATATATGGGAAGTAAATCTGTGTGGCTCAAGAGGTGAGCTGTGAAAGACAGACAGCTGCACTGCTCAGACTCCTAGCCCACGAAGGATTCATCATCCAGCTATGGTGAGCACAGTCAGCAGACGACATCTAGCCATCGGCTGCTTCCTAGTCTGCCTCTCCAGCAGAGACCTGCTTTTGCTGAGGTAACATCCTTCAAATGACAACTTGCATCTAGTAACCAACAGAGGCAGGGGCAGAAAGAAATTTTTGCTCAATATGAGACAGATTTATTCCACAGCTACCTGCAGTTTGTCTTCATTTAACTTTCCAAAGTAAAGATGCTGAAATACAAATAATTCATTATTGCCATAAAAAAGGAACATTTTAAATCCAAAGAGTTAGTGAAGAGTAAAGTGTTTGCTTACCTTCAAAGAAAACTTAGCACACTGTTCTCAATTTCCTCATTAAACCTTTGACTTGAGACAAAGGTAAGTACATGATATAGTCTAGCTATTGGGTCCCTTGGCATAAGAGACAGAATTTTTTCAAAGAAGGAAGAGAGCTGCCCTCAGCTTCTCATATAATTATTCTAGTAGGCTAGGGAGCTTCCATGTAACTTTAAATATTGCAATTCTAAATGTTGGATTAGGAAACTTAAGTTCTACACAATTATCAAGAGGCTTAGCAAAGGACAAAGAAATATGAAGCTCAGGTATAGAAACTCATCATCTGTATCACCCTATGATTCCTTCTACTCAAAGAAATGTTTTTATTTTTTAATGAAGATGACATCCAAGGAAACATTACCTTATAGGTAAAATGGTGTACCTTGTTGGAGGTACTGATTAAAGGGAAGTTATTTTTCAGTCAATTGCTTTGTTATGTTATTTTCCCATCAAGTAGAATTGTGACGTATGAGCCAGAGAAAATATTTTCTAACCAAAACGTTTCATCTTGGAAGAGTTGCAGTTGGTTCTGCTCTATCAAAATGATAATAACCACGGAAATAAAGTGCTTCTGTATGCTAAAAGCTCATGGTAGTGATTCAACAGCTTCCTGTTTGCAGCATTTTAAAGGGGGCTCTTTGGGGGAAGAGTGATGTTTACAAAATGATTCACTGACTCAGAATTCTGAAAATAATTGTCCATTTGACTCTAAAATTACATTCATTATTTGGTTTTGGCTCTTCTCTAACATTCTTTTCAGATATTTCAATATCCTTCTTTAAGCTTCCTGATTATTTCCTTCTTTTTTTCTGAGCTCTCATAAGACAGAAATATCCAAGGCAAACATGGTAAGAGTTTGCCTTAATTTATTCTCTAGAAGTTGATTACCCCAGAAATTTTTTTTCAACACTACAGGTTGTACTGGCAGCAAATTGATCAGATCCAAACACGGATCTGTGCCAAGTCCCTATAGGATTGCCCCTGCTGATGGCTTTGAGTCGGAGCTCCAGAGACAAGCATTGCCCTGAAGAGATGCCTGGTCTGGTCAATTTGCAAATCAGGTGAAAAGCACATTGCATTTCTGCAGTTCCTGGGAATTACAAGCATTCTTAGAACAGACGAATTAGAAACTCTGTTTCCTAAGAATTAAATATTTAATTCTTTCTTATTTCTCCTAATGAACTTTGTAAGGAAGTTCAAAGAGTTTTGTAAATTAATACCAAATTACCAACTCATAAAATTGTATTGAAGTCAAATGAAAAAATTACAATGAGTGTTAAAGATACAATTATCATTGCTATCCTATTCTATTTTCTTAGGAACCCAGGGGATGCATACAATGTCAGACAAGTTATAGCAATTGCTATCAGGGAATGATTGTATGAATTTTAAGCTCTGTTAAAAGTCTTTGCTTCACTTAATTTGAATTAGATTAATTGGTCTAAGATATTTGGTTCAATTGAAAAAATAAGTCCTGATAATAATTTATTGAAGACACAAAATTCCTTGTGCATAACAGTCCTCTTTTATCTGTGAAGGATACATTCCAAGGACTCCAATGGATGACTAAAACTGCAGATAGTATCAAGCCCTATACCTACTATTTTTCCTTATATAAATTACCTAAAATAAAGTTTAACTCGCAAATTAAGCACAGTAAGAGATTCATAACAATAAATAATAATAAGATATAATAATTATAACAATACACTATAATAAAATTATGTTAATATGGTCTCTCAGAATATCTTATTGTACTGTGTTCATGCTTTTACTTCTTAAGATGATGTGAGATGATACAATGCCTATGTGAGGAGATGAAGCAAGGTATATGACAAAAACTTTGTGCTACTAAATAAGGGCAACCTGAATACAAGCTCTGAAATACTGCAACAAGTGATAGTGGGGGTGGCTACTAAGTGACTAATAATATAGAGGTAACATATAACTTGGATGTACTGGACAAAGGGATGATTCATGTCCTGGGTGGGACCAACTGGGACAGTGGAGATTTCATTACCCTAGTTAGAATGATGTACAATTTTTAAATTTATAAATTATTTATTTTTGAAACTAATATTTAATATTTATTAAATACTTAACATCTAATTTTTTTGGCCACGAGTAACTAAAACTTTAGAAAACAAAATTGCATGTAAAGGGGGACTGCTACTATAATGGGAATAAAAGCAACAAAATTTTTAAACTCTTTGGAAAATAGGAATAAAAAATTGATATCCACAAATAGGCTGGTTTAAAATTAGTTTGCTTTTATTTGGGGTTAAACATGGGATTACATGGAAAAAAAAAGCTATTTAGAATTGCTTGAGTTAGGTTAGTCATTTTGTTGGAACACAGAAAACCTTATAGCCTTTTCATCAGTCTGTCTGTAGGGTAACACAATCCTACAATTAGAAAAGGAGGGTAAAGCTCCCCTAAAAGTGGTTGAGAATCAGGATGGGGGGGGTGGTACAGAGGAGATAAGTGGCATTTGTCAGCAAATCTTGGCTCCCCTCCCTTCATGGGGCTGAAGCTGTAGCTTCTCTGCTAACAATCTGATTCTTACAGTATTTGCCAATATGCATAATAAAGGCAGGGAAGTGCTGGACCATGCCAGCATTTTTTGTAGGTTGCTGGCCAAATTAACCATTGATTTTTCTTTAGTTTGGGTAGCCTGGGGAGCTTTATCTAAAATGCTATATAAAATAGTCCTGCCTACAAGTTTTCCTCAAAGCATGCAATGTTGGAAGGGCTTTGGAAATGATAACTTGACTTATAGAGCAAAGTAATCTTAAAGAAAATGATGGGCCTAGGAAAGACTGGTGGAAGCACTTGATGAATCATGGCACCTATAGGGAATGAGAGCAATTCATGACCCCCTGGTGGAAAATGTCCAAATAAGGTACTGAATTTAAATGTTTCCTGGTGTCATTCAAACTGTGTCTAGATTATATAGGTGAAATGCATCTGCATATAAATTAGTCAATAAGTATAGCCTCAAAATTTTAAATTATAAAAATACTTTAAAGATATATTTTGAGGCTCAAAGTACAGCAAGAACAGTAATTAAATCATTATATCTCATATTTCAAGTGAAAGATCATCATTTAAGAAGTATAACCACAGATTATTTCTCTAAGCGTTTTAGAATTAGCTAGTTTTTTGGATTGAATTTTGTCCCCACCAAATTCATGTTGAAGCCCTAACTCTCAAGACGACTGTAGTTGGAGATTAAGATTAAGGAGGTAATCTTCAGCAGAATACAACAGACACTAGTATGGCAACATGTAAATCAATGGATGTGTAACTGATACGATTCTGCAATCTGTGTATGGGCTAAAAATGGGAGTTCATAACCCACTTGAATCAAAGTGTGAAATATGATCTATCAAGAACTATGTAATGTTTTGAACAACCAACAATAAAAAATTTAAAAAAAAGAAAAAAAAAGATTAAGGAGGTAATCTTTAAGGAAGTAATCAAGATTAAATGAGGTCATAAAGGTAAGGGCCTAATCCAACAGGACTAGTGTCCTTCTAAGAAGAGAAAGAGATACCATGAGTGTACACACAGAGAAAAGATCATATAAGGATTTACTAAGAAGGCACCCATCTGTAAGTCAAAGAGAGATTCCTTACCAGAAACCAACTATACCAGCACCATAATCTTGAATTTTCAGTCTCCATAACTATAAGAAAATAAATTTATTTCATTTGAGCCTATAAATCAGATATTTTGTTATGGTAGCCTGAGCAAATATATCTGAGTTGATTTCTTATAAGTTTAGAGTTTATTATATCCTGCCCAATAGAATTGCAGGCTTCCCAAACATGACAGCTTCAGTAACATGTACAGAGATGGATGGTCTTATGGCTCCATTCTCTTAAGCATTTCCTACCCAGCTTATTATAGAGTATCACATTAACATGTAAAACCAAACATACCTATCATCATTTTATGGGTAAAAGCAATAGATTCTCTGTTACCCATTGGGTCAATAGAAAAAGTTCCATACTAAACAAAAGCTGAAATTGGTCTCCCTTTACATGTAGAAAATCAAAGGATGTGATCTCTTCTTGAGTGAAGATAAATTCTTTCCATTACTGCTAACACATTCTCAGAACACGGTACCTAATTCAAACACCTGCATCCTCTTACAATGTCTCTCAAAATCTTCACTTATAGACTGAAATAACCCAGGGTAAAAGAAGGTCACAATAATGCTCACATTTAGTAATCTGGCTCAGAACTTGTGGAGTCTCAATTTCACTTATCTCACAATCCTCAGCTTCAATTATTGAGAATTTTAAAATACAATATTAAGTGTTAATATTTTTAACTTTAAAAAAATGAACCCTATTTTGGAGATGCTTTACATCAAAATGCTTGTATGTAAAATGATAAAAGGTTTAGAATTTGCTTCAAAACCCAGGGTAAGATGGTAAATGGAAATTATAGATACAAGTTTGGCCATGAGTGTAGAATTTTTTTTGTGTGTATATGTGTGTGTGTTTGTGTGTGTGTGTGTGAGTGTGTGTGTTTTATTCTAATTTGTTATATATGACAGCAGAATGCATTACAATTCATATTATACATAGAGAGCACAATTTTTCATATCTCTGGTTATCAAAGTGGAGTTATACCATTCGTGTCTTCATATGTGTAATTAGAGTAATGATGTCCATCTCATTCCACCATCTTTCCTACCTTCTTCCTCTCTCCCTTCCCCTCCCTCCCCTTTGCTCTATCTAGAGTTTGTCTAATTCTCCAATGCTCCCGCCACATCTCCATTATGAATCAGCATCCTTACATCAGAGAAGACATTCAGCATTTGGGTTTTGGGGATTGGCTAACTTCACTTAGCATTATATTCTCCAACTCTATCCATTTGCCAACAAATGTGATGATTTTATTCTCTTTTAATGCTGAATAGTATTCTGTTGGGTATATATACCACATTTTATTTACCCATTCATCTACTGAAGGGCATCTAGGTTGGTTCCACAGTTTATCTATTGTGAATTGTGCTGCTATAAACATCTATGTGGCTCTGTCCCTAGAGTATGCTGTTTTTAAGTCCTTTGGTATAGACCAAGGAGTGGGATAGCTGGGTCAAATGGTGGTTCCATTTCCAGATTTCCAAAGAATCTCCATACTGCTTTATGAGTGAAGAATTATTGAAGCTTCATTATTAGTACAAAGAAGTTCATTATGTAATTTTCTCTGATGTTGAATAAATTTGAAAAATTTTGTGAGTTAATTTTTCCTCTTTCCAGGGCAAGAAAAAAAAAAACTCAGCAGTGACCCATGTGCTCTAAAGGCTATGGTTTCCTTATCAAGGTCTTCGTGGTATACTGCATTTCTGAGTCTTGACCTTGTCTCCAGTTGACTTGTCCCTATCACACTGAGGCTGTTTAGCTTGGCTCAGGAAATCACTTGACTGAGGTTAGGAACTATCACCAGTCATAGGTCTTTCATGACAGATTATCAGCTGTCCTTGGGTTTTACCTTACCCTTGGAAGTACAGCTCCTCGTTAGCATTAGGCTTTTTGAGTTCATAGCAGTCATATCCCAGTTGTGGGTCTAGGGTTGTATTTAGTGGACTGGAAACACATCTTACTATGCTGATTCCTCTAACCTTTTTTATGTTTTATTTTTTAATTGTACACAATACCTTTATTTTATTTATTTATTTTTATGTGGTGCTGAGGATCGCACCCAGGGCCTCGCACACTCTAGGTGAGAGCTCTACCTCTGAGCCACAACCCCAGCCCCCTTTAACCTCTCTTATCTCTTGTCTTCCCTCCAATTTTAGTCAGCTTTTTCGCTGCTGTGACCAAAAGACCCAACAAAACAACTAGAGGAGGAAAAATTTATTTGGAGTCTATGGTTTCAGAGATCATTCCTTGGGGCCTGAGGTGTTGCAGAACATCATGGCACAAAATTGTGGTAGAGGAAAGTGACACAAGACATCACATTTGGAAGCAGAGTGAGAGAACTCTGTTCAACAAGGACAAAATATATACCGAAAGGCATTCCCTGGGAGGGGCCCACCTCCTCCAGTCACATCTTACCTGCCTATAGTAACCACCCAGTTAATTCCTGTTAGGGAATTAATGCACTGATCAAGTCAAACCTCTTATAACCCAATCATTTCATTTCTAAACTTTCTTGCATTGTCTCACACATGAACTTTTAGGGGAAACCTTATATCTAAACCATAATACCTATGGTTATTAAACTATAATAGCTATGTTGGACAAAGCTAGTGGTCTTTGATCTCTGTCACTACAGTGTATATCCTTATCTCTAATATTCTTTCAGGGAGACCAGGAACTGGCCTTAGTTCCCCAACTGCCTAAAGACAAATCACTATTTTTCACCCATTATGCAAGCTTCCTTCAAATCAAGCTCCAGTTGGTCCGTTCCATACCAGCCTTCCAAATGCATTTATAGTTAACTAAAGTCTTAGTGTTCACACTCACACACACACACTCAGAACAATGTAACAATTCTGTAATCATGCTGACATAATTCTTATCAAACCAATCATATATAATCCATAGATTCAGAACATTTCTGGATAGCTGTTAGTAACAATGCCACAAAAAATATACTCCTACAGACAAAAAGTTGGCTTTGGATTTCTTTTGAAATAGTTTGGGTCTCAAACTTGTAAACAAAGCCCAAAGGCTTGGGGTATCAAAACTTGAGAGCATTTTTTTTCTTTTTTCTCTAAGAACATGATGTTCTTTGGAGACACCAGGGAAGAGTCACAGAGCAGGCAGTTTCCACAGAAAGACCATATGTTCAACATTGACATGGAGGCTGATATCACAGGAGTGGGCGGGGTGCACTGTCATACCCGGCTGGCATTCAGACAGCCAAAGAACAGGTTGTGGCCCTGATGATATCTAGAATTATGCTGCTTCCATTTCTTCTCTTAATCTCTCCCCTGTGTCCTTCAAAAATGTCTACCTTGGTGAGGCTTACTAAGGAGACAAGGCGGTTTCCTAGTAACTGAATTCTAGAAATGGAAATAAAAGCTTCACTATGTGCATTAGAAATGAATGATTCCATTTATTGAATAGCCTCCCAAGGAAACAGTTCAATTCTGAGTCATTCCTAGCACTTGGTTTTCTTTGACTATTCATCCCTGAGAGAGAAGAATATTAACAATATTTTATGACTAATGAAATTTTAATCATACTCTGATACACAAATTACTTGGATATAAAGTTTCTTCTTGGTATGGTGTTAAGAAGTGGGAGAAGCATGATAAAGAACATTTTCCCTATGAAAGTGCAATATTTCTTTCAAGGATAGATGCAGCTGGAAAAAGAGTTCAGGATAAACATGGCCTGGCTTTATATGATAAACTCCCTGATACATGATTTCCTTCCTGACAAAAAAGGTCCCTGGTAAGGCTGGCCCACGCCTTCCTGTGGTAATCTTAGCTGGTGTTTAAGAACATTTAGGGGCAGACAGTTCTTCCTCATAACTAACCTTCTTTCTTCCTTATTTCCTCTTTTTCAGGCCTGGCGGAAATGAAACCCACTAGTCAATCTTCTTCATTCAAATAAATGAAGACAGTCCCTTTGTGTCCAAGTTAAATATCCACAATTTCTTAAATATTTACTTACAGGGCCTGTCTTCTAATCCATCTATTGTTTTTATTCACCCTCCAGCCCCCTGCCTTGGTTTTCAATCTGTTTCCTACATGTACCTCTAGTTGTAAGACTCCAAGTAGACAAAACACATAGTAGTCTAATTCTTAGATAATAATGACAAAATCACTTCTCCTCCCTGTTTCTGTCATTCTAAAGCAATATGTTAAGGTTCATAGTTTATTTTCATGAATAAAAATGAAAAAAAAAAAAAACGGGAATTTGAAATCTATCAACATGTATCTTTAAACTTAGACTGTGATGCTTGTTTACCACACCAACATGAGGAGAGAAGTTAAATGTCTAAAATTCTTTACTTCATGATATGTAATATAAATGAACTTTTGGGTGCTTTTTTGCTTGCTATGATACTAGGGATTGAACCCAGGAATGCTTTAACACTGAACCCAGGAATGCTTTACCAAAGCTACACCTCCAGGGTTTTTATTTTTTGAGACAGGATCTCACTAAGTTGCCCAGGCTGGCCTACAATTTGTGATCCTCCTTCCTCAGCTTCTTAAGCAGTAGGCATTACAAAATTGTGCCACAACGTCCAGCTTAGGTTTTTAATTGTATTACTGTGTGCTAGGGGACTATTCAAGTGATGCTATGATCAAAGACATACAACCCAAAGTATGATTTCAGGATGGTGTAGTTTCTATATTTGTTTTCTCATGATGTACCACAGTGATACTGTCCATCTTCACCACAAATTCTTATCCATTGATTTTTATCATGCAATACAGCTGTATTCATAGTTCTTTCAAATTTGTTTTTTTTTAAATTCCTGATCGCTAACCTTGGTGACTATTATTTATTAATCTTCCAGTACTTAAGTTTCTGTATTTTGGTTTATATAGTCTTTTTAAAAACACTTTCCTAGAATAAAATTTCTTATTGAATTTACATTAAATTTTAACTAGTATTTCTCATTTTTCTTTTGATCCTTTTCTCCAAAATCTGCATTTGAGTGAGGGATCAAGGTGGAAACAAATATAAGTGAAAGACTTTGGGGAAAGACAGGATGTTAGCTGAGATACTTGTTCACAACTCTCATTTTAGCACCGTCAAGTTGCTTCAGTTTGAAATTCCAGGCAAAATTCATAAGAACAATTGACTACATGTGCACCAGAAATCTTTCCTTTAAGCTTTTATAAAAATAGTGAGTTAAAGATAGCAGAAAAATAAAATGTGCTATCAAGGCATTTATCTTTCTGATACCATAATATAGAGGTCTGGGTGTGTTTTTCCAGACACATTACAAGCACTGGAAACAAAGCTGTGGGGGCTCAGGAGCTGGGAACTGGTGTGAAATGTTGAAATTCACATTTTATGGTACTCTAAAGCATATGCTCATGTGACATGTCACATATCACAAGTCCATTCACATATAGTCTATCTTCTGATCCTCACCACATTCCTATGAAGCAGATGGAGTGAACCCCAGATAAAAAAAAGTTAGGTCAAGGGATTTCTCAAAGTTCACTCACTAATAAATAGCTGACCTGTTACCAGACACTGTCCATTGTCCTTACCATTGGACTTGAGCCTCTCACCAGAGGCTTGTTAACATGGCTCACAACACTTTATTCCTAGGTGAGGTCCTGTTGATAGGAATTGCCTGGGACATTATTCATTATTTCTATCACTGTGAGGTTGTTGACAAGTTGAGAGGCTTCCTGTTATAGACAGATTGTGTCACTAAGGGGCAAAATGACTTGTCTAAAGGAAAAGAAGAAGGTCAAAAATATCAAAATAGATTCATCATGTTACCAGAGAATACTGTCCATGTGAAACTGAACTGCACTAAGAAAATTGGTTATGAAAATTAAGAATCCATCAAGTTCAAGGTCTTTACTGTTGACATTTATGTACCATACGAGCCAAAGAAATCTGAGTAGTAAACCTGCATTGGAGCTTTAATTTTATAACTGAATCTAATGATGTTTTCAACCTGAATAAAGGGAAGAATGCTGTATAACAGCCCTACCACATCACCTTAAAATCCTGGAACGCATGCATAGCAATCATCAAGCTGTTCAGAATTGTCAACAAGATTCCAGAATGTGTCCCAGCGGAACTCTGGCTGTTAATACCCTCCAGGGGGCTGAAAAGACAACTGATAATATTACACTCCTTTCCTCAGTGATTTTTTTTTTGTCCAAGATTTTATTAGCAGGACCATAGCGGGCAGTCGCAGAAAAGAAGGGAGGAGAGAGAGAGAGAGAGAGAGAGAGAGAGGAGGGAGGAGGGAGGGGGAGAGGGGGAGGGGGGGAGGGAGAGGAGAGAGAGAGAGAGCGAAGGGAGAGGAGAGGGGGAAGAGAGAGGAGAGAAGAGAAGGTGAGAGTGAGAGAGAGGGGGGGAGAGTAAGAGCCTTTCCTCAGTGATTGACAACAAGAATTGCACTGGTGTCCTCAGGTCTTGTCTAACACTATTGGTTCAAAGTGATCCCATTTAACATGGATGATAATTCTTTCAACTTCACATACAGTTAAGATTGAGTATGAAAGTATTTAAGAAAATCCAGACTACATCATAAATATTTTTGTTTTAAGAAGAAATAAGAAAATGCATAGTTTTCTCAATAATTTTAACAGACTCTGTGCTTATTAGAGTAATCATCCTTTAAATTCAAATTAAACCCATAATTGAATTACTAATTAAAATTTATGATCTTAAGGGAGATGCTTCTTATGTGCTGTTTCAAAACATGTAATAATGCTAAGTTCCAGCATACTTTCTAAATTTATTAGATTTCAAATTGTAATTTAATATTCAAGGTTTTATTTATTTCAGAAAAGAGAAGCACTTGAAAAGAAAATGAAACATAAAAATTACTTCTACATTTTTGAACTGAGTTTTTAAATGGAAACTCTTTCAACAAAGGAAGTTTTAAAAATTGCTGGACACAAAGTGACATTTGGTGGCTAACGTTAAAACTTTAAGAAATAATTAACTTTTCGCTTCCCAAGCCACTACGATTACAGGAATGTACCACCATGCCTGGTGATTCTCAGATTTTTATTCCATTTTATTCTGTAAAAATGGCTTTCATGAAATGGAAACATGCAGTCTACAATTCAACCATTTTTGGCACATTTCCATTTCTGATTAGGGAAGTTTTCAAGCAATGGGCCTGAAAACTTAAATAAGTTGAATAACTGTCTTAAACAAAAGTAAGTCTCTGAATGTTCTTTACTGAGCACAAACGTTACTCTCAAGAGGCACCAGAAAATTTTCATTAACACTACCTTGCATTAATCTATTCATTTCAGTATTTTTAAATTAATTTTTCTCCAAGTATTTTTATTTTGTTTGCCCTAACTTCAAAAGGGGGGTGGGGAAGAATCTGAAGAAGTCTTTGGCATCCATTAAGCCTGCAAAATTTCAGCATATGGTAAAGAAATATTAAAACCTGGCACTGAAACAACTTCCTTGCAAACATGACTGTGAGTCAAAAGAGTCTCTGGCTTGGCTTGAATAGCACTGGGGGACTAGGAATGGGTGATTATCCTCACCAAGTCGGTCCACAGGTGCCCACTCATCCCTTTTTATACTTCCCACACAAGCATATAAGCATCTTTGTAAGAGGAGTGATGGGCACCCAAATCAAGGTTTCAGAATCTCACCGAATTTCAGATTTTAGTGCTTGGTTTATACATCTAGGATTTTGTTGGTGAAAACAAAAAACATAAGAATGCCGAGTGATTATGAAGAGATCAGTTTCTGAAGATTCTTCGATTCTAAGGGTTTTGTTGTTGTTGTTGTTGTTGTGGGTGGGGGCTTGAACTCAGTGGCACTCAACCATGGAGCCATCCTCTGCCCTGTTTCCTTTCTTAGTTTTATTTAGAGACAGGGTCTCTCTAAGTTGCTTTGCACTTTGCCATTGTTGCCGGGGCTGCGGCTGCTTTGAACTCTTGATCTTCCTGCCTCAGCCTCTCAAGCTGCTAAGATTATAGGAATGTACCACCATGCCTGATGATTCTCAGGTTTTTATTCCATTTTATTATGTAAAAGTGGCTTTCATGGAATGGAAACATGTAGTTTACAATTAACCCTTTTTGCGGCAATTTCTATTTCTGGTTAGGGAAGTTTTCAAGCAATGGGCTTGTGTTGAGTGTCTGTTGCATTAAAGAAGTTGAAAAAATTTTTCCTTTCTGGGACGAAAAGGAGATTTTTTACTGTATACATACACACACACACACACGTGAATTTTTATGTGTATATGTGTTGCTTTTAGACTGGGATAATACAGTACTATGATCTTTCAAGTGAAAATTAGTCTATACTGAACACAATCCTCCCTCTCTAACTACCCTTTAGTACTCAAGGAGCTCTTCTGGGGCTCTGGTGAAGGCGTTGTACCACACAGACATTCTCTGAGTACAACTTCACCCAGTTTAGCCAAGTGTGGCAGTCTTGAGCATGCACCTATTACATTGTAGAGTTGCTTCTCTTGCATAAACTACCTAAGTACTGGTTTTTATTACAAAGGGGAAAAACTGACAGTAATGCTTGTACATAGATTACTTTAGCATTTTAAGGGTCAATTAAGAATTCAATTGTAGATTTTAGGTAGGAAGGGATTATATGGAATTAATTGCTTACAAAAGCATTGGAAGGACTGAAAATGGACTCTAGATTAGGGTTCCAGAAACAGAACCATCTCAACAAACCCAAAGAGGGGTTAGAGAAGGAGCTAACAGGAAACTTTAGAGTTTAGAAACACTGGTTTTGCTGTGGCCCAGCAACCAAAAAGCTAATGACACAACTCTTGGCCCAGAGCTACATGGCAGCTGTAACGTCACACCAAAGAAGGAAAGGATGCCCACTTCCCACCTCTGACACCCACAAAACCTGTTGCCTGGCAGTGAGAATTTTACTAACATCATCTATAAAATCCTCAGGGTCTCTATAACAGCAGCCTCAGAGATGTAGCCCCTTTCTTATTTCCACTTCCAAATATTTTGAGGGTGCTGATATTTAGCTAAACCTGTCACAATCTAAACCTGTTGCAAGAGAGTGTAGCAAACAGTTTTTAACTTTTCAGGCTCTGAATTGTAGGAGGGTACATTAGAAAGTAGATTAATTGAAGGTTTAGCATAGTCCGCCTTACCTATCCTTGCTTATACTTAAGCCTGCCAACAACAAGGAAAACAACAAATACATACCTGTACCTATTGTATCCAAACAACTATTCTACAAAATAAAATGATGTCATAATTACTTCAAAGGGAAGAACAGTTCCCTCCTTCTCAGTAAATATATTACTCATGAATGTTCATTTCTTTCCTGTTTCCATCACAGTAATTTTGATATCCTGTAACTTCTGAGTAAATTAGGAAGTTAGCCACTTACAACAAAACCTATATGAAATAGAGGGTAAAGGTGAAAAGAAACATTAGTACTAGGTGTACCAATACATACTTGAATAAATATGGCAAGTTATTGTGCTACTTATTTCTACAACATGCGGAAGGTAACACTTAAAATTTCTTTAATCATTGTCTACACCAGATCCCCTTCATTTGGAGAGTTTTTTTACATCTCCAGTGTACACCCCATAGAGGTACTGAAACCTTCGTTAGTGAGAGACCTGAGTCTTCAGTGGTTTTGCTCTATTTGATCTTTTCTTCCTGGACATGGGAGTACTAATGGTAACCCCTCAGAGGATCCAATCACTTGTTTAGCAGTAATGCCATCTCCCTGTAACAATCAGAACCTCTCACTCCAGCAAACAAAATAATTGGCTTTCATGCCTTTTCCTTTTAGGAAAGACTAGAAGAAAAATTATTATTAATATTTGAGGAATCACAGCACTATTTCTCAGTGATACTCAACATCTCAATTCATTCAAGGAAATCTTGGATTATAAACTTAGGTGTGGTCAGTGGCCAAGGGACCATGATCTCCTACCACAGTGATTCAAGTCATGCATTCATTTGGTTGACTTCTGTTTGTTTCACTTCACTCTTTATTTATACAGATTCAGTAGAACTATGGTGGGCTACCTATCTACTTTTGTCTTAGGAATTGTCACAAAATTGTCACTCCCCAGATGGTTGAGGTGAAGCATGGTGATAATCACTCATCCTGTGCTACTTCTTTACCCCTCCACCCATGCCACAGTGATGCTTTCTATTCTCTGACATCTGCATCTGTTGCTTCCATTACTAGTGTATTTCCCAATGTCTTTGAGGAGTGCGTTCCTTTCAGAGGACAAAATTAAAATGTAGTTTGACATGTTCATTTAAATCCAGCATCTTTATATCCTAAGTCTTTGCTTTTTCTAAATTTTACCCAAAGAGTTTAGGCTCATTCAATATAGGCCACCTATTGTAGACTGTATGTTTGTGTCTTCCCCTTACTCCTTTAACAAATATATATATATATATAGTAAAATCCTCACCTCCAAAGAGGTGAACTTTGGGGACACAACTAACTAATGGGATTGGACTCTTCATAAATGGGATTAATATCCTTATAAGAGATGCCTGAGAGACATCCCTTTTTTCCTTACCTTGTGAGGACACAGCAAGATGCCTTCGGGAAACCTGGAAATTGACCCTCATCAGAAGCTGTGTCTTCCAGCACCTTGACCATGATGGATTTCCCAGTCTCCAGAACTCTGAGAAATAAACTTCAGTGACTCAAGCCACTCAGTTTATAGCATGTTATTACAGTAGACTAAATGGTCTTGAGACAAAAGTTTAACTCATGGAGCAGAAATGAGAACTGCACCCAGATTCTTGGGTCAGCATATTGAATTCAGAATTTATGATAAGCTCATAAATCTTGAAAAATCCATCCTTATTGAAAACATGCTCTTTTTTGGCCATATCATTCTCCTAATCTATTTTCACAAAGGTTTTACAGATATTTACTGGTGCACATTACAAAAGTCTTTCAAAAATTTTTATCATTTTAGTGTTCTTCCTCTAGGCTAGATGTTGTATCTGGTCAGCTAAGACATGCTGAAATGTGATTCTAAGTCTGGAGCAGTTGAAGAAAGCAGGATTGGGGTGGAAGCATATTTGTCAGTATTCTACAATAAAGAAGTCATGATAGTATCTTCAAGCTAGTCATGAACCAACCTCCTAAGGAAGGAAAACAGAGAGAGGATGCTTCTGATTGCTAGGAAAACTTGGTGGTTGTTGGGATTTGGAGTACTTCAAATTATCCAAATTCTATTAAATATCACTATTCCAGTTTGATAAGTCTACTCTTTCAGAATGAATTCTACCTCCATTCTCACCCATATCTGGATTTAGATGATATTTAAGTGAGTCTTTAGACTTTAGATGAGCTGGAGTGATTTACGGACCTTCGATAATCAGATGGAATTAACACATTTCACATTTGAGAAGAATATGAATTTTGGAAGATCAGCAGCAGAATGTTATTGACTAAATGTCTTTGTGTCCACCAAATTCAAAATGTTAATGACCTAATTCCTAATGCAATGATATATAAAGATGAGACCTTTAATGGGAGATAATTAGGTCATGAAGATGGAGTTTCCATTAATGAGATTATTGTTCTTATATGAAGAGATACCAGAGAGATAATCTCTCCTGCAAACCAGAAACAGCGTCTCCCAAGATGCCAAAACTGTTTGCACCTTGATCTTGAACTCTCCATCCTTGAGAACTGTGAGAAATAACTGTTTGCTGTTTAAGGCACCCAGTTTAGTCAGCTATTTTATTGTTGCAACTAAAGGATCTGACCAGAACAATTTTAAAGGAGGAAAAGTTTATTTGCAGGCTCAGGGTTTCAGAGGTCTCAGTCCATAAGAGGCCAGATCCGTTCCTCGAGGCTCAAGGTGAGGCTGAACTTTATGGAAGAAGGGTGTGGCAGAGGGTACCAGCTCAAATGACGATCAGAAAGCAGAGAGAGAGACTCCACTTACCAGATACAAATATATACCCTAAAGCCACGCCTTATCACTTCAGTTATCACTCAGTTAATTCCTATTAGGGGATTAATTCACTGACTGGGTTAAAACTCTTATAACACAATCATATCTCCTCTGAGCCTTCTTGCATTGTCTTACATGTGAGCTTTTGGGGGATACCTCACATCCAAACCATAACACCAGGATAAAAGACTTCCGGTATTCTATAACATGCTATAACATGGTAAGAAGAACTTTACTTCTTGTCCTCCTCATGGAGTTCGGGAAATGACTCAGGCCTGACCTATGATAGTATTTCATTCCTCTAGCCTGTGATAGGTCCAGCAAGGAGAATGCTGTTCAAATCTAGCAATCAGAGACAGTTGGTAGAAAGAACATTTCTTACCTCTTGGAACACACATCATAAGGTTATAAAGTTGGGGCTGCCATGAGCTGTCTTCCTATCACATTGTGGAGACTTAAGTTAAGTAAAAATGAAGTCAAGCAGATACAAGATCAGTCATCTCTTTTGCCCAGAAAGACAATAAATTTCAAAAACAACACTCACTTGTTTAAGCAAGCAACAGGTTCAACTCATTGTTTCAAATATTGAGTAGTGACATCTTTGGTGGATGGAATATGGAATATCACTGATAAAGTAGTAGAAGGCTCAAATAATCAAAAACATGACCTTCCCTGGCTCACAGCTGTTGTTTCAAACTTTATGGTGACAGATCTATTATTTTGTTGTGAGTATTACCCTCTGCTTTGGACTAATCTTAATATATAAATCCTCTGTTGAAGAGCTAACACTTTAATTCTTAAACTTTTACATGACTCTGTAAACCAAATAACTTTCATCTTCAACAGAAGAAGCATGCTGAGATAGGGGTAGAGAGCACGTTGTGGTGATTAGAACATAGACGGCAAAAATGGACAATGTTCTACATCTACAATGCAGATGCCCTTGAAAATATTTCTTAACATTTTTGAACTTCAGTTTCCATCATCTGTAGAAAGCAATAGTAAGCTCTATGTCAAAAAGCTACAAGGACAAATAACAAAGAAACAATGTGATATCTAATATATCTGAATATTTATCCTGACTTCCTCATTACTATTATAGAAAGTGTAGCCTTGGAGAAGTTTCTTCCCTTTGGGAGCCTTGGATCCTCATCAGTAAAATGCATACTAATGCCCACTTCATAAATTATTTTTGGTATGAAATGAGGTAATATGTATGAAATACCCAGTGTTTAATACCTAGTGTTACTTATAGTAACTGTGCTACAATTTATATAACTTATAAGTTAAGATAAATAAATGGCTAAACAGAATGCTTTTAACATATTAGATACTCAATAAATATTTACTTATTTATCCTCCTCCCACCTTGGCCAGTTGAGAAGAAGCAGGAATTGTAAGAGGAAAAGGGTTAGTGGTGTGCTAAAACTGGAATTTACTAACTTGCAAGAACCAGTTGTTCAAGAATATTATAAACTTCCTTGCATGGTGGTGCACACCTGCAGTTCTAGATACTTAGAAAACTGAGGCAGAAGGATGGCAAGTTTAAAACCAGACTGGGCAATTTAGAAAGACTTTTCTCAAAAAAAAAAAAAAAATAGGGGTATAGCTTAGTGGTAGTGTACCCCTGGATTAAATCCCCAGTACCAAAAATAAATATTTAAAAATTTTACCAATAATGTTGTGAGCCAAGATTTAAATACTTTTATTACTAAAATTGAATCCTATAATTCTAAAATTAGTTACATTAACAATAAAGGCAGTTCATAGTAAAAATTTATTCTTTTCTAATTACCTTCCTGCATTTTACTATTACCGACTATGTTCTTGAGATTGTTTCCAGCTACAGTATCTGCAATGGTGGGAGTGTAATGGTGGGCCACTGCACGTCTATTCCCAGTTCCGTGCTCAGTGACATCACATTGGTAGTTTGAAATCAGCCATGGTGGTGGTATTTATACCCTGGAAACCAACAAATGCTACAAACCAGGCTGTTTTCTCCCCCAGACAGCTGAAACAGTTACATATGTCCTAGTCTGTCACTGGAAAAGACATTCTGGGGTGCCAAAGATAGAGACTATCCTCTATTTACAGAACTCCCAAGTCTGTACCAGGCTGCTGTGGGTTCTAACATGACAACCTTGTTCCAACCTTTGAAAAAGTGCTTTTTTTGAAGTGAGGCATAGAAATGACACTCAGATTTTGATACCGTTGGCTTATGTGGGCTGGACAACTTGAGCGCCAGTTCCTACGTGTTACTGAGAACAGAGATCACAATAGCAAGGAAGCAGTCATCAGAGGATGCCTCAGTCACCCTCCACTTTATTCTGACAGAAAAGGAAGGTGGTTAAAAAGTGGTACCACTTAAAATAAGTCAGAGTCTAAATAAAGATTTTGGCAATTAGAGCTGAAAATAGTTGTAATTTTAAGATGTGAAGAACAAAGTACTCTGTTTTTGTCTTGCAGTTGCTGCATTAAAAAATTCAATAGTTATTTGGTCTCAATTTTTATCCCTCAATGACATAAGAGATAAAGAAGAAAGCAAGAAGAGAGCCATGTAGGAAAAGCAAATCACTTTCAGAAATTTAATAACAGTTCAGAGCAAGGACTTTGAAGTTTCGGTTAAATCACATATTATGACAATTAAGTTGTTGAAAAAGAAAGAATCATGGATGGTCCTCAACTAAATATCTTTTTAAAGCCACTTGAATAATTCAAAGTGTCTACAGAACAGCATTGAAACAGATGTAATGTAATAAAAACATTTGCTGGGTAATGAACTATTATTCTTCTAGCATAAGCAAACCCAAATATTAAAAAGAAAATGTAAAAGCCCAGAAAATATCCATTAAATTCTACACTGATTAAAGAAAAGTCACCCTTTTGGACTAAAATCTTTTCAGAGAGTCCATTATAATACATCTTAGGCCCTAATTCATGTTAGACGTATTAGATCAGGAGAGCAGCAATTGATACCTGAAGGGAAGAAGTTGACTTTAGAGAATATTGAATGAAATAATTTCTCAAGAGCTGGGGTATGATGAAAATGGACACATTCCGGGCACTACATTGTGCTACTGGAGTCATATGTGGCCACCATGTAGCTCAACTGTGCTGTCCTACCCAGGCCCTGCTCCTAGTGGACTGTCATCCTACATAGTGAGAGGAGTGTTTTCAGGGTGGCAAAGTCTTCAGGGAATTTTCTAGCCTGCGTTTCCAGTGAAGGCCTGTTCCAGTGAGGGGTATAAACAAGAAGCCAGCCGTGACTCTAGAATAGACTGAAAGCACATGTCAGTGCAACTAGGACTGAAGATGGTTTCATTATTCTCCACCCAACCATGTTCTCTTAAAAAATGGTAACTGGCTACAGATCAGAGAACTTACTCTGTTCATGTAGAATGTGAAATTTTTAGCTTTATTTTGATGTGCTATTAATAGTCTGACCATCTCTATCAATCTACTCATGTAGGCATAGTGTTCTGCTAAATTTCACAACTAAACATATCTTTAGTTTAAATAAAAAACTGACAGATACTGATGAGTTCTCAAGATAAATTTTATTCTCATAAAACACTGTTATCTTACTTCCAACAGTCTTTTTCCGTGTCTTAGTTCCTCTTGGGCTGCTATGACAAAATACTTTATACTAGAAAATTTATAAGCAGTAAAAGTTGACTGCTTACAGCTCTGGAGGCTGGGAAGTCCGAGATCAGGGTGCCATCATACTGAGTATCTAGCGAGGTCTCATGCTTTGCTTTGCAGGTAGCATGGTCTTGCTATATTCTCCTATAGTGGAAGGAGTAAACAAGATCCCTCAGGCCCCTTTCACAAGGGAACTAATTCCCCAAAGTCTGTCTTTTAATACTATCACACTGGATATTAGGTTTTAATATGCATTGGTGTGTGTGTGTGCGCGCGCAGCCAGGGGGCGGGGGGGGGGGGGGGTGGTGGGCAAGACATTCAGACCATTATGCTTTATCATCAGTGTTTACCCTAACTCTGAAAACTAGACAGACACATTTTTATTCCCATTTTATTATTGCAACTTTTAGGGACTTCTGTTATCACAATCATCTCTCATTCTTAATTCTTATTTTTTTTCTGAAGTAATACCATCTGTAGGGTACTTCTCCATAGCACCATGCCCTTTTGTACCCCTATCTCCCACATGAGTATACTCATACCCATGTATGAGTATACATGTGCACCAAGGCTTACATAATGAGTTCTACTGAAAGTTTGAGAAAATTTGATATGGTTTGAGAGAGATGGTGTTGAGACCCACAAACAAAAGTAACTTAAAACTAATTCTTAGATATTACTGTGATCAAAAATTCTTGATCATTGTACCACAGCATATAACTAACCTCACTTTTATCACTTAGATCCTTTTCCTTCTGTTTTCATCCCTCTCCCAACCCACTATTTATTTCTAACATAATAGCAGTTAGGTCTTTTCCTTGATACCTAATCTTCTATGGAAATACCTTTTGATCCAAGCACCTTATTAAGATATCTCTTCACAACAAGCAAGCAGAAACCCAGTTACTTCTTTACTACATTTTTTATTATATTCTAGCTGTTATTATAAACATTTTTAACATTATCTCATAATCATGAGTCAATCACACAAAGTCAATAACTAGCTTAATGCATGAGTTTTTGAATAGTTATGTAAATTAGTTTCATGTAGGTGTATACATGAAATTCTGTTCTTATCCATAGAAATAGGCATATGCAGCACACTGATTCAGAAAAATGCTCATGAATATCCTCAGGTACTTAGTTTCATGAAATATGGTTGAATCACATGGTACTATCACCACTATTTAATACACCTTTCTTTCCTTGGGGGAAGTATTCAAAATAGAGGAGATAGAATAAGTAATTATTTTGAAAAGTTTGTTTAAGAAAACCACAGTTAATTCAATGTATATAGAACGGACTTCAGAGTTAAAGAGATTTGGAGCTGAATTCTCATACTACCTTTACTTAGCTTTGTGACAAAGGTAAGTTATTTGAGTCTTAATATACTCTAAAATGGGTCATCAAGTTCTTACTTTAAAAATATCCTAAAACTTAAAAAATGTATGCAAATTTTAACACTATGCCTGTTATAAATTATGTGTTTAATAAATATCAGCTCTTATTATTGGTTTTAGGAAAATATCAAGCATGGTGTGCAACACCATCTGGAGGCTAAGAGAATTTATCTGGACCTTCATTCCACAAAAGCAATTTACCTTATGTGAAGCATTGGTACTTTAGATATTTCCAGATGCACCTAGAAAATTGGGAGGTAAGTTGCTTCTTTGTGTTATATGCGAGTTTCCCATACTATATCTCAGAACTAGCTGGTATCCTCTTATCTACGCAGAATGAATTTCTCTTTTGTGATTTTTTGAGAGTGGGTAGGAGGGAGGCAGTTTTCTTAGTTCCCTGCACAGACTATCTAACTATTAAATAATCGGAAAAAAGTGATGCTATTTCTCTTCCCATCCGTGTTACTGACCCTATTTTTTTTTGTTAGTATAATACTTTATTCTCTTTGAACTTATACTGACAAAGTAACATAGTTTTAGTTTTGAGGATTTTTTCCATGTTTTTCACATTTAGGGCAGTTTATAAGCTAATATATTAATTAGGTATTGCTTTTGGTTACATATATTGGGGATGCCATCTCATTAACTTAATAAATGTGGATCCACTTTTTCTCATATCATAGGTTAGGTAGTCCCTGAATTGTGAGGTGTTTAAGGAACATAGCTCCTTGTTGCTCTGTGGTCTTCCATACTTGGCTTTTGCTTTCATGGTTACAATGTGGCAACTGCAGTACTGAGTATCATGTTGCAACCCATTCAGGAAAATGAGAAAGGAAAGACAAAATGAGTTGGTTCTTTTCAAAAGAGTGTTCTTCAAATTCCATCTAAGCTCATTTGCTTAAATTTCATTGTTCGGGATTGTGTCATATGGCCAACCATTTCTGTGAGATATACTGGTAAGGTGAATGTTTTTAATATACTACCCCTATTTTTTTTAAATTTTTTTTTTAGAGAGAGAGAGAGAGAGAATTATTTTTAATATTTATTTTTTAGTTTTTGGCGGACACAACATCTTTGTTTGTATTTGGTGCTGAGGATCGAACCCAGGCCTCTCGCATGCCAGGAGAGCGCGCTACCGCTTGAGCCACATCCCCAGCCCAACTGCCCCTATTTTTAATCAGATCTTACTAATTGTCATTTACTACAAAAGAAATCAAATGTTCTCTAGCCTCAAAACTTCAGTTGACATTACCATTTCTGTATTACCCAGAACAGTGGGCTCTCCATATATACCTGCTAATCAAAGACAGTAATTTTCTGTGATATTCTGATGTCTCTGCCACCTCTGTATGTTTTTGTTTCCCATTTCTGGATGATATTCTCCTTAAGGACAATGACCAAAACCTATAAACAATAACAATTATAATGATAATGGAATTTCTCAATTACTGAGCATCTACCATGCCAATTCTTAATATAAGTCAATAAGAATATATTAAAATGATCTTTATAAAAATAGGAAAACTGAGATTCAGGTAAGTTAAAGATTCACTCATGAAAATTCAGCACTTGTCTGGAAAAGCAGGTTCCTTCTTTTGTGTCCACAGTCCTTTTCTCTAACTGTGGCCCAGGGATCTGCATCCAGAATTCATTCCTTAACTGTTTGCAAAGTCAAGGGGACATCAGAAAATTGGAGCATAGGGCATACCCTCTTTTAATAAAAACTATCTAAAATTTATCTAGAATAAAAAGATAGAATGAAGCAACATTTTTTAACAAGTCAACCCAAAGATATATAATTCTAAAAAAGTTTTTTCCACATTAAATTTTTTTCTATTTAAAAATTATTTTGTTTTTTAAAATTTGTCATTTTAAATAAATAATAACATTTTTGCATCATTGTAATTATATCAATACTAATGTGCAGTTGGTCAGTTTGATATGCTAATCAGAATCCATATTTAATTTAAAATATTGAATGCATATATGAATCATATGAAAGTAAGCAGGAAAAGTATGTATATATGCACATAACTATATACTTGTGTAGATGTAGACAATTGATTATTCTTAATGGATGAGCTTAGAAAGATATTCAACTGAATCTGAAAATTAATCAGGTGGTTTTTTGTTTGTCAAAAGAAATAGAGAGTATTTTTTTCTCCAAAATGCCATGTCAAGTTAATCCGAATACATGAGACACATATGAAAGAATGCAGTCTCTGTTCTCTACTGGAAGATCCCATTGGGGTAATACCTATCATCAAGGCTCCACTTGAATAGAGTCTGCCTTATGCTTTTGACAAGTGTTTGTATAAGTGTTTTTTTTTTAACAATGTGTTGTGACTTTAATAGGTAGTAAGTTATAACCATTTATTGTTTTAAGCTCCTTGAAACCAAATATCTTCACACAACCATTTTTGATTTTGCTTTTCTAAGATCAGTTTCTAAATTTAGAAAAATGAAAAACCGTCTTTCAGATTTCCTGGTAGGCTCCTGGAAAATTCCTAGTATTTACTATTTTACCTGCCCCAAAAGGGATGATAGATAGTAAATTGGTAGATTCAATGTCCTTTGATTAATTCAACACTATTATAACAGCTTCAATAAAAGATCTGTAAATAAAAATAGAAGTGTGGCCTTCCCCATGTTGATTTTGAAGAGATAAAATTTATTAATATAAATGTTCCAAAGATGGTATACTTTACAGAGTGAACTGGATGGTGTTGGTGTCTGTCAATGTCCTCACTATCTATGATGTTCTTGTCCTCAGAGGAAACAATGTTCAGACACCGATAAAGCCCCAACAGAACAGTTTGTTTCCTTCCATTTAGTGATTATTAATTACTGTAGTAAATTAGCAACAGTCCTTCAGCCTTGTCAACAGACAACTTCTGAGTTCTGTCTCGTGCTTGAAAGCTCTGCTAGATGCTTCAGGTTAGAACGTGTAACTGCAAGAACATAGAATAAATTCAGGTCTTATAAAAAGGACTGAACCCAGTATTCCTAACTACTGATATTTCAATGAAAAAATATCTGAGTATATGCTTCAGATCCCAAAGCTAAGATTATTTAGGCAGCTTTCTCACTATATCAGCAAACTGAGTCTTTAGTTAGAAAAAAAAATGATTTTATTCACAAAGACTGTAGACCCACAATCCAGCAGAATGTGAATTACTGAATAAGTTGATAAAGGAAAACTATAATTGCTCTTTATATATTATTTATACTGCTAATGGTCTATTACTTACTGGTGTAGAAGGATCACTTTGCCTTTCTTCTTCCTTTATTCTTAATTCTCAACTTGTAGGTCATGCTTTTGGAACTAAAGTGAGACTTTAAAAAAAAATGGTGCCTGATTCTCATGATTTCTCAGAATTTTGAAACACATTTATTGCATCTTGTTGAAGATAATGTCAAAGTACTGTTTGCACAGGTTAAATAGGAATCCATTATATTAAAAAGAAAAATAGTGTGTGCAATAATCTCCATAGTTGGTGTGTTGTAGTAAAGAATATTAAAGACTAACAATGCTCATTTAACCAGCTATGGCAAGCCCACCATTAAGGTGCAAAGATGGACTTCATGTGTTAAGTCAGTTTTTTTCAAAGCATTCACAGGAAAATCAGCCTTGTACCTGAAATGCCTGATTCACAGAAGAGGGCAAAGATTACTTTCTGGCTTCAAGGACTTTAGCTTATTTTAGGAGCTTTAAAGAGAGAGAAATTCATTTACAGAATTATAACAGGTGAGGAAATTTTTCTTGATCTTGATTTCCCATCCTAAGATAGAAGAGCAAAATTTGAAGTATTTAAAAGTCAAATCCGAGATGCCTTATAAATCCTGTTTAACAAGATTTCTACATGATCATCTAATTCTCTAGGAGCCTATAATTGTTTAAGTTGTTATTCATGGTTTAATTTGTATACAAATATATATTGTGCATTTCTGTACAGCAGGAAATCTAACCTTGAAGTTTATGATGTCACTGCTCCCTAGGGCTTTAAAATAGGTTTTAATTTAACAGAAATCTATTCTGAATCTTCCATCTTTCCTTTTTTGCTTTGTTTAATGCTTATATCATTTCTCAAATGTTTTTGAAACAAGCTTTCCCATCTTAATAATTTCTTTATTACCAAATTCTACATATTTTAACATGTATAATTTTATGTTCACACAAGTCATTTCTTTTACTTTCTGTAAATTCTATTTGGATACCCTTAGCATATCATGTAAGAACCTGTTTATTTTGGCTCCAATCACTGCTTCTACTGCATTTCTCCTACGAATAAAAATATAGACTTTTACATATATGTGGATTTGCAATGTTTCTTCCCCGCTTCTAAAAAAGGAGTTGAGGCTGTTTATATTTAAAATAACAATGTGAGATATTTGAACCCATGTGGAATATTCTGCTGGATCAAAAAAAAATGTCTGAGCATGTCTGACAGATGGCTGGGAGATACCCATCAGAATATTATTTTCATGCTGATCAAGACATTTTTTTTTGGCACCCAGTAGCTTCTAGAAACAGGGTGCCCATGGGTATTATACTTTTAGAATATCAGCATTTTGAATGGCGGCATTTTCAGTGCCATTGAACAGAGTGGGTGGTTTCTGGTAAAAGCTGGTGGTATCCAGAAGGAGACAGTTTCTGCTAGAAGTGGCCGAGGTGGCTAATGCGGTGGTGGTACCAAATACAGTTGGGAGCAACCTTTGGAGGAGACAGCTGGTCTACTGGTACTGGAGGCAGATGGTAAGGGAATTATGGGAATGCAGTCTAAGTGCATGGCTTATCACAACTTGCTAAGAAGGAGAAAACTTGACATAGATGCTACTTTAATGATGTCTCTTGAATATCATTAATCTGAAATCTGTTTTTGACTGCAACTTTCTGGAGAATGACTGAAGGGCAGCTATTTTGAGTTTTGCCATTAATTATAAAGAAGCATACTTTCAACAGTGAGGTAGGAGTGTTGCTCTTCTCTCAAGGAAATGAAATGAAGGGGCATGAATGTTTTCACCAAAACAAAGCACAGATCTTTTCCATAAGAGGTGAGTCACCCCACATCCATGGGCAGAACCAACATTCTTCAGAAAGGACATTCAAGACCACTGAAAAGTGAGACAAATGAAGTCGAGGAGGCGTTTCCTATTAGTGGTTTAGAAATCACTTGATAATTAACATGTCTACAGATAAAATATTCTCTCTTTTTCTTTTCACATTTTAAAAGATTGGTGATAAAAAAAAGTTCATGGAAGATTTCAATTAAATTAACAAACATTCTGAATTGCCTGAGAGAAAATTAGATAGGCATAGCCATTAGTAGAAAATGTATTATTAATATCATTCTGGGAACTCAGAGGATTTTAGGTATTGTTAATTAGAGCAAAAATGCATTGCTATGTAAATGCAAGATGTTAAATGAAAATTACCAAATATCTCACAGTTTAGTCATTTTAGGTATCATTTAGGTATGTCTGCTTTTCTCTACTACACCATTTAGGAGACTGTTGAAAACAAAATGGAAATGGAGGAAGAATGGAGTAAGTAAAATAACTTAATGGGAACCCAGAGTTTCAAGAGACCTTTGACTGAAAAGAGGCATTATCTTTTATTGCTTTTTTTTTTTCTTTAACTTTTTAGTGACACTGGGGATTGAACCCAGGAGCTACAAACCCAGTTCTTTTATTTTTTATTTTGAGATAAGTTTTTCTCTAAATTGGTGAGGGTGGGTCCAACTTCTCCTGCCTCAGTTTCTTAACTTGCTGGGATTACAAGCATATACCACTGTGCCTGATGTCAATTCTATTGTTTTTAAGACACAAATTCTTTTTCTTTAATTTGTTAAAATATATTTTTTAGTTTTTGTTGTACTGTTATTTTATTTACTTATTTATATGCAATGCTGAGAATCAAACCCAGTGCCTCACACATGCTAGGCAAGCTCTCTAGCCACAACCCCAGCCCCACAAATTCTTCTTCTGAAAAAAGAAATCTTCTTTTAAATTACCTTTAGTACAGAGCAAATACTGGAGCTAAACAATGGTGTATATTAGAATCTATAGGAATTAGGAGCTAGCTAATGAGGTAGGAAAAACAGCAAGCTAAGAATCTTTTCTTGTCAAATATATGGATGTTTAAGAAGGATGTGCTCTTTATGATCGGAATAAGAAAGATTCATTTTAGTGTGGAAAAGGGAGGATGGCCTGAAACGAAACTATCAATTTGGCACCTTATAATCAATGTAGGCATTTTATAATCACCTACATTCAGTGTCATCAAAGAAATATCAAGAAGAAATCCCTGTAAAATATTTAAGCACACACCAGTGTGGGAACATTCCTTTGGGTTTGCACAATATTCTAAGTATTTTCATAAAATAATTTTTTTTGTAGAATTTATATATCATAATGCAATTGATGTGGATGGTGGGGACACTGAGAGGACTGGTCCTTTCATTTTATAGAAAGATAAGGAAATTGTGGAGAAAAGATGTATCCAAGGCCCTACCAAGACTCAACTACAGATGTTGGAGAGCCTGGGTCTCTGGATTGGTTGATGGTGTTCTTCCCCAAACCACAGAGCATTGCAAAGGAATCTCTGCAAGAATCCTGAAACAGTCTAGGCAAAGTTTCTTTCTCTCCTCTCTAATCAACCATGGCATATTTAGTCTTTCTTGTTCTATAAGTTTTATTTGGTAGATTTGATTATGCCTATGTATACATAGCTTCTCCCTGCCACATAGGGACCAAATTCACTCCTCTGCCTGCTGGACAAATGCTTTTGACATTTTAATCTTAATTGCTTCCTTTTTCTTAAATCCAATGAAATCTATCTCATATCCACCACCTATTTAATTCAAACACCATTAAGGTTTTAAATGATAAAAAAATAAATTTATCTTGAGCATTAGATTAAATCTGTCAGTGTTGCTATATGGATATAAATTCAGAATGATTCTCAGAAAGAGATGATCTAAGAAGAAAGAATGATGCTTGCATTGAGTAGTGCTACTATAATGAGGGGAAAGACAGGAGACAGGTAGTCACAAGGTAGAATGAGAAGGGTGAACCTTCTCATTCAGAACCTTCAGAGCTTCAACTGCTGTTATAAGGAGGCAAGGAACAACAAAATTAAGACTCAGAGTAGGACCTGTGTGTATTGTTTGGATATGAAGTGGTTTGGATGTACAATGTGTATTGTTTGCATGTAAAGTAACTGATGTGTCTGAAATTCAGTGTGTATGGAAGGGAGGGAAAGGGAGGTGTGGAAGATGGTGGCCATATTGGAAACAGTCTCATATGCTAAGCTCTAGAATTTGGGGATCGACAAAATCATCAATTATTTGGGTCAGAAACCTGGAAGGATTGAAACTATTGGGGGCAGGGTGGTACAGATAGTAACCTAGTAACAGCAATGTGTAGAAAGGATTACAAGAGACAAATGCAACAAATTGTTTCAGAAGGCTAGATGAGAGGCAATTAGAGCTGGAACCAGGGTTTTGCAAATCTGGAAATAAGGAAATTGATATGAATGACAAGATGGAAGTAGAATCAATAGTATTTAGTGTCCAAAAAGTTGACTGGGTAATGGAGAAAGTAGGTCAAATAACTAATACTAACATTTGAAGCCTGAAATATTATGGTATTATTAACTTTAACAGGAGAAGTTACAGGTAAAGTTTAAGAATAAAATATGTTGGGTTTTTAAAATTTTGTTTTGTTTTGTTTTTGTTAAATTTCCTCCTTCCCAATCAAGAGTTAATATTACAGAATTGTAGAATATTCAGGTCCAAAGTGACTGTAAAAGACAAATGTTCCCACAAAATCAGGCCTGCGGATGCTTCTTTTTTTCTTTTTTTCATATCTGTTCCATTTAGTAAATATATATCTAGGATCTCTTTTTATTTGCAAACAGGTTTGAAATATTATAAGCTGACATTCTTTTTTTTCCCCCACAAACAATTACTCAAAATAGAGAATAGATCGTTTTCTAATCTTTAATCTGAAAGCTCTAGGTGTTTATCTGTGCTACTACAGGTAAGTACTCAGACCTTACAGTTAGTACACAAACAAGGACTATATCATACTTTTACCAAGAAATTAGCATTTTTACATTACTGGAAGTTATTCATATTGCTGATATATGCGTGAATCATATATTAGCGTGACTCTTTTTATACAGGAGAACATACTAGATACTTAAAGCAGCCAATACATAGGGTTTTCAACCATGATGGGCAACGAGAGAGGTCAAAATGAATCTAGGAAAATGAGATAGACATTTTTTTCCCCAACAAAACTGCTGGTTTAAGCAAAACACAAATGTAAAATTTCTCCAAATTATTTTATTTTTTTAGCAATGAAAGTTCATATTACAAATAATATCATCTTGAATTGAGTGTTGAAGTGTAAGGCCACGAAGCAAACAGATTGTGAAAGCTTTATTTTCAATTTTTTCTTTTGCTACATATAATACTGCAAGCAAGTTTTCCCTGGCTATTTCTTAGCTCTAGTACAAAGTATATATGCTTTATGTGTTAGATGTTTTATATGTTTATGAATTTATGGATTTTATTCTTCTCTTCCAGCTTTCAATGTAAGATGTTAAAATCTCTGGGTTGGGGCTGGGGCTGGGGCTCAGTGGCAAAGCGCTTGCCTCACATGTGTGAAGCACTGGGTTCGATCCTCAGCATCACATAAAATAAATAAAGATGTTGTGTGTCCATCTACAACTAAAAAAATAAAAAAATTAAATCTCTGGGTCATATTCAAAAGTGAAAGAATGAAAATCTTGAAGATAGTGCAAACCTAAGTCTAATGATACTTTTAACTGAATTCCTAGTTACACTTTGGCCTGGCTGTATTGAGCACTTCTAATGTGTCTCGTCATGTAAGCCTTTCTCATTTTCTGAATTGGTGGCACTTTTTTCTCTATATTTGCACAGAAAAACTGTGATATGGAGTGCAATTTGAAAAGGTCACGTAGTTAGGACATACAGAACATGGATTTAAATTGAGATCTGTAATTAAATTGCTAATTATCCCCAATGTTGATATATTTCCTCAGATTTAAGTGAAACCATATAAATTATCAGACAATTGTATAAACAAAAATAATTAACTTGGTGTAGGTGAGACTGTGAATATCCATTTATAAAAGGCAGCTGAATCCTAGCAGTCAGATCAAAACCACTTTGAGCAATTATAGAATCTATAGCTTATAAAAATCTCCAAGTTTGAAGGTAAGTCTGACCCTATCACATGTTTTTAATGATTATATTTATAAAGGGAAGCCACTTTCATTGTTATTTCTTTGGAATTTCTCTTTATAAACAGTCTAGTTTTCTTTTTCCTTTCTCTCTCTCTCTCTCTTTCTTTCTTTCTTTCTTTCTCATGGATGAAATGACAGTTCCCCTGTAGAGTACAAATAAAGAAATTTGACTTTAAGGTTAAATGAGGACACCACTTCTCTATAGTAGGTAAGCTGGCATATACTGAGTACTATCAAGAAAATGTCATTGTATGTTAAAATAGTTTTGTCAAATGAAAGAAAAATCAACATGTGGATATTTGACAAGATACAAAGGACAGTAACATAAATTCCCTTGTTAAATATCTTATTTTCTCTCATTTTCTCATCCAAGGGTCTTACATGTCACAGATGGTATCACAGGCCTGTCTTAGTCTTTTTCTCACCATTCCTGTCCACCCTGCCCAATGATTTCCAGTGGCAAGCTCTGAGACTCTTCCCAAGGCTTTTCTCTCTTACCAGAGACCACTCAGCCTCCTCAGGACAGATGCAAAAATCACAAGAGTTCCTACCTCTTGGGAGCAGCCTACTAGTGACTCCTGGGAGCTTCGGATCAGTAGTCCAGCTGGCTCCTACCTAACTCTGAATCTTGTTCTACCTGATCTTCCAAAATTCCCCAGTGGATCTGAGCCCCTTTTGTTCACTGTAGTAACCTGAGTGACAATGCAAATTTTACTAGCTTCTTTCCCTTTTCTGTATCACTTCCTTATGCCTGGGAACATCTCACTAATAAACATACACCCAAATCCTTATTGCAGGATTTATTTCTGGGGAAACCCACTCTGAGACATCTAGATATTACCAAAGTCAACCCCCAGATCCTCCTGCTATTACGACCTGTGAACTTACCATGGCATCTTTCCTTAGACAACAAGCCTTTGCTGAGACCCTCAGTGTGCCAGGCACACTGTGTTAGATTCTGGGATTATGTGGCGAATGTGATGACCTGATTTTTAAGGAGCCAGTGCCTGGTGGAGGAGGTAGACAAGTTAAGAAGTGATCTTAGTGTGGTGTGATAAATTCTCAAACAGGAGGCTTCCTGGAATTTAGGAGAGTAAGAAAGTTTTCCCAGAGGAAAAGAAGTAACATTTATTTAAGCTGAATTCTAAGAATTGGCTGTGAATTAGTGAGTAGAGGAACAGAAAAAGGGATTTGGGGAAAGAAGATGCTGTAAGTAGTCGAATCAGCATACAAGAAGGCATGAAATTCGAAAAGGCCCAAAGTAGGTATGGGCAGAGGAATTCACTGAATAAGTATTGTTGGACCTTGAGCATCATTGCATTTCCTATGGACGTTTTGTACATTCTGTTCTGTCCCCGGGGAGTTTACTACTGTGCCCTAGATTGACTGGGTACATAGTGGAAAATTCAGTGATGGTTTGTGTCTGTGCATTACCACACAAATTACCAACTAAATGTAGCTCCAAATTTTATACATTCATTTGATGACATTATATATTTGTGAAGCTACACTCTTGGGTATCAATATGATAAAGCAAGTGCTTGAGAAAATCAAAGTTGAACAGAAAATAAGAGTGGGAGTTTTCAATCTGATTCCAAAGTCTAAGAAGTTGTTCCCTAGCCAACAGCACACACACACATTCCATTGAAAGATAATTGTGACTATTTAAGAAAACATTTAAAAAGTTCTCCTTCATATTTTATGAATTTTGTCTCAACTGGCTACTAAGTTAGGATAGAAATACTCATTAAGCTGTTTGGATGTAACAACTTGCAATAAAGAATGCAATAAAGAGAACTTCGGGGCATTTATTTGTGCCTAGGGATAGTATAAAAAAATATTAGATACCAAGGACTCTGTTAACTAAGGAAGTTTGGGAATCTCTGACTTAGAGCAAGGAGGGCACATAAGTGGCCAAAAGTAAAGTTGGAGAGGTACATAACATATGGGTCTGAGATGCTTTTCCTTACAAAATGTATCAATTGGTTAAAGACGTAATGTAGGACTCAAAACAATGAAAATGCTAGGAGAAAGCATAGGAGAAACACTTCAGAGCATTGGAATAGGCAAGATATTTTGGACAAGACCCCAACAGCACAGGATACAAAAGCAAAAGTAGACAAGGTTTAAATCAAACTAAAAAGGTTCTACAATGGAAACAAAGGTGAGCGTGAAGAGAAGACCTAGGAAATGGGAAAAAAAAAATATTTACACACTCTGTATTTGACACGGTATTCAAAATATATAAGGAATTCTTAAAACTGAACAGAAAAGAACTGATTTTAAAATGGGCAACAGACATAATTAGACATTCTTTTTCAAAATAAGTCATACAAATGGCTAACAGGCTCAACCTCTCTTATCAGGGAAAACAAAGCAAAACCGCAAGGAGATATCACCTCACTCAGTAAGAAAGGCTATTATCAAAGCAACAAAAGATAATGAGTGCTGGCAAGGATGTAAAGAAAAGCCAAGACTTGCACCTTCTTGTTGGGACTATAAATTAATGCACTCATGATGGAAAACAGTGTGAACATTCCTCAAAATATTAAAAATAGAACTATCATGATCCAGCCATCCTGCTACTGGGTACATATCCAGAGGAAACAAAAGCATTATGTTGGAGAGACATCTGCACTTCCCCGTTTATTGCCTCCCATATTCCTTCACAATAGCCAAGAAATGGAATCAACCTGAGAGCCTGCCAGTGGATGAATGGCAGAAGATGTGGCCTATATATACTGTGGAATGCTATTGGGCTGCAAAATGTATGAAATTCTGTTTAAGATAACAGGGAAAGGGAAGACAGGTTAAGTGAAATAAACCAGGCACAGAAAGACAAGTACCATATGTTCTCTCTCATGAGTACAATCTAAAACTCGTGTATCTTACAGAAGTTAAAAATAGAATGGTCTTACCAGAGTTTGGGAAGGAAGAAGGCAGGGATGGGGAAGGTTGATCAATGAGCACTAACTGTAGTTAGACAGGAATAAGAACTTCCTAGTGTGCTATTTCATAGTGGGGTGATTATTGATAGTGATTGTGTACTTGATATCTGAACAAGCTAGAAAGGATTTTGAATGTTTTCACCATAAAGAAGTATTTGAGGAGACAGATTTTAAAAAAATCGAATTATACAATGTATACATGTATTGAAACTTTGTATAACACTCCATTAATATGTATAATTTTTGTGTTTTTATCTAACAGTTAAAAATAAATTTAACTTCAAAATATTTTTGGGGGGAAGATGATAGGGAGCTTATGAAAGATTTTAAATAGGATAGTGATGTGGGAAGGGACCACTGTATCTTCAACAGAGAATTGATTAGAATAAAATACAGGAGAAGTAGGCAGATGGGACATATGGAAGCAGCAGATTCATGAGGACTGCATTTGCTTTGTTTAGCAATAATATTCAGTGTAAGTTTCTCATTGCTGTTGTAACAAAATGCCTCAAATGTAATGGCTAAGAAAAACTTATCATCATACAGTTCTGCTGACATGGGTTTCACTGGACTAAAATCATGGTGTCCAGAGGCTATGTTTCTTTCTGGAGATTCTGGGGAGAATCTGTTTACCTTTTTCAGAACTCCTGGAGAAGTTAGGATTCTTTTGCTCATTGGCTTCCTTCCTGCATTCTCACATCCAGTAATGTTGAAGCTCTCTGACTGGTTTCTCTGCCATATTGTCCTCTGGGCAAAGCTAGGAATGTTCACCATTTATGAGGTTAAGTGAAATAATGAGTGCTGGCAAGGATGTAAAGAAAAGCCATTAGGTTGTGTGAACCTAGAAATCAGGACACTCTTCCAATACCCTCAGTCTCATCTGAAAAATTCCTTTTCCTATGTCAGGTACTACAATGACACATTCTGGAGATTAGGACACAGCACCATTGGCAGGCCATCATTCTGGCTACTGTGCTCCCACTCAGAAACACCATCCTGGATATCAAGATGAACTTAGTTCACCTTGCTTTATGCTTTGCTACTCTGACATGCACAGACATTATTAGGCTTCATAGTTATCGTGAATCCTCTCTGAGTTACCGACCCTCCTTTCTTGAAACTGAGACTATATCCTGTGATACAGGAGAGCACATGGTCTTGATGTCATTCGCAGACAAGAGAATAGAAGAACAATGCCATTGCATGGTCTCACTCACCCATCAATTTTAGCTACACTGCCTGAAGTCACTGCCCTACTTGTCACAGGTGTAGAAGCTGACACACAACTTCACTTACTTTCATTATGTACTGGTACAGCTCATGACAGGAGGGTGTACCTAAAGGTCAGATCACCTTCGGGTCTCAATGACACGTGCTCAGTGCTGTCCAGCTCCTCCTTAGGTGAAGTCTTACATGTCCTCCTGAAGTATCTCACTCTGAGAGCTGCTTCAATTATAACTCAGCTCCAAGAAAGGGGAAGTCAGACCCAAAAGCATTTGGTAAGTGTATTGAGTTTTGAGCTGAAATAGTTTGAGAAAGGAGTTAATGCATTTAGTAATAGTAGAAAAGAGAGATGGTAAAATTTGAAATAATTTTAGTTTGGGGAAGAGCCAACTGAAGTTTCTATTCTTAGAGGAAACATAACCCACCACTCACCACTTCCCACTCACCATTTTATTTTAAATGCTGGGGCCGCTTGGGCATGGTTGTTTTTTGAGGAGCTCCTGGCCAAGGTTTCAGTTCACATAATTTTACATGGCATAAACTCAAGACAATGTCAATAGTAACCGATCCAAGAGTTAAAAATTTTAGCCATAAAGAATGTAAACTCTTAAAGATTTATGTAAATACAAAACATTTATTTTGCATTTAATTCCTAGCAGGTTTTTCTTCACTCTGGCAGCATACTTTTGGTTTCTAGCATATCATCTCTGGTCCAGAGATCCTCTTGTTGAGGGTCTTGATGGTAACATACTTTCCAGATTCCCTAGAAAGAAAAATAAAGTTTTTCTTAGTATTAAGCAGTCCCCCCAATAGGGTAATGAAAGTTACCTTTTAGGCAGCCATAATAATTGAAGCTTTTTCTTTTCTTCTTTTCTCCACAAGGGTCCTATTCTGAGACATTTAAGGAGGAAACTTAGAATGGAGAGCGCGACAGAAGACTGAGAACAATAGGAGTCTATTCCTTATGCACAGCTCAAGGGAAAACAAATATGTCCCTTCTACTCACATCAATCCACACTTAGACCCTGACATGAGTAAATGTGCATGCACACACGTGTGTGCGCACACACACATATATTTTAACACAAAATAAGTGTGTAGCATGGAAATGAGAAAGGAGAAGCTACAAGACTCAGCATTGACTCAGAAAAGAAGTGTGAAGTTGGAGCTTCCATTTCTCTGGCTTCAAGTTTCCACACGGAGGGGCTTCCACAGAGCAAAACCCCACTGCCAATCTAGGATACTCCCCAAATCCTCACTCCTTTCTAAGGTAAGGGGGCAATTTAGCTGATTCATCACCACACGTGAGAGTCATTGAACTTCCCCAATCATGAACAGATTAATCCTGTGAGCACAAAATGATCTGAGTAAGAACAGCAAACCCCCCAGGCACCTGGTGTTGCCTGGAAAAGAAACAGGTGTCACAGTGACATATTCCAACCCTACTACATAATCCAGAAAGAACACTCGCGATCCACACACTGCTGTGATTGTCACGCCTGCATCAAGCTGGGACTCAGGAAACCTGGAGTGATTGTGGCTGAGGTATTACATAGAAAACTGGGAATCACCAGCATGTATATTATCTTCCTATGGAACTCCGATATGTGTAGATAACCAGGTAAGGTGCTTGTGCTCAGTTTGAAGACTGTGATTGACAATTGTTGGGGTGGTCACTACCCAAAGACAAAACACCAACAAAATCTTATTCTTTTATTTTGTTTTTGCAGGACTGGGGATTGAACCCAGTGGTACACTATCACTGAGCAAATCTACTAGGCTTATATACTTCAATTTTTGTATAAATTTTTGAATAGAGATATGTTTAGAATATGTAATATGTATAAAACACATACAGTTCATATATAAAAATATTTTCTGGAAAATTTCAAACATACAAAAAGTAGAGACAATGATGTAATGAAATCCCCATGAACCCTTAGTCCAGTTCAATCATTATCTGTTCATAATCAATTTGTTTCTTTTGTACCTCCACCCATTTCCCTGACCCCTTCTTGATTATTTTGAAACAAATACCAGACGTGATATTATTATATATGTATTTCAGCATTTGCTTCTAAAAGACAAGAACCCCCCTTTTAAATATAACCACAATAGTATGAACCCACTTCACTCTTTGCCCCTCACCACTCTAAATCAACAATTAATTTCTTAGTATCACCAAATATCCAGCAGGGTTCAATCTTCAATTGTCATACAAATGTCATTACTTTTTAGCAGTTTATTTATTTATTTTGAATTGGAATTTTAAAAGTGTTGTGTATTTTGGAAGTCATTAACATGCATGTTGGGAATGGTTTGCTATAATGTTCCACTTTATCTTTTTATTATTCTTGAAGTGTTTGTTTGCTTCTTTTTGTTGGTTGTCAAGGAGAATGGGTTGCTTGTCTTGTGCTGTCTTCCGATATCCTGGAATTTCCATTATTGTATACTCTTAGTAGCATTTAACATGTACCTTTTCTATAAACCTACAGCTATCTATAGGTATAAAAGTCAATATTTTGGCAATTCTTCATAAATGTTTCGATCACTTCTAGTAATGACATAATATCCACTTGTCTTTCTTTTCTAACGTTAGTAGCCATTGATAATTATTCTCTAGGTCCATTGGTTTAATATGAGATGCAAAATGGTTACATATCTTCTCTATTCATTAATAAAACTTACCCTCATCAAACTACTTGTTTACTTTGAGGTATAATTTGTATGTGAATAAACACTTTATTTATCAGTTTTAAAAAAATGAGTTGATGGTAGTCAATGGCATTTTCTTTTTGAGTAGAATTAATAGATCTAAATATATCTAATTTGTAAAGTTTATTAAAGTTATCATTCTTTGTTGATGCCTATGTTACCCCACCCAAGTTTGGACAGTGAAAACCTGCAAAAAAGTAGACATAAATCTAGAAATCATTGATAGCTTTCTTTTTCAGTATCATGAAAAGAGATAGTCAAAGTGCATGTCAAGATAATAAAAGTCAAATATATTTTCAAACCCAGAACTATTCTCTTCTTTTAAAATATTTTTGATTCTCTTTTATGCAATAAGCGTATTTAGAGATGAATATCTAGACCCTTATTTTTACTAGTTTAATCTTTTAAAACATTTTGGTGGATACAGTTATAAAATAAGTATTAAACACAAATACATTCAATTAAAATTAAGAACTACAAAATTTATACTTAATCTTAGCAATCTTCCTTCCAAATCCCAAATCTTAGTTTTCAATAATGCTAAATAAATAATGCTTTATTTCTTTTTTGAATATACGGCACAAATAACAGGCTTAATATTACTTCCAACAATATGTGAAAAACCATTTAAGGTTTTTTTTTTCTAATTAGTTATACATGACAGCAGAATGCATTTTGGTTCATTTTTTCACAGTTCTCTCTGTGATTATAGATATGATTTCAAATTACTGTGTTTTAGTCATTTGGAATAGCTCTTAGTTTCATCAACTGAATACAGAGATTCATATTATCACATTTTGCTTTTTTTAAAAGTTAAAAAAAATGTCTGCTCTTCCACATAGATAGTTGAAAAAAATGAAAACACAGGTTCCTCATTTGGAGAAAATGTTCAAAAATCATATATCTGATGAAATAAAAATCATTTATAAGATAATCTAAAAACTTGTTTAGCTGGGCATTAGATTACATTAAGGAATGATTATCTTTTAGGTTTGACAAGGTTCTGTGGGTCTTTAAAATGTTTCTGTTGGTGCATTACAGTTATACATAATACTAGAGTTCATTTTTGCATATTCACATATGCATGGAAGATAATTTGCTCCATTTTAATCCCCAGTGCTTCCACTTTCCCTCTCCTCCTCACTTCCCCTGCACCCCTTTCTCTACTCCACAGGTCTTCCTTTCATTTTTTATTGTTTGTTAATTGGTGATTCATAGATACTCAAAATTCACTGTAGTATATTCATATATGTACACAACATAATTTGGTCAATTTCATCCCACAGTTCCTCCCTGTTCTCATCCCTTCTCCTCCCCATTAATTCCCTTCCACTTCACTGATGTCCTTTGATTTTCATGGATTCACCCCTTATATCACTCTGGCTTCCACGTATTAGAGAGAACATTCAACTTGTGACTAAATCTAGCTTAATTCACTTAGCATGGTATTCTCCAGTTTCATACATTTGCCAGAAAATGCATAATTGCATTCTTTCTATGACTGAGTAAAACTCCATCATGTATATATACCACATTTTCTTTACCCATTAATTTGTTGATGACCACTTGTGCTGATTCCATAACTTGACTATTGTGAATTGTACTGCTATAAACATTGATATGCTTATATCACTATAGCTGAATAATATGCTGATTTTAGTTTCTTTGGTAAATACCAAGAAGTAGGATAGCTGGGAAATATGATAGTTCCATTTCTAGTCTTTTGAGGAATCTCCATACTTTCTAAAGTGGCTATACTAATTTGCACCACCAATAATGTATGTATGAATGTACCTTTTCCCCCACATCCTTGACAGCATTTATTTTTATTTGTATTTTTGATGATTGTCATTCTAACTGGAATGAGATAAAATCTCAGTGTAACTTTGACTTGCATCTCTCTGATTGATAGGGATATTGAACATTCTTTTCACATATTTTTAGGTCATTTTTACTTCTTGCTTTGAGAAAGGAAAGGTTCATTTTGTTCTTTGCCCATTTGTTGATTTTATTTGTGCTGTTTTTGAGTTATTTATATTTTCTGGATGCTAATGCCCTGTTGGTGGAATAGCTGGTAAAAATTTTCTCCCATTCTGTAGGATTTCTCTTTGCTTTTTAATATGATGTTATCCCACTTACTGAGTCTTGGTTTTATTTCTTAAGCTTTAGAGGTTCTGTTAAGGAAGTCAGTGCCTGTGCCGGTATGCTGGATTGTTGACCCTTTATTTTCTTTTAGCAAAGTTTTTGGTCTAATTCCTAAGTCTTTGACCCACTTTAACTTGACTTTTGTGCAGGGTGAGAAGTAATGAATCTTCTAAGAAAGAAATAAGAAAAATCATTCTGTTTACAAGAACCTTAAAAATGGAAAATAAGCTGGGTGTGGTGGCACATGCCTATAATCCCAGGAAATCTGGAGGCTGAAGCAGGAGGATTGAAAGTTCAAGGTCAGCCTCAGCAACTTAGTGAGGTCCTAAGCAACTTAGTGGGACCCTGTCTTAAAGCTTAAAAAATAAAATAAAAAATTAAGAAGGGGACTAGACTGGAGACTCAACTCAGTGGTAAAGTGCCACTGGGCCAATCATCAGTACTGAAAAGAAAGAAAAAAAGGAAGGGAGGAAGGAAGGAAGGAAGGAAGGAAGGAAGGAAGGAAGGAAGGAAGGAAGGAAGAAAGGGAAAATATTTGAAAATAAATCTAACCAAGGAGGTGAAAGATCTCTATAATGAGAACCATAGAACACTGAAGAAATAAATTAAAGAAGACTTAGAAGATGTAAGTAGAATTAATATTGTCAAAATGGCCATATTAACAAAAGCACTCAAAGAATTAATGCAAATCTCATCAAATACCAATAACTTTCTTGACAAAAACAGAAAAAAAAAATATAGCAGTCCTAAATTTCATATGAAAGAATAAAAGATCCAGAATAGTCAAAGCAATACTGAACAAGAAGAGTAACACTGAACACTGACAAGAAGACCATCACAATACCTGATCTGAACTTGTACTACAGACCTAGAGTAATACAAACAGCATGGTATTGGATTCGAGGTAAACATGAAGACCAATGGAATAGAAGGGAAATCACAGAGACAAACGCACATAAAGACACTCAACAAAAGACAAACGCACATAAAGACACTCAACAAAAACAGAAGGGAAATCACAGAGACAAACGCACATAAAGACTCTCTAACACATGTGCCAAGAACATGTGTTAGAGATAAGATAGCCCTTTAAACAAACGGTGCAGGGAAAATTGGATATCTATATGTGGAAGAATAAAACTAGGTCCATACATTTTGCTTTTGATATTTATGGTTTACATTTTAAATTTCAATTTTTTATAATTATATAGAATATTTATGTGGTTCTGAAATCAAATCTATAAAACAACTTACATTCATGGAAGTTTTATTTCTGTTTTTGTCACCTCTATATTGCTTCTTTCTTAAAAGGTAGCACTTTATTATTATCTTTGTTGTTATTATAATTTTAATTAAATATAAATGCAAATCATGGCATAGTATACACATTTTTACTGAACCATATACTCTAGAGATTGCTCCAGAGTAGAATATAGATACATATTAATCATTCATAGGATAAGTACATATATTTCCATTGTGGTGTTGTACTATAGTTTATGTGATCTGTCCCTTGTTTACATATATAAAAGATGTATTTATGTCTTAAACTCTAGCATTTATGAATGTGATCTTATTTGGAAAAGGGGTCTTCGCAAATGCAATTAGGTTCATACAAAGTCATGTTTCTATATTAGGTGGGCTTAAATCCAATATTATTGGTGATCTTTAAAGAGACATATGCAGGGAGAAAATGACCATGTGAGATGGAGGCAAAGATCGGAATGATATAGCTATGTGCCAGTAATACTATGAACTAGAAGAGACAGAGAAACATTCCTTACTACAAGGTTCAGAGAGAGCATGGCACTATAGACACCTTCACACCTCCATTTCGAACTTACAAGCTTCAAAAATATGTTACGATAAATTTTTTTTATTTTAAGCTGTTCAATCTGTAGTAGTTTGTTATGGCAACCCTCGAAAAATAGTACATCTACTAATGGCCATTTTGGTAATTATTAGTCTTTTGTATTGCAAACAAGGCAGTGATGAAAGGCTTTGTAAATATATAATTTTGCAACTTTTTCCAGATGGATTCCTAAAGATGAAATTGCTGGTCAAAGGGTGAAATTATTTGTAATCTTGAAAGGTATTTTGAAGTTCCCTTCATAGAGGTGTTTATCATTTTGTTTGACACCAGTGATTTTCAAAATGTGCCTATTTCCCTATACATAAAATTTTGCCTGTGTGAAAGGCAAAAATATTTCTGATGGGCAAAAATTATTTTTAATTTTAATTACCTCTTATTAGTGAGATTGACCATATTTTCACATACTTAACATTCTTTTTTAAGTCCCTTGTTGTAGTAAACCACCTGTTCATAAACTTAGTCAATTTTTCTTTGATGTTAAATGCTCTCCTCCTTGTATCTAGAAGTTATTTTTATATTAGGGCTATTAATCACTTGAGATATGTCAGAAATTTTTTCTTAGTTAATTTGTCTTTTTATTTGCTTGTGGTAAGTTATTTGTTTATTGTCATCCTTAACATATTTTTAAGCTCCTTATTACTTGGATTGAAGTGTTTTGATATATAATCAATTCAGGTAGAATCTAGATACTTTTACATTAAGGATAAAAGCTAATATAGAGGACTTTTTAGACAATCCTTCAAACTTTTTTATAATCTTGTTGTACAGTCTTGTTTTCATGCCTCAAGTTGATTTTGTTAAACATGACCAAAGTTGTAAGTTCTTTGGCTTTTTAAATTTTTAAAAAATTGACATTTAAATATACCACACTTACATTTCAATAATTCAGCTTTTATCAAACACTAAAAATTTATTAAGGCCTGTGACATAGCAGTGTATTTCTCCTTCCTTATGAATTTGTCATCTAAATCTGATCTATTTTATCCATATTCTGCACATAATTCTCTTCATAACCTTGGACAAGTGTACTTCAGCTCCTGTTTTTGCAAGATGAGGTGGCTAGAATAAAATATCTCTAAAGCCCATTTCAACTCTCTGATATATTAATCTGCTTCTGTTATAAAGTTCTCACAGGTTTCTTAGAAAAGTCTTGAATCAATCATATGTCTTGGTATTTGGACAAAAATCAACTTGAGTACCTCTTAATCAATAGGTGCACAAACAGATTTTCACATTGTCCCATCCCTTTCCTGCACTTAGGAGTGAAATGCAGAGAGAATGGCAGGGTGAGTGTGTGTGTGGAACACAGTGGTGTTGACAGTGTGTGATTGACAGGTAGGGAGAAAAGCTAATTCTTGGGTGAGCAGCCTTCATATGTGTATATATGTCTCGAAGAAAGGCTTCTTCAGGATGAGCTGTGAAGTGTTGCCATCCTCCCTGAAGGTGACAAAGAGGCAAAAGCAGAAAAGGAGGTTCACCAAATTCCTCCTTGGCTGACATTCCTGCTGATAACTTCCCAGGTCAATTTGGAAACTAAACTCCAGATAATTTTGCATTGCACTCCATCATGCCCTATTCTTTTCCTTTATATAAATCATACATAAGGCCACAAGTTTTACATTTGTTTTTATGCATCTAGTCCCTCTGGAGCCAGATTGCAAACTACCTAAAAAAAGAGATCAGATTTTGTTTTACTTTAAACTAATGTATATGTAATGAATCTTACTTCAAATTTATTGTATTTTCAACCTGAATTTATTATTTAAGAATTTTACCACATTTAATATTACTTTAGTGTAGTTGATCCTCATTATTCATGGATTTCCTATTTGAGAATTCATTGACTTGCTATAGTTTATTTTGTAACTTTAAACTCAATACTCCTGACATTCTAGTAGTCATTTCTGGACATAGGCATACACAGAGTGGGGGAAAGTGAGTTGTCTGATGTGTACAAAGCAAAGTCTCCTGATGTGTACATCTCTGTCCAAGGTTCCTGCTGAAGCTGAACAAGGTCATGATTTGCTTTCTGGATTCAGATCTCCTACTGCAAACAAGAATACTTCTGGTGATCTATTTAATGTCACATTTTTTTCTTGTGCATTTTTGTGCTTTTTGTTAATAGTTTTGCTATTTATAATGGTCACCAGTAGAGTGCTAAATGGCTCTCCAGGGTTTCCAAGTGCAAGAACCCACAAAAACACTCATGTTACATATGCTTTCCTCAGGCATGAGTTATGCACTGTTGACCATGAGTTTGATGTTAATTAATCAATTAATCAACAATATATATTCAGTATGCTTCCTTTGAATAGAAACACATATAAAACAAGGTCATATAATTCTTTGATATAAATGTCACTAGAGACTGGCAGAAAACTAAACTTGTATTTCACCTATGGAGCAAAAATTCAATATTTGTTCATTCATCATTTATGAATATTCTTAAGACATAATTACTTTGAATAAAGAGATTTAACTATACTTAATTTTAGCTTATTTGAAATTAATGACTATCTAAACTAATGAGTATCTCTACTTGTCATATACTTGGTTAATAATAAATGTTGTACGAGGATTGTGTTCAGACTCATGATCTTGATAAAAGGACTTTTTGGGTTAATTGGTGATTATGGTTAATAGCCACTAATTGGTAGGAAGGATTGTGCCATTATAAAGAACATGCCTCATAGCTTAGCTCCACCAATTACTGGCTGACATACCTTATGTAAACTTCTTAGTATCCATGCCTCTCTTTCTTTATCCATAAGAAAGAGATTATAAGAGACTTACTTTGCAAGATGACTATAGGTTCTAGATAAAAGCTTCTAGTAAATAAACATGAAACATTTCCAAAGCCAGTTATCATTATGTAAGAAAAGATTGCAAGTCTGGAAGTCAGGGACCTGTGACTCAGTATCTGCTGGTTGAGTTCCCTCACCCCCTCAGTATCTGTCTCAGAGTTCTTTTTTAAATTGAAGATGTGGACATTTTCCAAACTCTTTTCTGTTAATAACATTCTAAGGAACATGTTATGATCATTGGGAGCTCTGAAGAGATTTGAAGGAAGTTGGGAATAGATGACTGACTGCGTCCTGCATCCAGCAGGACAACACCCTGATCATGGTCCTGGTCCGTGCAATGGTCTTATTTTCGCTCAGATCCTGAAAGCTGATTCTATCTGCAGGGAGAGTTTGATATTAACTTGAGGTCTTCTCTGAAGTATAAACTAATGTTCCTGAGAATTAAGGGATATCTGAGAATTCCTTAGACACATTCCTAAGAGGATGATAAAATTTGGAATTTACAAATAACATGTAGAATGAACACTAACTTGGCTCATTTATTCTAAATAAATAGATCCTTATAGATAAAGGCTCAAATATCCACACACTTCCATGAATCATCAAAATTTCATTATGTTTAATTCTGAAGGGGCACAAACTTATAGATCACATCGTGTGACTCCTAAGCTTTTATTTATTCAGCAGTGAAATGGTGGTGCCCAGATCCTGCCTTAGGACCCATATGACATTAGTGCAACAAATAATGAATGTAAGAAAAGTTTAGTACTTGTATCGGTTTGGTTTTTGTTACTGTAAGAAAATTCTTGAAACAGGTTAACTTTGGAGGCTAAAACTCCAAGATCAAGTGTCCCCTTTGGTTTGACTTCTGGTAAGGGCCTCCTGGTAGATAGCATCATAGCTGCCCAAGTGTTTGTGGGAGGAAGGGGTCATGTTTCAAAACACTAAGCCAAAGAGTGATTCAAAGGTTGGTCTCACTCTTTTAACAACTTGCTCTCAGGAGAGTTCAGGGGGCCATAAGAGCATAGTGCCCTCTTCCACTGGAAGTGTCCCCAATAATCTAAGGACTTTCTAAGACTCTCTACCTCTTAAGGGTCCCACTTCTTAGCACCACCACACTAGGAACAACCTCACAACACAGGAAAATTACCTTGAGGGACATTCTCCATTGATACCCAGACCTTAACAATACTGTTTATTACAGCCTACTGGAAACAAAGTAGCTATTACCTAATGACAATAGCAGGTAGGTCTATTACATACATACAGATACTAATGGAAAACTCAAATTTCATTTGGATTCGTCATTTAAGAAATTAATTTTAAAAATTAGAAGTTTTGAAAATAGTAATACATTGTGTAGTGAGGAAAAAGCCTGTTCCCTTTTGTTCTTATGTTGAAACATCCAGTTCTTTCCCATGTCCCAGGAATACTGACCACAACAATAAAATCTGATGTGTATGGATTCTAGCACTATCCCCCACTCCAAAGAATAGATGATAACAAAATAATTATCTAGACATTCATTGAGTCACAAAATAAACTATTTCCATGAATACCCCTTCTCTGGAATGAAGTTTTAGTGTTGAATAATAAATCCATACTTCCAAAGCCCAAAACTATAGGGGTTTGTGTCTAAAATTGACATCTGCCTTGTTAGGGTTGTGAATGACAAAACAGCCAACATCCTGGTAGCTAAGAGCATATTCATAGTAACTAAAATTATTTTGGCAAATCCTTTTACCAGGAAGCAAATAAATAACAGGAAGCCAAAACTATATGGTGGAAATGAACAGCTTCATTTTGTGGAGGTAAATATTCTGTTCAGTTGCTGAAATGGCTTTCCCTGGATTCAAGGCTGATTCCTTCCACTTGCATAACTGTCACAGTGAGAAACAGGCTCTTTCAAATCTCCCCATGGTTTATTCCTAAAGTCATTTTCCAGGAGCAGCATGATGACTCATCCATAAGCAACGACCTTGTAGATGTCATCTAAAGGAAACTGTAGAACTTTTATTTAAATCGATAAAAACATCAAAGAGTCCATGGAAAACTCAAAGCAACCTTCCTTTTTTTGCTTATTGCCAACACTAATTTGCTTTGGACTGCTGCTGTTGCTGTTGTTGTTTCTTATTTGATTTTCTTTTTTATAAAAAATTATATTGGCTAAAATTAGAAAATAATATGAACAGAAAATATCTTCAAATGTCTGTTGTAGGAAAATTACCATTTTCCGTGGCCTACCAGAACTCCCAAATAGTCTGAAATATATTTATTTAATGTTTAGTGAAAGGGCTATTCACACAAGGGCATTCCTGCAAGAAATGTAGTAAAGCGTCTTCTTGGCTTTTACATAAAGTCTTATATTCTTTTTTATATAGGTTCTATTTAGTTATACAGGACAGTAGAATCCATTTTGACATAATTACACAAGCTTGGAAGATATCTTGTTCTAATTCAGACTTCACTACTTCTTCTTCCTCTTCCCCTTCACCACTCTCTGTTCCTTTCCCTGTATTGATCTTTCTGCCATTTACCCATAGTTGTTTTTTTTTTTTAATTAAGTTCATATGGTTGTACATGATGGTGAGATTCACTGTGGTATATTCATAAATGTACATAGGAACATCACATCAGATTCATTCCACTGCCTCTCCTTTTTCCTTACCCTCTCACTTCCCTTTAACCCCATTTGTCTACTCCACTGAGATCTAATAACACCTCCTTCAAAGGATTTAAAATCAGCATACTACAGTGACACAGCCAAATTAATATTTATAGCAGCACAATTCACAATAGCTAAGCTATGGAGACAACCTAGGTGCCCTACAACAGATGAATGAATAAAGAATAGGTCACACACACACACAAACACACACACACACACACGGAGTATTGCTTAGCCAAAAAGAAGAATGACTATGACATGTGCTGGTAAATAGATGGATCCGGAGACAAGGCTAAGTGAAATAAGCCAATATCTCAAAAAACCAAAGATCAAAGATTTTCTATGGTTTGTGAAGTCTTATATTCTTAAATCTGTTTCTGCCACTAGCCAGCCATGTGATTTTGGTAAGTCAATTAATTAAGCACCGTCATTTCTAAGTTATTTTCTATATCTACGCTCCTTCTCCCCACCCCTGAAAAAAAATATGATTCTACAAGAGAACATACAGAATCATGGCCCATTTCAGTTAGAAGTAGATTGGGAGAGGGATAGAAAGCATTTCTGATAAAAGGTAAATAACTTTGAAAAGCTTAAAACATCTATTCCCTCAGCACCCAAGTTAATTTAGTTAATTTCTTGTTTAAAATAGCATGCTAAATCTATCATCATTCAGTATTTTGGAGATTCTAAATTATGGTCCATTGGGATATCTTTTATGCCATATCACAGAAATGCACATTTGTGGTAGATAAATACTTTAGCCAGAAAAATACAGATGACCTTGGCAATATGGTCAATAATCCAGAAAATCTGGGCAGATGTGCTTCATGTGGTTATCCTAGCAAAGAATTTAGATTCCTGTTTAATATTTGAATGTCAGGTGCTGTCCTGTAGACAGACATAGTAAAACAAAGGCATACAAACATAGCCTTGGATGCCACTACAAGAAGTAAATTACAAAAAGATTAAATTCTTTCTTGAGGTAGGAAATGGTAGTGCTGGTTAAGAAGTAAGAAGCAGCTCTCCATGGGGTCCACCTTCTGAGATTCCCCACAGATCTTCTTTTCATCTGCTTCTGAAACCTGGCAGTACAGTGGAGAGCCGTGATCGACAGCACCAGAGTCATGTGTCCTAACTGTGGCTGCTTCAGACAACCCTGAGGCTCTGTGACTGAAGTTCAACTGGAGCTGCTTCCAGGGACTGTGGACCTTTCTGCTACTTCGAGATTCAGATGAAGCCCAACGTTTCCCTGCAGGGGTGGAATTTGGCCTTTCAAATTCAACCTCATGAGGTAAACATGGTATCAGTTAGAGACTGGAAATGAGAAAATTCCAGCAGTGAAATGTAGTCTCTTCCTCGCTTTGTTAGATTGTGGGACAATACCAGGGCTTCCAATTGCCTGGATACCATTTCACTCTCTGGAGTCTACAAAGTCCTCCTGGCAGGCTCAGCATTCAGTCCATTCTCATGTTTCCCATTGCTCAGAATACAGCTTCACACTCAGGGGATTCCCAAGAGATGCTTGTTTGCCTGCTGAAGGAAGAATATAACATTTTTCTCTTCCATGTTTAAACAATGATGGCATGACTAGAGCAAAACTATCATGGATAATGTGATCTTAATGATCCTCATGGCCTCTCAACCTGTTGACATGAAGATAATACAGAGAGAAAAAAAACAGTAAAGTTGGCAAAGACAATCTGAAGTATACAATTTCCTGACCCTGACTAGAACTGTGACAGGCCTCATCTTTGAGGGAATTAATATGCATGACTGTGTAAAATATTTAATTTATTTATTTGGGTGCTGGGGTTTGAACCCAGGGGTACTTGACCACCGAGCCACATCCCCAGCCCTTTTTAGTATTTTATTTAGAGACAGGGTCTCACTGAATTGCTTAACTTTTGCTGAGGCTGGCTTTGAACTCATAATCCTCCTGCCTCAGCCTCTGGGATTACAGGTGTGCACCATCTTGCCCAGTGTGAAGACATTTTAAATGACTTCTAAAAGTCTTTATTTTTCTTCCCTCTTCATTTACTTCTTCCTTTTTGATAGAGAAGAGCACTTATCCCCTACTCCTCATGGACCATATTTGCTTCACAGCATGAAGAGAATTTCTACCTCCCTGCAGGTGGTGTTAGTGATGGCTATCTACCACTCCAGCCAGCCAGCTTTCTTGAAGTCATCAGAATCAGGCAAAGATACCCCAGACTCTGCCAAGATTCTCATTTGCCTCCTTGGTCTCCCCAGCATTGCTGTCACTACTTTAGGAGAACATCGGGAAAATACAAAAATCCTTAGCACCCACCCTGGTGCTCCCTACTCTATCACCCCGTTCCATTCTAGTGCCTCTGTGCCTGGACCATTCCACATGCATTTTATTTCTGTGCTCCACCCCAGCACTCCAGCATTCTCAGGTTGAAATCTTGAGCCTTTTAGTTACCGGTTAACTGTGGCTCCAACCCCACCCCCATTCATTAGATTCTCTTATGTTTCCAACTTATTAGTTCACCAATGGGAGCAATTCTTCAAACCCATCTGGACTCACCATTGGCTCCCTTTTTGAGGTCAAGTCACTTTCCTTCTTACCCAACTTAGATTTCACACACTTTCTCTATTCTCTGTATTTGCCTAGGAAGTTTTCAGCTCTGCTCAAATTTAACTCTTAAGCTATTCCTCACTTAAATCCTTGTGGATGAACATGGCTAGAGAAAAATGCACAAACATTATGACAAATTGTGATTAAAATTCCCAAGCAAGCCTCAACATTGCCAGGGATCCCTACTCTATCACCCCATTCCATTCTAGTGCCTCCCATCTCTCCCCAAATCTTTGAGAAAGATAATTTTATCTCTTCACAAATGCCCAAAACATTTCTTTTTATTATTTTTTAAAAGAAAATCCTTTCACATCAGCAGTTGACAAAACATAAGTTCAAGGTACAATTAGGAAGAATTTCAAGACTCTGATAGCCGTGCATTGTGCCATTCCTGGGTCACTTCTAAACACAGGGCTCTGTGTGCCTGAATTGGCTGTAGGTCCCGCTTATCTTCACACCCAAGAGGGAGGCCAGGAGAGGGTAGCTGCACTGCAGGCCTGGCAGCACAGATCCATCTATTCCTTTGTTTTCTGCATGCTGGGACACAGGGCAGGTAGCTGGAGGCCAGTGGAATCTATCTTCATGTCATACTATCTAGTTACAAATGGACAATTGGGAGTTTAAAATAATATTGATGATTCAGGCTTAGGAAGGGGTGGGGCACAAGAGAGTACAGCAGACATCATGAACATTTATGAAATAATGAAATCTCATAAGCAATAAATCAAAATTTCAAATGAATAAAAAACTATTTGAAGTATGGATTTATATTTATAGTATAAATTATGTTGTAAACCATGAACTCTTTAACCTAAGTGTATTGTGTGACTTGACAAGTTAAATACTGACCATGCTATCTACCTACCTCCCTCATATACCTAAAAATATATATCCAATAATTACTTAATTCTATAGTTATTTAACATATATTTAGTAAAATAAAGAGAATGATTTCATGCCACTATTAATAGAAAAATATTGAGCAAAGAATCCCATTATAGGTAATATATATATATATATATGATATATATTAGATCTAATAACATTTCATTAAATAAGTTATACACTTAAATGTTAATGTCACATTTTGAAATATTGATATCATATTTAATCAAATATACTATATAACTTTATAGAATTAAAGATGAGACAAGGACAAAGGCAAAAGTATACCATAGAAAATTGGAATTCTTATGTGTCAACTTAAATAGTCAACAATCTCTATAATGTAACATTTTACTTAATACACATTAAAGGTTAAATAGTACTTTGGATATATATGTGAAGGGCTATTTATTGCTAAAATATTTCTCTCTGAAACATCATTAACAGCAAGTAGACAACTTTTTTATACTTGAACACTTTAATTAATGGGGAACTTGCTAGCTCTGAAGAAAGCTTCTTGGTTAAAATGGTATCTCTCTCACACACACATACCCATTCAAAGACAGAGAAAAAGAATTCCGAGTAGATATGTAGTGTAGAATGTACACACCCTCTTTTCCCCCAAAAGATGTTGAAAGTTTGGTTAAAATAAATTAAGATCCCTTATTTATAGACTTATTTAGTGAAAACAACATGTTTTAAAACTTTGAGAAAGTAACTATAATGCACCAATAAAAATATGGGGGAAAAACATGAGAAGAGAGGTAAGAAGGCAAAAAACATGAACAGTGAGAAAGAATAGGAGTGCACTTTACAGAAGTAAATCAACAAAGCTTAAACAGTACACATGTGGGGTTTTATGAATTTTTTTGTTTTAATATGTAGTTGTCTGTGCTTTTATACAATAATGTCTTGGTTACCACAGAATTGCACCCTACAGACTACTTTCCAAGGGTTCCTGGCACAGAATTGTGAAATGTGTCCTGGAACCTGCCTAGACGAGTGGTGGTTTACCTGTGGCAAAGCCCCGGGATACCTGAAGCATGTGCCTCTGAGGAGGAGTCAACAGGTAAAGACTCCCTGAGCCCTCTCCAGACCCATCTTTTGGGACTGATAACACTAGCCAGGAAGCTGGAGGGAGAGCGCCTTTGACAATTGTTGCTCCAGAGCTCAAAATGTTAAGTTTGACAAAAAGCAGGTGTTTAAAAAAAGATCAGTTGCGATTTGATTAATTCATAAGACATTGTGTTAAGTCAGGCACAGAAGGGCAATTACCATATGATCTCGCTTATCTGTGGAATCTAAAAGAATTGATCTCATGGAAATAGAGAATAGAATTGTGGTTACTATAGGCTGAAGAGGGGAGGAGTGGGGAGAGATTGGACAACTAGTAGGAAGTCAAGTTAGCTAAGAGGAGTAAGTCCTGATGATCTATCACAGAGTAAGATGCAATAACTAAGAAGAATGTACTGTGAATTTCAAAATAGCTAGAAGAGAGGATTTTGAATGTTTCACTCCAAATAAATAAGTTGAAAGTGATGCATATGCTAATGCTGAATTGATAATTATATAATTTATGCATGTATAAAAATATTACTGAGTACCCCATAATTATGTATGATTATTTTTTGTCAACTAAAAGTAAAACTTGTTTGTTTGTTTGTTTTTTAAGTTTTCTTTTTCTCTATTTTCCCTTTTGAGGTGTCTGTCCCACTGTTATCCCTGAGGTGTGAACTCCATTGCTATAGCAATAAATAAATCTAAATTTGTTGTCTATCAAAAAAATATTGAAAACTCATCTGTCTCCTGCCAGGACATACCCTAATTATAAAATACAGTATTCCTCCTTTATCCTCAGGAGATACGTTCCAATCCCCAATGGATGCCTGACAGCATAGATGGTACTTGCTGTGGTTTAGATGTTGAATGTCCCCCAAAGGTCCATGTGTTTTCCACTTGGTCCCCAGGTGGTGCTATTGGGGTGGCAGACTTTAAGAGGTGGGTTCTTATGGCAGATCCTTTTGCTTCCTCACCATGACGTGAGCAGTTTCTCCACCAGGTGATTTTTGTCATTGCAAGCCCACCACAAGCTCAAAGCAATGGGTCTGATCTTGGATTAGAACCTCCAAAACTATGATCTAAAATGAACCTTTTCTTATTATAAGTTAATTATCTCAGATATTTTATTATAGTGACAGAAACATGACCAACACAGTACTGAACCCTACACTTACTTTTTTTCCCATACGTATGCACAAAATAGCAAGAGATTAACAATAATAAGTGATAATAGAATACAACAATTATAATAATATACTGAAACAAAAGTTCTTTAAATTTATTCTCTAGCTCTTGAAAGAGTCAAGACAAATATTAGTATAGCATTTTCAGACCATAGTTCACTGTGGGTAACTGAAATCATGGAAAGTAAAACTGGATCCTGGCAGGGACTACTGATTGCTGGCAGTGACCCCTGTTCTTAGGACATCCACTTCTCAGTGTGTCAGTGCTCAGAGGTGTATAGAGTCTATGTAGGTGTCTATTAAGCCCACTGTCATTGCATTCCACAGACTCCAACGAGGAATATGACACTTGTATTGGTAGCTTTGCAGTTCATAGTACAGCACTGAGTAGTACTTGGTGTAATATGTTTGCAAACTGATGTAGGAACAGATGCCATATTTCCTCTCAGGCATGCTTATCTATTTAATTTTCACCCTCAAATAGGTGCCTCCAAGTTATAGTTATAAAGTGATACTTTCTCTTAGGCTAAAAATATCTCTTATCCAATAAATTCAGAATATTTTTCAATAGTTGCATTTTAATATCCGGGAGAGGTTACTTTAATAATAACTTTATTTTTTTTATTTTAATTTTTTTAGTTGTAAATGAACATAATACCTTTATTTTTATTTATTTATTTTTTATGCCGTGCTGAGGATTGAACCCAGTGCCTCACACATGCCAGGCAAGTGCTCTACCACTGAGCCACAGCCGCCCCCTCTTTTTTTTTTCCTCCTTGCAACAGCAAGGAGTGGTTTTATTTTGTTATCATGGAGATGCAAATCAAAGTGGAAATTAATCAAATTTTGTTTTCTCCTTTTTGCTTATCTTTCCTGGACAGTGGAATTATTTTCCTATATTGCACATATTTCCATATAATTTTTTAAAAGTTAGTATACTTGCCTTTTTTACATCTTTTGGGGAGGGTAGCAGGTGTGGACAATGAATCAAGCAAACCGACTGGTGGCCACACAGCACGTCTACTGAGGCCCTGCTTGAAGCTAGTGAAGTTCTTTCCACTCTCTATTCTTCTTCACATCACTCCCACACTGGTGGCAACTGAAATAGTTGGGATTCACTGAAAGGTAACCAGAAATTTTCAAAAGGCAGCTGGTAACTTCATCCTTACATATATATATATATATATATATATATATATATATATATATATATATATATATGGTTGGTTGAAGTAAAAAATGTAAAATCAAATTCTAGAAAATACATTTAAATTCCAGGTATCAGTTGATTTCATTATAACATGCTTTCTGACTACCATGTAAACTGATTTACATCCACCAATCAATCAATAAGAGAAGAAATACAGCATTTACAAGCATCAGAATATATGCACAGATGAAGAAATGGTTGTGTTTTGAATGAGATTTCAGGTCTTGGTGTTTCATATCTTAAAATAATGATGGGAATGTATAAAGTTCTACCCTTCAATACACTTTAAGTTGAAAGCAACTTCTGCCCAGGATATTTAAGCAAGATTCTTGACCTCTGTCAGCCTATACATGGGAGAAGGCTTGCAGATGGAGGTCAGGTAGATGGAGAATCATGATTTTTTATGCCTTATGCCCCATTTTCTAAAGACACTGTAGACAGGTAGTTTCTGAAAGAGGAAACTGACTTTGAAGCAATTCCTGGAAACAATCCCTAACTTTCCCATTTATTAGCACTGTAACCTCAGGCTAGAATCTTAGCCTCAGTTTGTTCATCTATAAAATCTAATTCTTCTATAGAGAAAATGTTTATGTCACTCCCAAATTCAACTCCAATATGATGGTATTAAGAGGTCGGGGATTTGGGAGGTAACTAGATCATGGGATTGGAGCCCTCATGACAGATGAGGGTTTTACCAAGAGATGTATTTTCGCTCTCTAACAAGAGAGGACACAAGGAGAAGTCATCTGTGAACCATGACACAGGTGCTCAGCAGACACTGAATCTGCCATCACCTTGATCTTGCACTTCCCAGTTTACAGAACTCTGAGAAATAATCTTTTGCCATTTAAGGAATCAATTTGTGGGATTCTTGTTAAATTATCCCAAATGCAGACCCAGTCACAAAACTTTTCTTAAAGAATTTCAATAATTACATTTTACCTAATATACATATAATATGTCCAACTAGTATGCTTAGCCATTTGGGTGTTTAATAAGAATTTGATTTCTATCCAAATAATCTCACTAGCTTTCTCTAACCAACTAAATAAAAGTACAATATCAAATACTAATCATGGCTTAAGTATTAGACAGATATCGAATTTTAGAGCTAGAATGTTTCTTAAAGAACATTTAATTCAAGCCCTTTTTGACACATAGAAAAAAAGAGTATTTTTTTTTTTTTTTTTTGCAGGAAGGACAAGTGGCTTTCACTAGGATTCAGAATACCTAAGTGGTAGTTCCAATCCCAGATCCCAGGTTTCTTGACTCAAAGTTCACTCCTTCCCACCACACCATGCCTAATGACAGCACACTGAGGAAAACTGAGTCTCCGTTTACTACAAATGTCTTTAGAATTATGATCTTTGATGTAGTTGGTAGCAACATAGCTAATTTAAAGAAAGTATCAAATTGTCTCTGGTTCTCATATGCTCTGGTAACTGTGCCCATGTAAACATCTCCATCTATTACACATTTTAACTTTGTGATGTTAGGTTATCAAATTTCTACGAGGGTATATTTATGGGTTTGTTTATTTAAGGGTATTTAACCCTTCTTTCGTGTTTTATTTCCTGAAACCTTAATTCACACCTTTCATTGTACTGCCTCCCATATATAACAGAGAAGGTGCATTGTTTTTTGTGTTTTGAATTTAGTAGTTTTGGCCACAGGTATCACAATATCAAATAATTAGCTAATCTTTATTATTAATTTATTAGGAGCTGGTTGATAAATTTTGGTTTGCAGTAATTAACTATGAATAACTATTTGTTTTCCTCTTGTACCTTTTGTCTCCTCGGTTTCTTCATCCCCTTTTCTATGCTCAAACTCAGTGGATTTACTTTATAACTGTTGAATCAGATAGTTGTCCTTTAATTTTCGTGTGTTCAGTTTTTTAGTGCAATGTCCAGGTGAACGCCTTGTAAACAATCAGCTAACACTTCAGCTCCACTTCCCGCAGGCTTCCTTTAATCACACACCCTTTGGGCTCATTAAGTCTTATCTGTGACAAAAGACGATTCCCAACACTTCCTCTCCAGATGAAGCTGTGGCCCAAGACTGTCCAAAAGACTGAAACTCTTGAGTTTGGGCCAAGCTGAAGTCTCAGCAGCAATCAAAGCCACAGCAAGGACAGAGTGCTGATGAGTCCTCAGGTCACCAAGGACATTCTCCAGCAGGAAGCTGCCGCTACTGTGATGACCGCAGAGGCAGGACCTGTAAGGAGGAGGCTGAATGAGAGCTGCTGAAGGACACAGATGTGTCACAAGCACTTAAAGGGCTGGGCTCACCTCTGGCAGCTTCTGCTGGGACCCAAGTGTGCCTGGAAATTCTAAGCATTGGTGACATTGGTAAACTCAAGAAGGGAAAGACTGCCAGCATTTTAATCCAACTCATCTCTCTTCATTCACATTGTCTTGCTTCCTTTCCAACTGGATTTGATACACACGTTGGAAATTAATAGTTAGAGAAAAAGGACTGTCAGGTTGCTCTAGGACCCATTGTCCAAGTTGTGGAGTTTTTATGTTTTCCTTCACCTTATGCCCACCTTGCGCTTCCTCTGGGACCTGCACTATGCTGAGGTATGTAACTGTCATCTCCCTGGAGTTTTCTACAATAAAGTGTCTGTTTCATTGTGTCCACACTGTGTGCTATATGAAAGTAGGCTAGTCATTGGCTCGTGTGTTGTTCTAGTGGCAGCATTTTAACTTGCATGGTTAACTAAATGTTTTCTGATGTAACTCTCACAAGATGTTCCTATGTCGTGTGCCAAGCATGGAGTTCTTTTGAAAAACCAAGAACTCTACAGGAGTGAGCTGAGTATTTTTATTTCTAGAAGTATTCTATGCTCCAGGAAATTGTAAACATCCACTTGAAAAGCACAAACTATTAGCTTATTTAACAGAGATCAGATTTTTTTCAATGTATATTATTAAGCATGCCCAAGTTTATGACAAAAAAAATTACTTGCTATGGTCTGAATGTTTATGTCACCTTAAAATTCATATGTTGAGGTCTTTCCCCTCCCCAGAGTGATGGTGTTAAGAGTTATGCCTTTAGGAGGTAATTAGGACATTAATGCAGAGCCCTTATGAATGGAATTAGTGTCCTTATAAAATAGGTTCAAAAGAGTTTATTCTTCCCTTCGACCATATAAGGACACAGAAATAAGATACCATCTTGCATCATAGTGGGCTCTCAGCAACATTACATCCTCTGTCACTTTGATCTCAATGACCTTGACCACCCCAGAATTGTGAGAAATAAATTTCTTTTTTTATAAGACACTCAATTTATAGTATTTTGTTATAGCACCCTGAATGACTAAGATATTATTTCCTGTAAAACAAAGAAATATTTCAAATAAAAAAGAATTAACTTAGAGTCCTCAAATGATGGACGTTGTCTTTTATGCAATATATATTTGCCCATTAGAATTTTCAAATCAAAATTCTTCCTCCAAGATAAGGAGACAAATGTATCCTGTTATTTCTGATCTGAATTCTTTTTTTTTTTTTTTCTGGAGAAATAGGTATAAGGATGGTCAGAGAGGAGAAGGATTGAGTCATTCATTGTTAATATTTTTTTTCACAGAAATCCAAGTGATCTGCATAGGGAAGGTTAAAAATCAGAAACTGAAAGGAGGAAGGTTGTTACATTCCACAGTTGCTAGGACACTGCCCAGTATGTTTGGGCATAGTGGACATTTTGCTGCCTCTGCCAGCACCACCTTATTCTTTGCCTTCATCCATTGACTCAAGACCCAAATGGGAATCCATGGATTTCCAAAAGACTTGACTGTACTTCTGTGGCAGGGAGACAACCTGCTGGATGAAACCAATCAGATCATTCCATCTCTTAGCTCAGAGAGATAGAGTCAGCATGAGGCAGATGACCTCCACTACCCCAGAATTTTTCCTTAGAATAATGCTGAGTCAAGGAAAATCTTTTTTTTTTCCATTGCAGATATAAATGATGGAAGTATAGCTCCAAGAGCTGTTGGCAGCCTTCTCAGGACCATGAGTTGAGGTACGGCAAAAATCAACCAATCTAGAGGAATTGGAGCTAGAGAGAAATAAAGAAAGTTGAATATTTGTATTTAATAAATAATTACCCTGAACCTTCCCCACATCCCTGACTCTGACATCTTTCTTCATTACCATCTTGAACTCACAGAGCTGCCAGCTGCCAGAACACAGTAGAGTCCTTCCCGAAGGTCAGTGATCCATGGAGAACAAAGTACCTGCCCAGAGATAGTTTTGGCTCGGTTCAGAATTTGTTACTGTAGAAATAGAAGATATAACAAACAAACTTGTGTCCTTGAGACTGCACAGACTGATAGGTTCATCTGCAAGTCAGGGACAGCCAAGAGGAAAATTAAGCAAGAAGCAAATGAAGAGCTACAGGAGAACCAGGAAACAGAAGACTTGAAAGTAACATAAACTTGGAAAGATAACTGTAAGTCCAGTTAATCAATAGGGAAGGACAACCTACCTGAGACTAGGTGAAGGGTAGTCAAGCTTCCCCTCCAAAGACATATTTCTCCTTCACAGAAATGACAGCTCAGCTGCTGCATCTGCTTAGATATGTAGGGTGAGGAAAAGAAGCAAATATAAGATATCCATGATTGGTTTTGTGCCAAGGCTTAATCCCAACTTGTCTTTCTTAGAGCAGAAATAATGTGGCTTGCCAAGGAAGAGAGAGGCATCTACATATTGTATATATATATATATATATATATATATATATATATATATATATATATATATATTATATACATATATAATTATATATGTACATATATATGTATACATACATAAATCAAGAGTACACGTAGCATATGATATATATTATATATGTATAATATATATATATATATATATATATATTTGCATATATAAATTTTAAAAACTGGGTTGGCAGTGACTGGTTATAATATATCTGTTCTGTGGAAAAATTCACATATTTAATCATCTCCGTAAACATTTAACATAATAAAATTAGATGTGCCTTTTACATAAGATGTCACCTGGGGTGATTGGTTTCCCAACTCTTAACCTTTTAGGTTACAAATAATATAATTCCTGAAAAATATAATAGCATGATTTTTCACCTGTTAATATAACTTTATACAACTTTGCTCACACTGGTGCTCACAGATGGAAAACAAAAGATGAACAGCAGAGCTGTGTGGTGCTAAGGAAAGAAAGAAATATGGGGGTAGTCCAAATACAAGGAAGGTGTTGACATTCTGAGCTATGACCCCACACAAAAGAAAGACCGGCATTCTAATTACCAGATTGCACATTGTCCCACACAACCAAGGATGGCAGGGTTTTTGCTGAAAGTTCTCATGCACATGCTGTCTGCAGTAGCACATTTCCAAGTGACAGGTTTTAAGAAGCAGATAGCTATAGGTGGAAAGCTCCTCACCCCTTGTGGGGTGTACTGCATGAGCACAGATGCAGGGCCCAGACTGAGTTCTGTGCATACGCTTACAGCTTTGCCATTTATAAAACTGAGCCATCAGATGTGAATAGTTCTGAATGTTGTTTTCCTTCCAAGTAAAATTCAAGACTTGAGAACTTAATCTGTCATTTTTGCTTTGAAGCTGAAAATTGCAGATTGCGAAAGTTGAGACTGGTAGCCTGTGTTCGTTTCCTTCTTTATATTCTTATATAATGTAGCAAGCTTTACCAGAAATAGATGATACGATTTTCACATCAAAGGTACAGAGTAAAATTCCTTCAGATTTAAAGAACTTTCTTCCTTTGAGGAGCAATAATGTCAGTGGCAGTTCTCCAACAATAAATTTTCTTGGGAATCCTTGGTGATATGAAGGGACACGATGAGTAAAGGGATGAATTCAAAGGAGACACAGTACCCAAGGAAAGCATAAATTTGGAGTTCACTTTTTAATTCAATGGTATAATCCATCCTTTATAAAAATAAAAGACAAAAAGAATATTTATTTGTTCAGTCATTCATTTGTTTAATAAATTTTACTAAGTACTGTGTCAAGCACAGTGTTAGGATGTAAGTATGCAAACCAAGGACCAATTTCTACTTCCAAAGAGCTCTGTGACATTAATTATTAGACTTCTGCTATATAACAAATACTGTAATAAAGATACTCAGGATTTTAGGGAAAATGGATGATGATGGGTTAAATAGAGAAGAATGAAGGAAAAGAAATTATAACAGCAGAGATTAGAATGGATGAAGCAGAGGACCACAAGCTCCATATGTGGATTAATACACTCTTGGGAAATTCTTAATATTCCCTCTGTGGAACTTAAGACAGTAGAACTCATCTTTTAAAATTAATTAATGTTTAAGTTAGGTAATCTGATAGTTTTCTAGAAGGTCAATTTCAAGTTGATGAAGAGGACTCTTTGACAGGTATGTCTCAGTGAGTTCCTTGTCCCTGAATTTTACCATCTACCAGCTTGACCAGCTTCCTCCTCCTAGTATAAGTTTGGTTCCACCTGGAGGTATTCACGGAGCTCTAGTTGGAGCCAAAAGATGCAGCTTTGTTCTCAAAATCTTGTTCTGCAACTTAGTGTTCTACCAGTTATGACTCAGATACCACCTTGAATCTCATTTTTTAGCAGCTTTCTTTTTTTTGGTCTCTGTTTGAGCCTTATTTTAAAAATTGTGTCTACTGTTGCAATCTATTTAATGCCTAAGGTCTGTTTCTAAATATTCAACCTTGGTTGGGGTTTGCGGCCTAAGGAGAGATGCCCTCAATAGTAATGGTTTACAACTCTGAAGAACATTAGATCCTAAAGTTCTTATCTCCAATCTCTAACTGCATCTTGAAAATTCCTCTGCTCTGGTTTATAAGTGCCTCATACAGAGAGTGGTTCTGGACCACTATCTATTTATTATGATGTATTAGATATTGTGTTTACCTAATGGACTGAAATTCTTCCCTACAATAGAACTACTTTTTTTTTTTTGTAGGCTTCTATTCTTAATTGGTATGTTTTTGCTGTTTTCAAGAATATAAGTTTAGTGATCAAAGGAGAGCAAAACCTGTATGAATAATACCATATTGGAATTCTGAAATCCATGTACTATCCATTGTATTAGCCATTCAACCTCTTTAACTCGATAAACTGCTGGATGGATTCTCCCTGATCTCCACTGAAATGATAACTGGACTTACTTCAACTATTGCTCTATCTCTTTTTGATTCCTCTGAGACTCTCAGTAAGTGCAAGTTATCCTTTCTTCCAACCTTGTCTAGATATAACCCAGAGAACTTGACTTAACTCTAATGTCAGCGGTGGGATGTCTACTTCTATTTCTTGGGAAGCCTAGATGCTTCACAACTGCATATTGTGTCAACAATTCCCCATTGGGTTTCTGACCAACAGTAAGGATTTAATGAGCTTTTGTGAATAAATTAATAAATCAATAAAGTCCATTGTGGGCCTTTAAAAATGGTTCAACTACCCAGGTCTCCAGACACACTGTTCTTTCACACTCCCACCTTTCTCACTTTCTTTTTGATTCATTTTCTGGCTTGATTTTATAAAACTTACCTGAACAATAATGCAAAGGTTACTATGGTAATTCTCTCAAAGAGAGACTGAAAAGATTGCTAAGGAACCTGAAAAGACTAACTAATGAAACATTGAGCTTTGTTTAGGTATAGGCCAATCATATTCATGTTTACCAAATTTTCTTTTATTTGAATGCTTACTACAATGTGAATTCATGTAAATGAGTCCGAATTTTGTCCATTTCTGAAAAACAATACATCAATAAACAAGTATTGTGTTGTTAAGACATTCAGGTGACCTAAAGACACAAGAACATAGTGTTTGCTTATGAACTATATTTAATAAAATTGAGTATGGCACATAGTATGTTTGAATGTCCAGGCTCTCCTATTACACTCTAAATTTCTAGACAACATGGCATTACCCACAGCTACTAATACAATGTTTTGTGCAATGAAAATGTTGTTATTGATTATTTTTCTAACCCATTCTTTCTGTATATATTTCCAAGAAGACATGTATTATTAAATATTGTTTAAGCTTTCAGGGATTTGGGTTGCATTTATGCTATGTTGGAAAAATTAAAGTCTAGTAAAGGCCCCTATCTCTAAGACAATCACATTAAATTAAAAATTTCAGATAGAATGAAAAGTTTTAAAAGGATGTATATACTTTCATTTATTTTATTTTTAATTAAAATACACATATATAACAGAAAACTGCTAAGATAAAACTTATGCTTCATCCCAAAGAAGGAATTACAACATTATCAACATAAATAATTGAGAACTAGTTACACATTTCTGTAGTTCTGCTTCTAGCCCTTACAGAAAAACTGGCATGGAACTTGCCCACCCACTTAAACCACCATAGAAATAGGCAGAATACATTAGAAATATAAGCTGACAATTTTTAGGCAATGAAAAAATGTAAAGAAGTGGTCTAAGGTAATCCCCACCTTGACTCCATTTGTCTGCCCAGGAAATTTTCCAGCTGAGGTGCTGGGAGGTGATGACCAAACAGCTCACAGAGGTCTCACTGAGCTCAGGAGGTTGTGTTAGAGAGTGGGCTACAGAAGTGGCAGGTTGTTTAAAGACGGGAAAGTCATGAAGAGGAGAAAGCCAAAAGTTTTGTTTTGTCTTTTTAATCCCCAACAGATACTGGACAGGAGGAATCTGTGCAGAATGACTATCTTAAAAGTCTGTTTGACACCCAAAAGGTACCCACCATATCTGTAATAGTTACATTTTCTGTGTCAAGTTGGCTAGGTCTGCTGTCTAGTTGTTTGGTCAAACACTAGTTTAGGGCAGGGAGCATAGTTTAGTGGTAGAACATCTGTGAAGCCCCACGTTTAATTGCCAGTATTGCCAAAAACAAAAGATAGAACACACAAACTTTAAAAAAAAAAAGATTTTTTTTCTGTGAATACATTAGTAGCCATGATTAACATTTATAATAATTTGACTTAGGGGACATTACACTTGATGATGTAGGTGGACCGCCATCATTGGAAGACTGAAGAGTAAAACCTGGCTTCCTGGAGAAGAGGAAATTCTGCCTCAGGTCTGTAACCTAGAAATTCTGTGTAAGTTTTCATCCTGCAGGTTTTCCCTAGAGAGTTTGGACTTATGGACCCTCATCATCACATGAGTCAGTTCATCAAAATAAATCTAAATAGATATGGACATAAATCCTGCTTGTTCTTTTTCTCTGAAGAACCTTATACACAGTCCTTGGCTGCACTATGTATGTACCTTAGACTCTTTGAGGTCTAATAGGTGCAGTTCTTCCTTGGGGATCTGTACTGAATGGAGATTCAAGAGATTGTGTAGTTCTGGAAATTGCAGCACAGTCATAACTAAGAGAATTTATTGAGACCAGAAGCATTCAGTGGAAATCCCAAAATGTTCACACCTCAGAAGTCAGAAACATTCCATGGAATAAGGGTCTTGCATTAGAAATAAGGGGGTGGGGGATTGGATATTCCCTAAAAAATAAATAAATAAAAATAAAATAGAAAGGATCAAGTTTCCTAGCAATTTAACTGCTTGTTAGAATAAAAATAGATTTTTTAAAAGAAAGACGATGTAAAATGGACTTCAAGCAATGTATCATTACCATCTTTAACTAGTTGCAACAAAACAGACATGAAGAGAAGAAAATAAATGTAAGCTATAATAAAAATAAATAAATAAAAACAGACCCAGAAGTAACCTTAGTACTAGAACTGCCAAAAAAAGATTTTTTAAACCTTTATATTGTTTTTGTTTTAAAATTTTTAATGTGGTTCCAGTGATCTAACTCAGTGCCTCACACATGCTAGGCAAGTGCTCTACCACTGAGTCACAACCCCGACCCCTCAAACAAAGATATTTAAACATTAAAGGACTTTAAAACAGTATACTATAGGGACACAGCCACATCAATGTTTATAACAGCACAATTCACAATAGCTAAATTGTGGATCCAACCTAGATACCCTTCAGTAGATGAAGGGATAACTAAAATGTGGTATATATACACAATAAAATATTACTCATCATTAAAAGAGAATAAAATCATGGCATTTGCAGGTAGATGGATGAAGTTGGAGAATATAATGCTGAGTGAAGTAAGCCAATCCCCCCCCCCCCAAAAAAAAAAAAAAAAAAAAAAAACCCAACACACACACACACACAAAAACAAATGCCGAATGTCTTCTCTGATGTAAGGATGCTGATTCATAATGGGGATTGCAGAGCATGGGAGGAATAGATGACTTTCAGATAGGGCAAAGGGGAGGGAGGGGAAGGGAAGGGGGATGTGGGTAGGAAAGACAGTGGAATGAGACAGACATCATTACCCTAAGTACATGTATGAAAACCCAAATGGTATAGACCAAGGAGAGGAAAAACTGAGTCAAATGGTGGTTTCATTCCCAGTTTTCCAAGAAATCTCTGTATTGTTTTCCATATTGGCTGCACCAATTTGCAGTCCCACCCACAATATATTGAGTGTACCTTTTCCCCCACATCCTCGCCAACACTTGTTGTTGTTTGTCTTCATAATAGTGGCCATTCTGATAGGAGTGAGATGAAATCTTAGAGTAGTTTTGATTTTCATTTTTCTAATTGCTAAAGATGATGAACATTTTTTCATATATTTGTTGATTGATTGTATATATGGATGGCACTGGAGAAGATAATACTAAGTGAAGTTAGCCAATACCCAAAAAAACAAATGCTGAATGTTTTCTCTGATATAAGGAGTTTGATTCATAGTGGGTAGGAATGGGGAGGAGGAATAGAGGAACTTAGATAGGGCAGAGGGGTGGGAGGGTAAGGGAGTGGGCAGAGGGTTAGAAATGATGGTGGAATGTGATGAACATCATTACTCAAAGTGTATGTATGAAGATGTGAATTGGTATGAATATACTTTATATACAACCAGAGATATAAAAAATGTGCTCTATATGTGTAAGATGAATTGTAATGCATTCCACAGTCATTTATAAAAAATTCAATTAAAAAAGAAAACACGAATAGTCTGACTCTAATTTGTGTTCAACCAGAGACATGAAAAATTGTGTTCTATTTGTGTAACATGAATTGAATTGCATTCTGCTGTCATATATAACATATTAGAATAAATAATTTTTTTAAAAAAAAGGAGAGGAAAGAAGAAATGGATGAAGTAGGTGAACATATGGGAAATCATACCAGGCAGAAAAAAAAAAAAGAAAAGCTATAAAACAATATTGAAGCTGGGCGTGGTGGCACACACCTGTAATCCCAGCAATTTAGGAGGCTGAGGCAGAGTATCACAAGTTCAAAGCCAGCCTCAGCAACTCAGCAAGACCGTGTCTCAAAATAAAAACTAAAAAGGGGCTGGGGATGTAGCTTAGTGGTTAAGCACCCCTGGGTTCAATTACTGATTACCTCCTCCCCCTCAAAAGACATTAAAGGGACATTATAGAACGTAAAATTAAAATATTTTGACATTTAAAAAATAATAATTGGTTGAGTTAAAAGTAGGTAAGAAATGGCAAATCAGCAAATCAGTAAACTTGAAGTAAATGAAGAGAAATTATGGTTATGCAATCTGAGAATTTAAAAAAAAATGAGAAACATGAATGAAGTATCAAGTAATTCAACAAATCTGCAACTAAATTACAGGAGAGGAGAAAATAGGGCAGAAAAATATTTGAAATGATATTTCAAAAAATATTTGAAGAATATTTTTCTTTAGTTTTCTTGTATAGATCTAAGAAGTTCAGCAAACCTTAAGCAAGATAGGTTCAAAGAAAATAATACATAAGTACAACCAAGCCAAACCACTGAAAGCTGAAATATAAAGTATTTAAATCAGCCAGAATAAAAAGATAGTAGATTAAAAGATAAAGAAAGATAATTCTCTATCAACACACACAACATCTCTAAAGTGTCCTTTCCTACAAAATCTTGAATTAAATATCGATGAAATTAGGACTAATATTCAGAAAACAAAATTTGAAATAATTAATTTTGATCAGATTTCACTAAATTCTTTGGCCGAAGGGAATGAGTTCAGGAATAAATGAAGAGAAGGAAAGGATCATCAGAAAAACAACAAATAAACTAAAATACTGGATGGAAAAAAAATAGAAAAAAAACCAATTAAATGGTATACTCAAACTCAACCATATGAGAAGCACAGATTTTGCAGATGAAATAGAAAAGCAAAAACCAAATATCTACTCTCTGCAAAAGTTAGTATTAACAAAATTGATTAAGGCTTTATGAAGAAAAAAAAATCCTTGCTTCCTTCAAATATTAAGCCATATAATAAAGTATCTTGGCAGCAGTCTAATTAGACATAAAGACAAGAAGCATTACCAGAGATAATGTGGGGTGTTTCATAATGGTGAAAAGATTAATTCATTGAACTATAGCCATCCTAAATTTGTGCACACCTAAAAATAGTGCTATAAAACATATTAAAAACAAATCTGACAGAAATACAGGGGAAGTAGAAAAAGGCATATTCCCAGTTAAATATTTGAAAACCTCTTTTTTAGTATTTAATAGAAAAATAGACCAAAAAATCAATAAGATTAGAGAATATTTAAATAGCGTCAATCAACCTGACCTAGTTGTTAATTATAGGGTACTAAACCTAACTGGAGAATACATATACACACAGGTACAGTGTGTGTGTGTGTGTGTGTGAGATATGTGTAGATGACAAGTGATTTTTGTTTGTTTGTTTTGTGCTGGAAATCCATCCCAGCGTCTTACATGTTCTAGGCAAGCACTCTACCACTGAGTCACATCTTATTATTAGAAGTGGCCCCTGTAGGGATTGAAAAAGTCTTATACAGAAAGTTTTGGTATTCACAATTTTATTTTAAAATGAAAAATTACTTTGTTTAAATAGCCATATGATTAAATATCTCTTGTGCCAATACAAAATATGTTCTTGAACTTCTATAGAGGAAGGAATCCTATCTCAGACTTGTGACATGTACATTTGTTTCATCCAGGGATGAAGTTGAATTTTGAACTCAGAGCAAGATTCACAGCCCCGGAGACACTAGAACTTAAAAAACAACAACAACAACAACAAAAAAAAAAAACAAAACAAAACAAAAAAAAAAAACAAAAACAAAAAAAAACCAAAAAACTTTTCTGATATAAACAATCCCAAATAGAGTCAAATTCTTCTCCTTGCAATGAAGTAATTAAAGGAAATTTAAAGTCTTAGTATCTCCTTATTTCACTCCAAATGTGTAACATAAAAATAGAGTATCAGATATTGATGAGTATTATAATTGTAAAGCTTCTTCCCTGTTGGGCAACTGAGGTGAGACTACAAAACGTCGTGTTCACTGTCACTGTAACAATGATTTTGTGGATGGAAAGTACTTCCAAGGAATTCTGGTTCAGAACTCTGGGGGAAGGATGTAGAATATTACCCACTGGACATCAGAAACACTGAGATCCATGGAAGATCTGAGTTGCAAATGACAAGTGACAGGCCTTAAATTTTGAGGATGCTCACCTGAGTTCTGCTTTTCTGTATGTTTGCTATGCACTATACTGTCTATAAATTTTAAACAAGCATCTTGGGGTGGGCAGGAATGAAGAGAGAGTCTTTATGGATCATGACTTGCCAGGCATCTCTGTGTCATTGAGATCCATCAGATGGCACAGATGGCAGAGGGAACAGTGGAATGAATGGAGCTGTCAGTCTAGTACCCATTTCAATTAACTTCTGGAATGACTACAATCTCATTTTTGTCATATTGTGTTGAAAAGATTTTAGAAGATAACTTTCTCACTCATGTGTCTCAGGTTTGAGCAAGCAAAGGTATAAAGAAGGGGGGAACTCTCCCAACTCATTAAACTTAACCTTAACTTGAACTTAAGATAGCTAAGATCTTAAAATATTGCACTTGATTTGGAAGCTGTAAGTACATTTTTAAAAAAATCTCCTCAGTACTGTTTTCATAGGAAGGAGGAAAATAAGGCAAATATCTGGGTTATTGAATGGTCACGAAAGTTAAAATCCTTGGGAAAATATCAGTTAGTTGATTATACCTGACTTTCTTAAAATAATTTGTAATTTCACCTGGCTTATATTCTTATATTACCATAAACTCCCAAAATGCTGTTGGGTGGTTATTCCAAGCACAGCTGAGAGGTAATTTCATATTAACCAGGAGGTTGTTGAGTAATGATTTCCCTGAAATCAGTTGAAATAAATAGTACTCTACAGGTGCCAGTTATTTGTTATTGTTTAATCAAAATTGTCAGGACAGATATATTTAACTAAGAGCAATTTCACTGGTTAGGTCAGAATGATAGAACTAATGCAAATATATTGTGATTTTGCTATTTGTTTTTCACTTTGTTTGACTATTTCACACATCTTCCATAGTAAACTGTTGGAATCCACAACTGACAGCAGTGTTTCAAGGCCACACAGTTTATTTTAGTATTATCTGTCTGCAAGGAGGGTCATACTAAGTAGAAATAACTATGTCATTCTATATTTCTAAAGCCAAGACTTCTTCTGTTCACATGAATACTGGCCACCTATGCTCTTTCTAATTGAGGGCCCCAATGACACAAAACAGCAACATTTCCTACAATGCCTCTCTAAGGAAAATAGAACAAACAGGAAAAACAAAACTTAGAAAAAATTTCAAGAGAAGTTACGTGGTATGCCTAAACACACACACACACAACAACAACAACAACAACAAAAACACCTACTTGAAATGTACACAAAATTTCTTAACCTACTTTAAAATCCCCAGAAGCCATGAAGCCCAGCAACTTTTTCCCAAGTGTTCCACAACTGGAAAGAAAATGGTGGAGAAAGAAGAAGGGAAAGAAAGCAGAAATGTGCTATAAAGTTAAATTTGATGGGTCATCATTTCTGTGATGCTCATTCAAAGCCCACAATTCCTCTAGAGTATGCTCCAAGACCACCTTCATCAGGAAACGCCTCTGACACACTATGGTTGCTTCCTGGGAATTTAGCCCTCACTGCTCCTTGGCTCTACACATCCAGTGACTGACTATCCAATAGGAACTCTGTGTGTTTGAGAACTCCAGATGCACGGGTTCTCAGTAAATGTATTCTCTGCCATGTCTCTTTTCTAGAAATAAATCTCATAACATAAGGGACCTTATCACACTCTTATTACCATAAACTCCGATTTCTGCAATGCCGTGGCGCAGTTGGTATCCAGTGAATACTCATAATTTGGGGAAAAGAATCATAAGCATTATGAATTAAAGATACAGATTCTCAGTCCCACACTACACCTATGAGTCAGAATTTCTGAGAGTTGGACAAGAGATGGGCTTTTGAAGAAAAATCTCCTGGTGATTCTCAGGCATAGAAAAGCTTAACTAACAATCATATTCCTTTCTAGGATTTCATTCAGGACTTGTCTTCAGCATTAAAACTAAGTCAAAACCAGAAAGTAGATGAGAGATGATTTTTCACTGATCATTCCCAACTATTGCTTTTTGAAAACCAAGAGTCAAAGTCACCATAAATTTTTAATGAGTTCTTTCTCCCTCCCCCCAAAAAGAAAGATAGTTTTGGTTTGTAATCTGGATTATACAGATTTCATATAAATAGTGTATACACGGATTATCAATTTTCAAGAAAAATAAATTTGAATTGCTTAATATTGAATTGATAAGAATGTTTATCTGATGTTCAGTTTCTCCAAGAAAACCAGTCAAGTGAAACATCTGATCCTTAGGACTCATTTAATAATGCTGAGTGAATGAAATCACTCTTTAATGTCTGAGGATCAATATTATGATCTTGAATTATCATTTTTCTTTAAATATGAAGAATTTTAGTGAATCAAAAAGTTTTATTTGGCAGGATAAAGAACAAACTAGATTTTAGCATAATAGTTTTTTAGACTTGTAAGAACTATTCTCAATTGTTTATTTTCTGTGCTAATTTATTATTTATTATTATTATTATCATTTGGTAATTTATTCTCTTATGCTTCATTTATTCATCTCTAAAAAATTAAAGTCTGTTATTAGATAAATAAATGAAAATTATTGTGTGTGCATACTTGGGAGAAAATGTTTTAATTTATAGAACATTATATCTTTTCTGAAAATTAAGGAAAAACTAAGTTTCTTTAAAGACTATTCTAAAATTCAGTGTTATCAGGTTTATATCAGCTTTCCTTTGATTATCTCCCTCATCCTCACTCTGCTTGCTTGGCATTGATCCTCTCCATGTGCCATTCTCTTCTGGTACAAAAGCACAAAAGAACATAGCTGTCTATGACCAGCCACATTGAAAGCCTGGGGTTCCTGTAATTACATGTTACAGGAGACTATCGCAAAGCATGCAACTCTCCCATTTCTTCCTAACATAGTTTCATACCTAATTCTTAATAATTTGGAGTTAAAAAATAAATTTGTCTTTTAGATTAATAATAATAAGTTGATGATTTTCAGAGTTCAAAGAATAACTTTTTCATGCCAATCACCATCTGAGGCTGTAAAAAAATTGATAAGCTGATTTGTATATGAAATATATAAGTGATATACTTGTATATATGAAAATACAAAAGACACAGGTCAGCTAATATAAGCTTGGGGAAGACTGAAATTGGGAAATTTATACTACCAGATTTTGAGAACTTTCAATAATCTGCAGTAATTAAGATACTATGATATTGGCACAAAGTTGGATAAATCAGTCAACGAAGTAGAATAAAGAAGACAGGATATATAATAACTTGATTTTCAAGAAAGGGGTTAATGAAATTCAATGAGAAAAGTCTTTCAAGAAATACTTTTGGAGCAAATGGGTATCTATATTAAAAATAATCTTTAGCTCTTATTTTGTGGCATACACAAATCCATTTTTAGATGGACTACAGACTTTAAAAGCTAAAACAAATAAGTTTCTAGAACAACATTATCTAGTATTATGGCTACTAACTACATGTAATTATTGAACATTTGAAATGTCTCTAATCCAAATTTAGACATGTTCTAAATCTAAACTAGGCATTGATTTTAAAGATTTAGAACAAACAAAGATGTAAACTAGCTCATTAGTAATGTTTACATTGATGAGATTTTAAAATAATAATATTTTTATATATTTGGTTAGATACTAAATTATTAAAATAAATTCATCTGTTTCTTTTTGCTTTTGTTTATTGCAACTGCTGGAAAATTTAAAATTGCACATGTAGTTCATGTTTGTGGTTCACATTACATTTCTGTTGGACATGCTGCTCTAGAAGAAAACAGAAAAAATAATATCATCAAAATCAAAATATCTGCTCATCAAAAGACAGACAAAGTAAAAGGACAAGCCATTGAATTGGAGAAAATTCAATATGCATAACTAACAAGAGACTTATATACAGAATAAATTAAAAACACTAATAAATAATTAAGAAGATAAGCAACCATAGGGAGAAAATGAGAAAAATATTTAAACAGATACTTCACAAAACATCTTTTATTGGTGCTTACAGTTGTTCATAATGATGGAATTCATTATCACATATTCATGCATGTACACAATATAATTCAGCCAATATCTTTTCCTTTCCTCCTCTCCCCAATCCCTTTCCTCTATTCTACTGATCTCTCTTGTATTTTTATAAGACCCTTCCAACATTGCTTTTCCTTTTTCCTTTCTAGCTTTTTATATATGAGAGAAAAAACACAGCCCTTGACCTTCTAAGTTTGGCTTATTTCACTTACCATAATATTCTCAGGTTTCATCCATTTTTCCTGCAAAAAAACATAATTTAATGTTTCTCTGTGGCTGAAAAAATTTATTGTGTATATATGCCACATTTTATTTATCCATTTATTCATTGATGAATACCTAAACTGGTTCTATGGTTGGGCTATTGTGAATTGTGCTGCTATAAACATGATCACTATAGTATGATGAATTAGATTCTTTTTTTGTTTAATTTGTTCTTTTTAGGTATACATGATTGTACAATGTATTTTGACGTACACGGAGGGAGTATAACTTATTCTAATTAGGATCCTATTCTTGTGGTTGAATATGATGTAGAATTACAATGGGATAGGAAAGACAGTAGAATAATTTGTACTTTAATTCTTTAAGAAAAATACTGAGGAGTGGAATACATGGGCCATTTAGTAGTTCATCCTGGTCTTTTGTGGAAACTTCATACTGATTTCCATAGTGGTTGTATTAATTTACAGTCCCACGAACTGTTTTCTCCACATTCTCTCTAGCATTTACTATTTTTTTTTAAAATACTGGTACCCAAGGGTGTTTAACCACTGAGCCACATCCCCAGCCCTTTATTATTGTTATTTAATTTTGAGACATGGTCTCACTAAATTGCTTAGGGCCTTCCAGAGACTGGTTTTAAACTTAAGATCCTCCTGCATCAGCTTCCTAAATTGCTGGGATAATAAGGGTGTGCCACCATGCCCAGCCTATTGTTTGTATTCTTGATGATTGTCATTCTGATTGGAATGAGATGAAATCCCAGTGTAGACTATTATAAAATGGCCAAAACACATCAGAAAAATATGCAGATGGAAGTAATCATATGAAAATGTGCTCATCATTATTTTGCATTAAATAAACCACAAGTTTAAAAAGAACAATGAGATACCATTACACATTGCTAGAATTGTTAAATTATAAAATACTGACAATAGATAGCAAGGATGATGAATGTTAAGAATGCTGGAGGGAAATGCAAATGTAGCTTTACTATATAATCTACCAACTTCACTCCTAAGAGTTTGTCCAAATGATTTAAAAACTCATTCCCACACATAAATCTGCATAAAATATTTATAATGGCCTTCTTTGTAATTGCCAATATCTGTAAGCAATAAAGATATCTTTAAATAAATGAATAAATAAATTGTGGTATGCATGCAATGAAATACAATTGAATGATAGAAAGATATAGTTCTCAAGCCTTGCGATATTTGGATGAATCATAAATGCATGTTAAGTGAAAGAAACGTATCAAAAATGTTTAATATTGTATTATTTATTTATATACCTCTAGAAAAGGCAAAAATATAAAGTAAATAGATCAACAGTTGCCAGGATTTGGAGTTGAACAGATGACCTAAAGTCATTATTTTGAGGTGGGGTAGCTATTGTACAGATAGTAAAGTGGCATGTATGGTAGACACATGTGTATGTCAAAACCCATGGAACTTGACAAAGAGTGAACCTAATGTGTTCAAACAAACAAAAAAATATTAGGGGGTAGGTTGGGAGAATCCCAGGATGAAATGTTACGAAAGAATTTAAGCATATTACAAATTGACAAAACAGCCTCAATGAATGAAATGGAGTAGGGGGAAGTGTTAAGGTGTCTGGAATGTAGTATTCTGTAAGAATAAAAGTAAAAGAACTATGAATGTTCAATAGTTATTTCCCATGGATAAATTAATCAACAATTCTGAAACCACTATACATGTATGCTAGAGCTGAATAACTAAGTAAATGGAGAGGAAAGAGCTTTCTCACTGTAGGATTGGGAAATTACAAATAAACAATGGAATGAGACCAGAATGATCTATATGGTAATGAATTAGAGTTGGGTGCATCATGAACTCATTCAGCTTAATGTAGATAAAAACAGGTACATATGTGATATTTAGGAATGTGTATGTGGACAAAAATTCTTTACTCTGTCACCTGCAAAATCTAGATGGAAGAACATTCCAGTAGCAACTAATACATCTGCTGACAGGTCTTGCTTTTTAATAACTTTTCCAATAGAAATAAACAAACAAATTTTTTAAAAAAACCCTTTTTGGAGAAGAAAATAAAAGGACTTTTTGGAGAAATAGGACTGAAGCAGATATATAGAGAAATACAGATACATATGTAGGTTGTGTTGATAGATGGCATGGAATATCTTAAAAAGACATAAAGTAAGAAAGTGTAATTTTATACACACACACACACACACACACACACACACGAGTACATCTAGAGCACATGGTAGCAAACCTGCAAGAAATCCCAGTTCCAATACTATAACAATTTGAACAAGGAAAAAACTAAGGTAGTATTGGATTATAACCCAAGTTTAAAATATATATATGTAAATAAATAAATAAAAAATACACACACACTTTCTTCATAGAATAATTGCAAGTAATTTATGTAGATCTTCCCACTCAAGGAGCATAACTCCTTAAATATGGGCTATACATAGTGACTTCTGCAACATGGAAAGAGGCATAAACAAGAATACCTGTATAGAGGACAGCAGACAAACACCACCTCAGCCAAACCAAGGCTTATATCACCAGTGGTAAGTCATGCTGATAACCTGAATCCTTGATACAACACTATGAGAATGACACTTTACCTCCTTGGTCATCCTCTTCTTATTGAGGAAAATTCTACAAAAGACCTGACCAGTACTCCTCAAAATTGTCAAGTCATCAAAAATAAGGAAAGTCTAATATTTGTCATTATCTCTGTGTACTGCAATCCCGAATGAGATCTTATATCCCAAAGGAGATAGTAGGTAAATGCTAAAATAATTGAAATTGGGTATGAACTGCTGTTAATAGTAATAGGGCTTGTGTCATCAATTATGACAAATGGACCATATTAATGTAAGATGTTAATAATGGGGAAACTGGATATGGGCTGGATGGAACACTCCATGATACTTTTGCAATTCTCTGTAATATTAAAAACAGTTTATTAAAAAAATAAATATAATGTGGTACCATTTTATTTCTACTAATAAATTTTAAAAGACTAGCAAGACAACAGAGTCTCGGAAAATAAGCAGCTTGTTAGACCTTACTGTAGGAAAAGGAAGGTAAGAATTAAAACAGAGAAAATGATTTTAGGAAAACTCCAGTGGAGGGCTTAGAAAGACTTTCCACCATAGCTTTATCTTCCACCACTACTCCCCAAACTAATATGGGAGACTATCATCTCTCTTTCCAATGACCAACTCTGTCTTTCAGATACATGCTCTTCTGACTGGTAGAAGTGATATTTTTGTTGATTGCCCACAATGTTTCATAATCATGAGATCAAATCTCCATATTAAAATGAAACACACGACACCTGCAAGGTAGGCGGGCCTGCGACCCACTGGCAGGACAGGCGCAGAGGCCTGCTGAGAGGCAGAGCCGCCCCCTCCCCCCCTGCAAGGTAGGCGGACCTGTGACCCACCGGCAGAAGAGGCCCAGAATTCCGCGGAGGGGCAGAGCTGCCCCACGCGCCTGCACCAACAGAACAGGCCAGACCTGCAACCGACAGACAGAACAGGCCCAGCGGCCTGCAGAAGGGTAGAGCCGCCACCCCCCCACGCCTGCAAGGTAGGCGGACCTGCGACCCACCAGCAGAACAGGCCCAGTGGCCTGCAGAGGGGCAGTGCCGCTGCCCGCACCTGCAAAGTAGGCAGAAATGCGACCACCGACAGAACAAGCCTAGCGGCCCACAGAGGGGCAGAGCTGCCGCCCACGCCTGCAAGGTAGGCAGACCTGCTACCGACCGGCAGAACAGCCCCAGCGGCCTGCCGGCATGGTAGGCACATTGCCCCAATTGGAGGAGGGGCAGAGCCGCCACCTGCGCCTGCGAGGGAGACTTTGCAACTATACAAGAGCAATATAAATATATAGGGGGAAAATTCAATAGCACAACAGTTTCACCAAGCAGAAAGAAATACGAACAGTATGAAGAGACAAGGAAAGAAAGGACAACAAGCAATGCAGGTCAACTCAACGTTAGAAGAGGTAATATCTGCAGCAGATGGAATGTCAGATAAAGAATTCAGGATATACATGCTTCAGATGATCTGGAGTCTCAAGGAAGACATCAGACAGCAAAATCAGACAATGAAAGATCACTTCAACAATGAATTACATAAACAAATCCAAGAAGCAAAAGAGCAACTATACAGGGAGATAGATGTTATAAAAAACAAACAAACAGAAATCCTAGAAATGCAGGAAGCAATAAACCAACTTAAAAACTCAATTGAGAATACGACCAGCAGAGTAGAACACTTAGAAGATAGAACATCAAACAATGAAGACAAAGTATTTCAACTTGAAAAGAACATAGACAGCTCAGCAAGACTGTTAAGAAGAACATCCAAGAAATATGGGATAACATAAAGAGACCAAATTTAAGAGTCATTGGGATACAGGAAGGGACAGAGTTTCAAACCAAAGGAATGAGCAATCTATTCAATGAAATAATTCGAGAAAACTTCCCAGACTTGAAGAATGAGACAAAATCCCAAATCCTAGAAGCTTACAGGACGCCGAATGTGCAAAATCATAAGAGATCCACACCTAGACACATTATAATGAAGATGCCCAACATACAGAATAAGGAGAGAATTTTAAAAGCTACAAGAGAAAGGAAGCAGATTACATTTAGGGGTAAGCCAATCAGGATAACAGCTGATCTTTCAACACAGACTCTGGAAGCTAGAAGATCCTGGAATAACATATTTCAAACACTGAAAGAAAATGGGTTCCAACCAAGAATTGTGTATCCAGGGAAATTAAGCTTCAGGATGGAAGATGAAATTAAAACCTTCCATGATAAACAAAAGTTAAAAGAATTTGCAGCTAGAAAACCATCTCTTCAAAACATCCTTGGCAAAACATTACAGGAAGAGGAAATGGAAAATAACAATGAAAACCAACAGTGGGAGGTAGGACAGTAAAGGGGGGAAAAATAATCAAAGAGGAAAACAAAACATGTTTAGTAACATGAATAAACAAATATGGCTGGAAGAACAACCCATATCTCAATAATAACCCTAAATGTTAATGGCTTAAACTCACCAATTAAGAGACACAGGTTAGTAGAATGGATCACAAAACAAGACCCAACAATATGCTGCCTACAGGAGACGCATTTGATAGGAAAAGACATACATAGGCTGAAGGTGAAAGGTTGGGAAAAATCATATCACTCATATGGACTTCGGAAACAAGCAGGAGTGTCCATACTCGTATCAAATAAAATAGATTTCAAGCCAAAGTTAATCAAAAGGGATAACAAGGGACACTACATACTGCTCAAGGGAACCATACACCAACAAGACATAACAATCATAAATATATATGCCCCAAACAATGGTGCAGCTATGTTCATCAAACAAACTCTTCTCAAGTTCAAGAGTCTAATAGACCACCATACAATAATCATGGGAGACTTCAACACACCTCTCTCACCAATGGACACATCTTCCAAACAAAAGTTGAATAAGGAAACTATAGAACTCAATAACACAATTAATAACCTAGACTTAATTGACATATATAGAATATACTACCCAACATCAAGCAGTTACACTTTTTTCTCAGCAGCACACGGATCCTTCTCAAAAATAGATCATATATTATGTCACAGGGCAACTCTTAGACAATATAAAGGAGTAGAGATAATACCATGCATCTTATCTGATCATAATGGAATGAAACTGAAAATCAACGATAAAAGAAGGAAGGAAATATCATGCATCACTTGGAGAATGAACAATAGGTTACTGAATGATCAATGGGTTATAGAAGACATCAAGGAGGAAATTAAAAAATTCTTAGAGATAAATGAAAACACAGACACAACATATTGGAATCTATGGGACACATTGAAAGCAGTTCTAAGAGGAAAATTCATTGCTTGGAGTTCATTCCTTAAAAAAAGGAAAAACCAACAAATAAATGATCTCATACTTCAACTCAAAATCCTAGAAAAAGAAGAGCAAAACAACAGCAAAAGAAGTAGAAGGCAAGAAATAATTAAAATCAGAGCTGAAATTAATGAAATCGAAACAAAAGAAACAATTGAAAAAATTGACAAAACTAAAAGTTGGTTCTTTGAAAAAATAAATAAAATCGACAGACCCTTAGCCATGCTAATGAAGAGAAGAAGAGAGAGAACTCAAATTACTAGCATACGGGATGAAAAAGGCAATATCACAACAGACACTTCAGAAATACAGAAGATAATTAGAAATTATTTTGAATCCTTATACTCCAATAAATTAGAAGATAGTGAAGGCATCGATAAATTTCTTAAGTCATATGATCTGCCCAGATTGAGTCAGGAGGATATAGACAACCTAAACAGACCAATATCAATTGAGGAAATAGAAGAAACCATCAAAAGACTACCAACTAAGAAAAGCCCAGGACCGGATGGGTATACAGCAGAGTTTTACAAAACCTTTAAAGAGGAACTAATACCAATACTTTTCAAGCTACTTCGGGGAATAGAAAAAGAGGGAGAACTTCCAAATTCATTCTACGATGCCAACATCACCCTGATACCTAAACCAGACAAAGACACTTCAAAGAAAGAAAACTACAGACCAATATCTCTAATGAACCTAGATGCAAAAATCCTCAATAAAATTCTGGCGAATCGGATACAAAAACATATCAAAAAAATTGTGCACCATGATCAAGTAGGATTCATCCCTGGGATGCAAGGCTGGTTCAATATACGGAAATCAATAAATGTTATTCACCACATCAATAGACTTAAAGATAAGAACCATATGATCATCTCGATAGATGCGGAAAAAGCATTCGACAAAGTACAGCATCCCTTTATGTTCAAAACTCTAGAAAAACTAGGGATAACAGGAACATTCCTCAATATTGTAAAAGCAATCTATGCTAAGCCTCAGGCTAGCATCCTTCTGAATGGAGAAAAATTGAAGGCATTCCCTCTAAAATATGGAACAAGACAGGGATGCCCTCTCTCACCACTTCTGTTCAACATAGTTCTCGAAACACTGGCCAGAGCAATTAGACAGACGAAAGAAATTAAAGGCATAAAAATAGGAAAAGAAGAACTTAAATTATCACTATTTGCAGATGACATGATTCTATACCTAGCAGACCCAAAAGGGTCTACAAAGAAACTATTAGAGCTAATAAATGAATTCAGCAAAGTGGCAGGATATAAAATCAACATGCATAAATCAAAGGCATTCCTGTATATCAGCGACAAATCCTCTGAAATGGAAATGAGAACAACCACTCCATTCACAATATCCTCAAAAAAAATAAAATACTTGGGAATCAACCTAACAAAAGAGGTGAAAGACTTATACAATGAAAACTACAGAACCCTAAAGAGAGAAATAGAAGAAGATCTTAGAAGATGGAAAAATATACCCTGTTCATGGATATGCAGAACTAACATCATCAAAATGGCGATATTACCAAAAGTTCTCTATTAATGCAATCTCAATCAAAATCCCAACGGTATTTCTTGTAGAAATAGAGAAAGCAATCATGAAATTCATATGGAAAAATAAAAGACCCAGAATAGCAAAAACAATGCTAAGCAGGAAGTGTGAATCAGGCGGTATAGCGATACCAGACTTCAAACTATACTACAGAGCAATAGTAACAAAAACAGCATGGTACTGGTACCAAAACAGACGGGTGGACCAATGGTACAGAATAGAGGACACAGAAACCAATCCACAAAACTACAACTATCTTATATTTGATAAAGGGGCTAAAAGCATGCAATGGAGGAAGGATAGCATCTTCAACAAATGGTGCTGGGAAAACTGGAAATCCATATGCAACAAAATGAAACTGAATCCCTTTCTCTCGCCATGCACAAAAGTGAATTCAAAATGGATCAAGGAGCTTGATATCAAATCAGAGACACGGCGTCTGATAGAAGAAAAAGTTGGCTACGATCTACATACTCTGGGGTCGGGGTCCAAATTCCTCAATAGGACACCCATAGCACAAAAGTTAATAACTAGAATCAACAAATGGGACTTACTCAAACTAAAAAGTTTTTTCTCAGCAAAAGAAACAATAAGAGAGATAAATAGGGAGCCTACATCCTGGGAACAAATATTTACTCCTCACACTTCAGATAGAGCCCTAATATCTAGAGTATACAAAGAACTCAAAAAAATTAGACAATAAGATAACAAATAACCCAATCAACAAATGGGCCAAGGACCTGAACAGACACTTCTCAGAGGGGGACATACAATCAATCAACAAGTACATGAAAAAATGCTCACCATCTCTAGCAGTCAGAGAAATGCAAATCAAAACCACCCTAAGATACCATCTCACTCCAGTAAGATTGGCAGCCATTATGAAGTCAAACAACCAGTGCTGGCGAGGATGTGGGGAAAAGGGTACACTTGTACATTGCTGGTGGGACTGCAAATTGGTGCAGCCAATTTGGAAAGCAGTATGGAGATTTCTTGGAAAGCTGGGAATGGAGCCACCATTTAACCCAGCTATTCCCCTTCTCAGTCTATTCCCTAAAGACCTGAAAAGAGCATGCTACAGGGACACTGCTACATCGATGTTCATAGCAGCACAATTCACAATAGCAAGACTGTGGAACCAACCTAGATGCCCTTCAATAGATGAATGGATAAAAAAAATGTGGCATTTATACACAATGGAGTATTACTCTGCATTAAAAAATGACAAAATCATAGAATTTGCAGGGAAATTGATGGCATTAGAGCAGATTATGCTAAGTGAAGCTAGCCAATCCCTAAAAAACAAATGCCAAATGCCTTCTTTGATATAAGGAGTGTAAATAAGAACAGAGTAGGGACGAAGAGCATGAGAACAAGATTAACATTAAACTGGGATGAGAGGTGGGAGGGAAAGGGAGAGAGAAGGGAAATTGCATGGAAATGGGAGGAGACCCTCAGGGTTATACAAAATTTCATACAAGAGGAAGTGAGGGGAAAGGGGAAAATAATACAAGGGGGAGAAATGAATGACAGTAGAGGGGGTAGAGAGAGAAGAGGGGAGGGGAGGGGAGGGGGGATAGTAGAGGATAGGAAAGGCAGCAGAATACAACAGACACTAGTATGGCAATATGTAAATCAATGGATGTGTAACTAATGTGATTCTGCAATTTGTATACGGGGTAAAAATGGGAGTTCATAACCCGTTTGAATCAAATTGTGAAATATGATATATCAAGAACTATGTAATATTTTGAACAACCAACAATAAAAAAATTTAAAAAAATGAAACACACTAATTTTACAAATATATAAAAAATGACAGGGTTATTTGTTGGTTATTTTTTTTTTTTTGGGTGTTAAGATTTTTTGAGTTCTTTATATATTCTAGAGATTAGTGCTCTATCTGACGTGTGTGTGGTGAGAATTTGTTCCCAATTTGTAGGCTCTCTGTTCACCTCACTGATTATTTCTTTTGCTGAAAAGAAGCTTTTTAGTTTGAATCCAACCCATTTATTTATTCTTGATATTAATTCTTGTGCTATAGGAGTCTTATTGAGGAAGTTTGGACCTAATCCTACATGATGGAGATTTGGGCCTACTTTTTCTTCTAAAACACACTGTCTCTGGTTTAATTCCTAGGTTCTTGATCCACTTTGAGTTGAGTTTTGTGCATGGTGAGAGTTAGGGATTTAATTTCATTTTTTTTTTTTTTTTTTTTTTTTGCATATGGATTTCTTGTTTTCCCAGAACTATTTGTTGATGAGTCTATATTTTCTCCAATGTACGTTTTTGGTGTCTTTGTCAAATATAATTGTAATTATGTGGGTTAGTCTCTGTGTCCTCTATTCTGTATCATTGGTCTACAAGTCTAGTTTGGTGCCAATACCATGGTGTTTTTGTTACTATTGCTCTGTAGTATAGTTTAAGGTCTGGTATAGTAATGCCACCTGCTTCATTCTTCCTGCTAAGGATTGCTTTAGCTATTCTTGGTCTCTTATTTTTCCAGATGAATTTCATGACTGCTTTTTCTATTTCTATGAGAAATGTCATTGGGATTTTGATTGGAATTGCATTAAATCTGTATAGTGCTTTTGGTAGTATGGTCATTTTGATAATATCAATTCTTTCTATCCAAGAACAAGGTAGATCTTTTCATCTTCTAAGGTCTTCTTTAATTTATTTTTTTAGTGTTCTGTAGTTTTCATTGTAGAAGTCTTTCACCTCTTCTGTTAATTCCCACGTTTTTTTTTTTTTTTTTTTTTTTTTTTTGATGCTATTGTAAATGAGGTAGTTTTTTGGTTTCCTGCACTTTAACAGATATTTGCTTTTCAGGCATTCCTGAATTGCATCCATGTCACAGGATAAGAAAGTGGATCTTCTGATTACTGAGAGATTCTCTCCTCCAACTCCAATTAATATAAAACAGAGCAGATGATTATAGTTTTTTTTAAATTAGTTATACATGACAGTAGAATGCATTTTGACACATTGTACACAAATGGAGCATAACTTCTCATTCCTCTGGCTGTACATAGTGCTGAGTCGCTCCAGTAGTATAATCATACATGTATATAGGGTAATAATATCTGTTTCATAGATGATTATATTATTAATTTCCAGAAACCAACAAGACTGTAGCCCCAACTCTATTTACTTAATGACTAAAATTTAGGCATAATCTCCTACTCTTACTATTAGAAGTGCTTTTTCCTTTTAAAAAAATTCAATCTAGTTTACTGAGGTTCAACAAAATTAAAAAATATGTTTTTGAGATTTTAAACAATCCTATTTGTATAGTCTAACTTAAGGGAAGCCATCGTAAGATCTTCCAGTTGAAAATTATGGATTTATCTGTAATCAGATCATTCATTTTTCGGGTGTTTATACTTCTGGGTAGTAACTTACTACTCCTTGGCTGAAGGTACTTTAGTGCCTACCTAATCTAGTTTGTCCCAAGTAGATAAATTGAACACAATCATACTTCTTGGTGACCATGTTTAAAAAACCTAAGTATCTCCTTTGGTTCTTGCTTTGCTTTATCCCTCTTATCCAATGAATCACTAAGTATAATGATGGCATGAAAAAATCACCTGTTTCATTCTGATTAATAAGCTTGCATATGTCTTTGTTAAGATCTGTTGATTTTAACACCATTCTGAGGGTAAATTTATATTGATTTCTAAGTTTTACCCTGTCAATCAATTGGAACTCTTGTTCTATTTTAAACAATGTGGTTTCTTATCAACCTGAGGAAAGAGTACACCTGGCATGCTCCAGGAGCAACAAGGAAGCCCGTGCTGCCTCACACCAGCAGGTTGGCGAGGACAGCAGTGGCAGTCCTGAGGTCATGGAGGTAGCCACCGGCTTACTTGCAGGATGTGGTCAGAATGGTGTTTTTGTTTTTGTTTTCTCTAGGAATGATAGAAAACCATACAAAAATTTCATTCCAAGCATAGGAATGAAATCTGAGTTGGGTTTTAAAGAATCACTTTCTTATCTATGTGAAGAATAAACTGTGGTATGCAAGGGACAGAGGAAAACCAGGACGAGGTTGCTCTAGTTCCATGGGGGAAATAATGATGACTTAGCTTATGTTGTGGATGGTGGATGTCATTGGTAGATGGACATTGTCAGTTTCAGGATATTTGAGGTACGAATAGGGTTAGTAGAGACTATTGGAGGTGCTAAAGTCCACCAGTCCTTTTTATGTGAGCTGTTGAGTGAAACACATGTCATTTTCTATAATGGTGAGTGCTGAGAGAGGAGAAGGTTGAGTTCAGTCTTAAACATTGAACTCTGATGTGCCAAATATTATTGGAGAGAAGTCCAATAAACAGTCACATATGAGTCTTGAATTTAAAGGTCAGATTGATACCAAAGACATACATTTGAATTTATCCATAAGTGGAGGTGGACAGGATTGGATGAGATTTCCTAGGGAATGAGAGTAGACAGAGAAGAGAGAAATCAGAAGACCCGAGGTTTGATAATTTCAATATTTGGGCTTAGGAAACAGAGAAGGAGTCAGCAAAAGAGACCATGAAGGATCAGGCAGCCAGATAAACTGGGAGAATATGGACTGCTGGGGTTAAGATGAAAGAAGGCAATGAAGGACTAGTCTCACTCTTGCTGAAAGTTCCAGTAGCATGAAGATGGAAAATTGTCTATTGGATTTAGCAACATGGAGGTCACAATTGCCCTTGAAAAGAGCCATGTGTAATTTTATTACATGTCCCCATTTGCAAAATGCTCATGGTACATTATGCATGCCTAATTTTATATTTAGAAACTTCTCTCAGATTATTTCTATAAGTCAGGCAGATAACCACAGAGTGAAGAAATCAGGGCAAAGCATCAGAGTGGCAAATAAGAGACCTACGTTCTAGTTCAACCACTTTCTACTAACAAGCTAAAGGCGCAGGCAAGTCATTCTGCCTCTCAAAGCCTTGGTTTTCTCACAAGTCAAATGAAGGGACTGGAAAAGATTTCATCTATTTACATTTGTGCAAAAGTTTAAGTGCAGAAGGCACATTTTGCATTTTAAAAAAAGCAAACTAAAAAAATTAAAATAAACCAAGCTTTCATTTGATTATATTCAGTGGGGAGATATTTTAAAGGAAGGACCTCTGTCACCTGCAGTGCAGGCTGCCATCATCCCTACTTATCTACTCACATTAACCATGCCAACGACTGCACAGCCCAGCTTCCTTCCCTCTCTCCACCCACACACATACATCACATTCATCTCTCTGTTTGAAAAATCATATACCAGGGAACTGACAATTGGAAGCATGACTGAAAAGAAACAGCACAGTGAATTTTGGAAGCTGGAAAAGGTCTTTTGTGCTTTAATCAGACACATGAAGACTCTGAACATAATTCTTTTTTGTGCCTGCATTTAATTACCATAAATAAGAAATAAATCTGAAATTATTGTTCAATTCATTTTGTGCCACCATAGAGGAGGGAATTTACAGAATCCAGAAACCTCAATTATAAGTTACATCCAATCAGCATATCACTCTTTCTTAAGACTTCACGGAGAACAAATTTGATGACTTAGTCACTAAACAAAGTAGAAAATAAACAAATGAGTTGGCCATGGTGAGACCTCAGGACACTGGGCTTTTATGGTGAACTGATGTTTTCTCATTCTGGAATGGACGATGCCTCAGATGACTCCTGGGTGCAAATTCTGTTGCTTGCAAGGGAAAGGAAGAGCACCATGGAGGTGACTTTTTTGATTGGCCACAATTCTCTGTGTACCTTCTTGTGCTAGTTACACAGAGCCCTTCCATGCTTTTAATGGGTGAGCTCCTTGGAGCGTGACCACTTTCTGAGGTCTTACTGACACTTTACAGATGAAGTAGAAGAAGGATCATTAGTGTCCTCTGGGAAAAGTAAGTGTGAGCCATAGGAAAGTCAGCAATCCTTTTGAAGGTGTTTGCTTGGGGAAGTGGGTGTGGTGCTGTGAGCTGCCAACTACAGACAGGAAATATGGGTGGGGATTGTTTAGATTCCAAGGTGCCAAATCATTAGGCCACAGAACATCCATATACCCCACTGAGCACTGCCTTTTTATCTAGATGCCTGCACTGGGACATTTCTTTACAGGAAACATATATTTGTTTTCGTGAAACCAAAAAGCAAATCCAAGCCAGGTCAGAATCCTTCCAGAAATGCTCCTAGACACATTTTAGATGAGGCAAGCGTTGGTGAAGCCAGGCATGACTTAGTTCCCTTGAGATAGAAGTAGGAGGAAAGACCAGACCCAGAAGGAGGCACATTGACCCCTGGAAGAGACTCTGCTTCCATCCTTGGAGTGGAATCTTCATGGATCTTCATGGATCTCCTCATGACATTGCCCTAAATTCTATTCTTTATTATACTAAAATGGCAGCCCAACTAAAGAGAAAAAAAAGCCAATTACTCTATTTCCTACAATACTCAAACCTAGTTGTTTCAATTATTTGAATTTGATTGGGACTCTTAGTCACTATTCTGGGTGTTTGAGAGTGTTAAATTCATGGCAAGTTTTTTTGTGAAGCTTTTTTTTTTTTTTTAACCACCATCTTCTTGCTACTATCTGGGAATAATACATTTTTGGGGGTTGCAAAAGATGACTTTGTGTTCCCTAAGTTTTCTGGAATACCTACTTATATGATACCCAAAGTTGGGACTTCAGCTTTTATTTAGATTTTGACTGGCTGGATCAATGATTCTTCAGTTTGTTTGTTAGTAAGTGACACAATTTTCCTGAAAGAACATACTAAAGAGAGCGATTACAGAAAACCTTCTCTGCCTTGTGTTTACCCTTACATATTTGGAAAACTAACTTTTTACGTTTGGTAAATCTCACTCCTCCATCCTTTGGTCTTTTTCCTGAAGCTTATGAGAAGCACATGGCATACCATGGATAGGTGCACAGACTGTCGAATCAGATTGTTAGTAATTTAATTCTAGCTTCCCTGTTTACAAAACTTTGATTATTTTGTGTAACCTCTCTGTGCCTGTTATTCATTTGGAAAAGAAGAGGACAATACTTAGGATTGCTTGAAAATTATGTAAATTAATACATATAAAATCTTTAGAATAGTGCTTTGCACAGAACAATCACTCATTTTTTTTCAGTTGTAGTTGGACACAATATCTTTATTTTATTTTTAATTTAGAACAATCACTTTCAAGTAGAGCTAAATCTATGTGCCTCCCTAATTCCCGTTCACATCTCTTGAAGACTTGTAGCAGCTGTGTCATTAGCAACTTGTTTTCTCCACCATTTGGCTTTTCTGTAACTTTGTTATTATCACTGTGTTATCCCTTTAGCTTCAAAGCTCCTCAGCTTCTACCTCTACCTCAGATTCTACCTCTCCTCTAGGTAGAATCTGCATATGAGATGCATCCCTTTGAAAAGAGACCAGGCATGTTTACAAATCCCTCTATTATTTTTAAATAAATGGTCATAGAAGGCTAGAACAAACAGAGGAGTTTTGTGCAGAGAATTGAATGCAACCTAACATTCTACTTTTGAGAGCACATTTCCTTACTTTTAAAAGATTAATATTCATTTCTCTATTTATTCTTCAAACTTTTCGTGAGCACCTGCTAGGAAGACTGTGAGGCAAATTAAGAAATTATTACCAAGATATATAAGATAATCTATAGCTCATCTAAATCAATTGTAGATGAAGGGGAAAAAAGACTAAAGGATAGAGCAATCACCCTAAGAAATGAGTAAAACATTTAATAATACATTTACATTTGGCTATCTAATCCTAGGAATTATTCTGCTTTGCCTAAATTCGGAACAAGAAATACACTCCATTTTTTTCTTGTCACATTAAAGTGGTTGAATGTATTCTACATCAATTAAAGCACTGAGAACAAGTAGCTGTTAGACTCTTGCAAAATTAACATCACTATATCTCTGGACCAGTTCAAGAATTCATTTTCTCAAACATGACTCTGAGGTTGTATTTGAGTTTTCAAATTTAATTTTAGAAAGATTGCTACTGTGCAATAAAATCACAGGATTCTATGAAACATCAATCTTCACCTTTACAGGAGCCCACCAACATGTAATCACAGCTGGAAAGAAGACACCTTGAGGTCTTTCAATGAATGCAGTGTTGGACAGATGCATTGTGCCAACTCTCAAATCCCACTTGAAGTTTTGGAATTCATACTGCAGTTTAAACTAAGACGTTTCCTTTATTCGAAGGAAAAAAAAAACAAAGAAAAGTTTACATTCTCCACAGGAGTTTTAAACTTCTGGAACTTCTAATAGCTCATATTAAACATCATAACAAATGGAATAGAAATGAATAAGAAACAGATGTATTACCCTGCTCTTGAAATATTTATGAATTTTAATATTAGGAATGTGGGAAATAAGAGAGCTGGTGAGAAATTATAAAATTGATCATGGCTATCCCACATTATCTTAATATCAAAGCGTTCTCCTTCAGTTAAACTTAAAAGATTCATTTCTAATGAATCCTGAAGTTTAAGTTTACTCCAGGATCTTTAATATTACAACACTGTTAACTTATTTATGTAATAAAAACTTCTGTAAGGTTTTCTAAGGAAGCATGTATTCCTAGAACAATAATTTTCTTGTTAGTTCTAATTGATTACACATTTGGTATTGTTCTCCTTTAATCCACCTAATTGTTTACACATGATTACCCAAACTATACATGGACACCCAGCCACTTGGGAATTTGTGTGCATGATTTTCTGCAGCTGGATCCTCAAGATTCCCCCCTGTTTATGTCAACTATTTAATTCTTTTTTTAAAGCTATGAATATTTTATGAAACAATTGAGCTCAGTACTTATTTATATATTTTCAAAGCCACAGATTCACAGGGGGAACATTTGATGGCATTCTCCTTGCTCACAGAGAAGTTGAGAAGAAGGAACATTTACCTTTCTGATTCACTGGGCTTGCTCAAACTCAAATGAACATAAACAATGGAGACTGTAACATTACAGTCTTTATAGCTTCTGTGCTGCATGCCAGATGAGATTACTGCTGCTTTTCAAAACTATATAGAGCAATCATATTTTGTGAATGTAGACGCCCCTGGTAGTTTAGGTGCCAAGGATGGTCAGATGGTCCAGGAAGAACTTGATTCTCATAGGATCTTCAACTTAGCCTCATAGACCTTGACCTTCATGCTATCTTCCTTTCCCTGCAATTCAGATGTGGTTTAGAATCTTGGTAACATACAAAGTCCAAATCTGTCTGGATGAAAGGAGAACATATGGGCATCATGCCTGGAGGAACTGTGGACCACTCAGTTTAATATACTATTGAAGAACTTCTCTAAAGAGTAACTCAGAGTTCTCACTCTAGACCTATCTTCCCCCTTTCCTGCTTCTTTTAAAGCCCATTATATCTATAGATACCATATTTTTGTCTCTGAGACAAAATGCTATGAGCAAAAAATATGCTCACTAGAAAGAACAAGTACCTTGTGAAGAACCCATTACCATATTGCACTTCTAGCCTTTCCAACACTATCTTTCTGCCCTAGGTGGCTGGACTTTGAACACTCTCCCCTGCATTTGTTCTGTTATGAGACCAGCCATACTTCAATAGCACTGTGGGGGTTGGAAGGATGGCAGATGTGTTCCTCTGACACACCAAAAAAATGCCACTTTGGCATAAGGAATATTTTGAGCCAGATGCAGTTGAAAAATGATAAATTCCAGGAGAGAAGTTCCATCTCCCCTTTTTCTTCCAGAAAGGAAGAGATAAACCACCATCTAAGATATATATCTTCCTTGTACATGGAGGACATAACTTCCTTATCATTATAGATGGGGAGTTGGAGCTGAGAAAAATCTGCACAAACAAACCTTGCAGAGTGAACCTCATTTTCCTGGTCTATACACCATTAAACCAACCTCCTTTTTTTTGTCATGTTTTCATAATTTATTAAACTTGTCCATTTTAGTGTATGTGCTTGACTTCAGCTTCTTTGGGTTTTCAGTTCCTAAGTAGTGCTCTCATGTCACATAAAAGTAAATTTGTATGTTTTTTAAAAATATTAATCTGTCTTGTGTTTAATTCTTAGGCCATGTCAGAGACCCTCAAAGTGTAGAGGAAAAATTTTCCCTCCTCTATGGCTTAAAAAAGTTATTTTTCTTCTACTGTCCTAGAATCTGTAGTTGGAGACGTATTAAATTAGATTGCCAAAAGACAGATTAGCAAGAAATAAACAGTTATTGACCTTACAATGCACATCACTTGAAAGAAGATACAATAAAGAATACCTCCAGAGAGGCTTTAGAATTGGACTTATATAGCATCTTCACACACACACACACACACACACACACACAAATCTTTGTAGAAGAGGGTCATGGCAAAGTCAAAGAGTTTTAAACTTTTAAGGGCAGGAAATTATGGGAGGGAAATATACCGGGAAACTAATGAAGGAAGGTTTGTTTGTATGGGTCCATTTCTGTGCCGACTTTCCATCTATAAAACTTCCTTAGGAAGGGATTCATGGAGTCCTCCTTTTTCAGAAATTTCTGCCTTTGGTCAGATAAGGAAGCTCTGAGAAATGTATTTTGTTGTTGTTGTTGTTTGTATCTGTGAATTCCCACTTGCCTCCAGTTCAAAATAATCTTTATGCCAAAGTGGCATATTATGAGGTGGCATATTCTGCTTCCTTACAAATCATTGCCCTATTATAAAACTTTCCACTGTAATCAAACTCTTCATGGTATCAGTTCTAAAATATTCCCATCTCTGTTTTGCCCATCCCTCCTACTTAGCTTTGTCTTTATATGTATTTTTCTATTTCTGAAAAAAAATATGTTATTTTGTGTGTTTTACTTTCTAAACTGTTTTTAAAATTCAATTTGGATATTATCCTTAATGAAGTTCTTCCTACTTAATATGTCTGTTAGTTATAATCCCTTTCTTCTTTATTTTTGCCATATTCAACCTGGTCCTAACTTCTAATTTTATCAACACATCTGAAGTAGGTGGAGTTCAGAGTCAGATTATTGAACAATATTTTGGCTACAGAATTTTTCTTGCAAAATTGTAAGGAAAAAAGGATTTTTTCCCCATTTATGTGGTTTGGTTGTTTTGTAGGTGGTTAAGGGTGTATGTGTTCTCTGTGGCTATACTGAGAAGTGTCACATAGCCCTCCACATATTCCTGGTCCATGAGATTTTCAATAGTTTCTTCTCTCTTTTGGCAGGTGATGTATTCTTCTTTTAGCACTCTCAATCTCTGTTGTCAGTACATCTTTGTATGTAAAGCAGACTTCCTTCTGAGATTTGTTTTTATTGTAATGTTCACCTGATATCAAGATCACATGGGAAGGAGACCTGTAAATTGCTCAACCTCTGACCATTTGAGATTCCCAATATTTGCCAGAAGAAAATAGATTGACTGTTTGTTGGCAACTGCCACCCCTCCTATCACCACCTTTTTTCCTCCACCATCACAATTAGCCTTCCTATTTCTATATTAGCAGGCTTATTGTGCAATGCATTTATCCAAGTTGTTAACTCCTTGAAAAATTTGATAAAACTCATAAGATCCTCCCTCTAGAAAATTTACATATGCACATATAGTTATCAATTTGCATGCAGTTCCCAGGGGATTAACAGTCTGTGTGTGTGTGTGTGTGTGTGCACATATACACACAGTACACAGGAAATGCAGAAGTAAGCTGAGCACACATTCTAGAGGCACCAACAACATAAGGGACCAGCAGAAGTACTAAGTAATAGACCCAGGATGGGACATGTGAGCAGTTAACTTTAGCTATAAATTATGAATAATTTGTTCCTCCCCACAACCTCTCCTTCAGGGGGTCAGTTGTTCACAGTCACAAGTTCCTGATGGCATTTGGTTTCCTGGTAAAGATCAAAAGATGAACTTGGCATTTGTTGAGCATAAATAGCATACCATCCTCTCTACTGACCAGATCAATAGACTCATAACCATGTAAGAAATGTGAAGGCATGTCTGTAGAGGGCACAGCTGTGGTCCTGGAAAATGTCCAGTGTAAACAGTAAGGCAATGAAGGAGGAACGTGGTTAAAGAAGGAAGAGGGTGGCTGATGAATTTCACTCAAGTTTATCAAACTGATCCCTTTTACTTTTAGGGAAAATGTGGGCCTGTAATTCCTTACTTAGGGAGTTTTTCTTCTGTGGGAGTGGAAATGATAGATAATGGTTCTTTCCAAGGAGGTCCCCAGAGGAGATTTTGAATTTGTCCTTTAATTCTGACTGTGCCAATAGAAATGGCCTTTTCCCTGAATTAATTGCTAGAGAGATTAGTAATTACAGGACAACAACACTTTTTCAGCCATTCAACAAACATTTTGATTGCCTACTGAAGTCAGAGTCAGAAGAATGCAATGTGATTCTTAGTCTTGGGAACTTGCAGATGGATGGAGAGGACATACATAAATTCCTATTACAAATTGGGATTCTCTTTATGTCTCACCAGCACAGGTGGCTCATCTAAAACATATCTTTTATGACAATTACTGACAAATTTTTACCAGAATATGTGATCCTGTCTCCAGTTTTTTGGTACAATATTTGAAAGACTTTTTTTTTTTAAATACTTTTTAGTTGTCAATGGACCTTTATATTATTTATTTATATATGGTGCTGAGAATCGAACCCAGTGCTTCACACATGCTAGGCAAGTGCTCTATCACTGAGCCACAACCCTAGTCCCTGAAAGACATTTTTAAACTCATTCAAAAATGTAGACTGTTCAAAAGCTAAACTTTAGCTTTAAGTCTAGATAATCCTAAGTTGATTTGAGTGGTCTGTCAAAGAATTAGCTGTACTTCACACAAACACCAAAACCTCCCACTGTAAATAGTCTGGCCTGTTTTCACTAACAACTGTCATTAACTACTGATCTGGAATAAAGTCCTACCGTGTGTGTGTGTGTGTGTGTGTGTGTGTGTGTGTGTGTGTGTGAGAAACTGCCATTCTCAAATACTTCAGGGAAATAGATGTAATAGCAATAGGAAAAAGAACAAGAAACACAAAATGATGAAAATTGCAAGGTATAAATGGGTCAGAAGGCCTGACTGGGTGCTATATAGGAATGGCTATATTTCATATTCAGCAAAAGTCAAGAGCACACCATACAACTTTGCCTTAATTCTTAAGGTGAATGTTTTCACAACATTGACATCAAGATGGTTAGTGAAAGGTATCATAAACTCAAGAATATTTTTGAAAACACCCCAAAACCAAGTGGTTTTCTATGGCATGGTCAAATTCTAAATTATCATTAAAGTTATTAACTGAACAATACTTTTACAGGATTACTTCATAATCTTGTGGTTGGAATTTAGGGAGTTTTTCTTTTGGGAAGATGGAGTAGAGACACATTTATCCACCTCTTCAATTAAGTGTAGTTAAAAACTGGAGACACTGTACATGTACTGTAACTGTAGACACTATGCATGTACCGTATGAAAACTCTAAAAGCTGGAGATGACCAGGTAGACTGACTAGGGATCTCAGAACTTGAAGCAAAACACAGTGATGAGATCTCTGTATATTCTTTCTACCTCATATAACCCACACTTGCAGCTGAAGAACCCAGTCACCTGGAAACTCTACTGAGGGCAGACAAAAACAAAAACAAAGCATTGTTATCTTAGGCAAAAGACTAGGAAAGGAGCAACTTGCATAACAGAAAACTTTTAAATAACTGCTTATCGAATGCAGCAGATCACCACAGGGGGAAAAAATTGTGAACACAGCCTTATCCAGATCAGGAAAATTGAGTGTTGAGCCTGGACCCTCATAAAGTTGTAGCAAGATGCTTCAGCATCCACCTAGATAGTGTCAGGAAGACCAAATAGGGACCTTCTAACTGGTAATGAGAACTTTCTTGAACACTGTATCATTGGAGAACTTGTTGGGAACTAAAACTCCAATAGCTGATCAGCAATTGGAACAAGGAACTCTCCATCTTGGGGATCCATGGAGGCCAAATTGGGAATGGGGTCTACTTTAAAATAAGCACTCATCCTTTTTCCTGCAGGAGAAGTATTAATAGCAAAACAAAACAAAATAAACTTATAAGATTTAAATAACTTTGAGAACTTCATAATATGATAAAAAATACCTAGATTTCAGTTGAAAAATCATTCATCACGTTAAGAACCAAGAAGGCATCACATAGATGTCAACACAGAAATGCCAGATATCAGAATTGTCTCACAAAGATTTTAGAGAAATCATATAAAACTGCATCAATGGGCAATCATGAGTATGCTTGAAATAAACAAATAGCAAAATGACATAGAAAGTCTCAGCAATTAGAACCAAATACAAATTTTAGAAACAAAAAAAAATCAGTAATTGAAATACAAAGCTCAGTGGATGAGCCAAATAACAAAATAGGGAAAGAAAGAGAGAAAGAGAGAGAGAGAAAGGAAGCAAGAAAATTGAGAGAGAGAGAGAGAGAGAGAGAGAGAGAGAATATGAACACACAAAAGAATGAAAGAAAGAAAAAGTCTCAGGGACCTGTGGGACTATAACAGAAGGTCTAACATTCTTGCCCTTGGCATTCAGAAAGGGAGTAGAAAGAGAGCAGGCTAAAAATGTATTGAAGAAATAATAGCTGAAAATTCCTCAAAATTCCTCCACTTTTTTTAGGACATAACTCTATAAATTCAAGATATTGAGTGAACCCCCAAAAGAATACATTTATACTAAAACACATAATAATTAAAATTCTAAAAACTAAAGGTAACTAAAGTATCTTGAAAACAGTCAAAGAAAAGCAGTACTCTGTATACTGAAGAAAAACTAATTTGAATAACAGTGAATTTCTCACTAGAAAACATGGAGGACAGGAGAAAGGGGTACACTACTTTTAAGTGCTAAACAAATTAATATCTCCTATTAGTATGGAAGCAAAGAATTCTTAACAAAATACTAGGAAATAAAATTAAGGAATATATTAAAAAATATTATATACCTTAGAGCAAGTGGGATTTCAGAGATATAATGCTTGCTGGTTCAATACCCCAAAATCGATCAATATAGCCCATCATAATAACAGACTAAAAAAAGAAAAATGATAGATTTATTATGTAGCTAAAGTAATAAACATTGAGTAATATTGACAGAGATAGACATATAGATCAGTTGAGAGTTAACAGAGAGCCCCAGGAATAGACTCAGGTAGGTCTCACTGATTTTAATAATGGAAAAAAATGCAATTCAATAAAGGAAAAATAGGTTTTCAATAAATGCTACTGAAGCAATTGGATTTTCACAGTCACATTCATATCTATATGTATACGTGTGTATATGTAATTTCATTAAATATAATGTTTTGATGGACAAGAATGAGATGTTGTTAGTTAAGACACTTTCATCTAATAAAGAAAATCTCTGAGTTTAAGGCAAAACCTGGCACAACAAATATACAGCATTTTCAGCCTTTACAGTCTTTGCAAGTGGCCAAAGGCCCAAACAGAATCTTCCTCACACTCTATACATAACTCAACTAGTGTGTCATCAATTTTATACTTAAAAAAACTTAGATTACTGCTGTTTTGCATCCACATTGAAAGATTTTAGATTTGGAGAAGTTTAAATATTTATTATATTTATAAGAAATACTTATTTTCCAGCATTAGTTTCCCTCATTCACAATCCCTTACTCTGTGAGTTAAATGGGCTTTGCTGGATTGCCTGGGAATTTAGCTAGTATTTGTGAGATTGTTTATAAGATAAGATGCACTCCCAGTTCCCAATACCCCAGTTGCAATAAAACTCTGTGAACACAATAAGTATTGTCAACTCAACTATTCAACAAACAATTGGAGAAAATATTAACAATTCAGCCTATTCTTTGAGCCTTAATTCTCCTTTCCTGAATTACAGTTTTTCTCTTTTTAATTTGTTGTTCACTCCTAAGGTAAAGCTTTGTTTGTACTAAATCATATTAAATTATGAAATCTTTGGTTAAAATAATGGATTAAAAAAAAAAGTTACAAGTGTACCTGTCCAAATGACGTGAGGGAGGTTGTCTATCATCCCCGGATTAGTCTGTTTGCACATGATCTTGAGGAGCATGCACTCCATTTGTGGAAAGAAATTCCCAATTCACATTTTGGAGTGATTCATCAACTGTGTTTAGCCTACAAGGGCATTTCCAAAGTTTGCTTTCAAATGCTCTGATGAATTTCAAAGGCAAGACTGGTGTAATTCCTTGGCTGTCATTTACTTAATGATGAAGTTTGCACGCTAAAATTAAAGTCCCTTTCTCTGAGAACACCCTGACTAAGGGCAGGCAGGTCACCTGGACCAGGGACAGCTTTCATTTCATACCTGTCCAGGAGCAGACATCAAAATGCAAATTCTAATACAGGCCTGAACCTACAAAGGACTTAAGTTGCTTTTGTTGACAAGGGCCAAAGACGTCCAAAGGACTGTGAAGGCTACAGAAGAGAGATATTATTAATGATAAATGTAAGAGAAAACTGCAAACCTTGCCAGCCAAAATAGGGATCACATATTTAAGAAATACACATTGAAGATGTACTATCATTAAGTAATGGCTCAGTACTCTACAATCAAATTGAATGTTACAGTTCATAATGTTCTTCAAGCAAATATTTAGTATCTTGCCACAAACTTTCAACCTTATGAAGCATACCTGACAGCAATAATAATTCTTATTTTACAAAACATTTGTGTGTCTGACTAAAGCCTTTTAATGAATGATTCAAACTTGAAGTGTGACCTTAAAGACACTGAATGTTGAGGGTTTGGCTAAATTCTGTTCTATCAGAAGAGAAAAAGAGTGTGTCACATTACCACAATTGTGTCTATTCCATGGTAAACCCTTAGCACTCAAAGTAAAACAACAACAACAACAAAAACAACTCATGAAACTCCATCATCTCCATTGCTTAGATCATTAATTTGCAACCTTAAAAATTGAGTTGCTAGTTCAAAATCCATCCCATTAAACTAGATGGCCTTGCACAAGTCATTTTAACTTATTAGATTTAATCTTTTTCATTTTAAAGATGATAACCATGAAAACAACTAATCCCACTTGACTGCACTCAATTTGTAGTAAGTAATTTGCAATTCAGAGAGAATGATCAAGGTGATTGCTCATTCAGTTCCATTCAACAGGCATCTTAGGAATATCCACCATGAGCCAGACACTATTTTCAGCACTGAAAATTTTGTACTGAGCAAAATACACAAAGACCCTGCTTTAGAGCTCAAATTCTAGAAAATAAAATCATTATATATTTGTAAAATGATGATAAATAATACAGAGAAAGAGCTAAGTAAGGAAAGAAGAAAGTATTGTAGGGTAAAGATAGATAAATAATAAGGAAGACAGGAAACTCTGATCAATAAGATAATATTTGAATGGAGTCCTCTCAAAAATACAGAAGCAACCATATGTATATCTCAGAAAACAGCTTCTTGGATAGAGAGGTCAGCAAATGTAGTGGTCCTGTGGAGGCCAGTGTGGTGAGAAAGTGAGCTGTTCAGACCAGCAGGACCAGATGCACTGATGGAAGGATTTGGGATTTTTATCTTGAGAAGCCATTTAGGGGATTTTAAGTAGAAGAGTGGTAGTGCTATGATTTAAAGATGATTCTTTCAATTTATATATTATATATTTCTGTATTATAGGAATACAATGTGATTTACATGTATAAATATAAATTTATTATTTGCTACTTTAAAGATGTAAAGATGAACAGATAAAATTCACTTTTCGAAGAGACAATCAGAATGTATGCATTGTTTTTCTCTCATGGGGGAGCAAAATTAAAAGACCGTTTTTCATCTTATTTATATAAGCATATATCAAATAGTATTAAATATTTTCAAAATCTTGTGCAGCCATCAATACCATTCACTTCCATAGCTCTTTTCATCTTATAAAATTGAAACGTTATACCCATTAAACAAAAACTTGCCATTTTTCCTCTCCCTCTTCCAAAAACGTGGGTGCAAAAGCATCTTCATTTGATGTAATCCCAGTTGCCTGTTTTTGCTTTCATTGCCTCTGTTTTTGAAGTCATATGCAAAAGAAAAAATCAATTTCCCATACCAATATCAATGTCATGAATTGCTTCACCTACATTTTCTTCTACTGGTTTTGTTCATTTTAATACCATATGTTATTGTTTTTATTGAGTTATAAGACTTCCCTAATTATTCTGGATATCCATCCTTTATCAGATGTGCAATTCAAAAACAATTATTCCCATTCTGTGGGTTGACTCTTTACTCTGTTGATACAGTCTTTATTTTGTGTGTGGGGGAGGTACTAGGGATTGAACTCAGGTATACTTGACAGTTAAGCCACATCCTCAGCCCTATTTTGTACTTTATTTAGAGACAGGGTCTCACTGAGTTGCTTAGCTGAGGCTGGCTTTGAACTAGAAATCCTCCTGCTTCAGCCTCTGGAGCTCCTGGAATTATAAGCATGCACCTCTTTACCCAGCTGTTGATATAATATTTTAAAACAACTTTTTCATGTAATCTAATCTATCTTTTATTTTTTCCTTCTTTTTTTCCTGTTCTTTTTATGTCACATCCAACAAAGCAATGTCATGAAGGATTTGACCTGTGGTTCTAAAACTTTTATATTTTTAGGCCTTACATTTAAGTGTTTGGTCAATTTTGAGTTGATTTTTGTATGTGGTATTAGGTGAGGGCCCAACTTCATTCTTTTGCTTGTGGATATATAATTGCCCAGCACCATTTGTTGAGGTTGTCATTTCCCATTTAATGGTATTGGTATCCTTTTCAGAAATTATTTTTCCATATGTGTGAGGTCTTATTTCAACAGAAGTGGATATTCTGTTGGCATATCTGTCTATCTTTATGCCCAAACCACAGCATTTTGATTACCATAGCTTTGCAGCAAGGTTTGAAACCAGGAATTGTGAGCCCTCCAAATTTGTTTTTCTTTTTCAAAATTGTTTTGAGTACTCAGGGATTCCATATAATTTCTTTAAGATCCTCTACTAATTTTAGGATGGATTTTCTAATTATGTAAAAAGCAGCACTGGAATTTTGATGGGAATTGTATTAAATCTGTAGATAATATTGAAATTTCACTCATATAGTCTATCTACAACATGAGATGTGTTCCATTTCAATTTCTTTCAGCAAAATTTCATAGTTGTCATTGTATAGTCTTCTACATCTCTGGTTGAAGAAATTCCCAAGCAACTTAGCAAAGCCCTAAGCAACTTAGGCCCTGTCTCAAAATAAAGGGCAAAAAGGGGTGGTGATGGAGTTCAGTGGTAAGGCAATCCCGGGTTAAAGCTCTAATACCAAAAAACAAAACAAAACAATCCTAAGAATTTTAGTCCTTTTGATGCTATTGTAAGTAGAATTGTTTTTGTAACTTCCTTTTCATTTTCAGTGCTCAATAATTCTGATTGTGTATATTAAAATAATGAATTGTAGGATATGTAAATTATAACTCAGTTGAAAAAAAAATATTTTACCAGAAGAGAATGGATATAGCATGGTGGGGGAAGGAAGGAATTAGGGAACTACTGAATACTGCTGGGAAGAGATAAACTTGTCTTGGACCAGTGTAGTAGGAGTATAGGTGTTAAGATATGGTAAGATTCTAGACTTATTTTCAAGAGTAAAGCCAAGGAATTTTCTCATTAATTTTGGTCTGAGTGTCTAGAAATATGAAATTTTTTTATCCATTTGGGTATGTTATGGTTTGGATATGAGATGTCCCCCAAAAGCTCACATGTGAGACAATGCAAGAAGGTTCAAAGGAGAAATGATTGGATTGTGAGAGTCTTAACCCAATCAGTGAATTGATCCCTGATAGGATTAACTGAGTGGTAGCTAGAGGCAGATAGCTAGAGGTATGACTGGTTGGGGGCATGGTTATTGGTTATATATGTTGTATATGGAGCTGGAGTCTCTGTCTCTGCTTCATGATCACCATGATGTGAACCTCTGCCACACTCTTTTGCCATGATGTTCAGCCTCACCTGAAGCCCTGAGGAATGCATCTGGCCTTCTCTGGACTAAGACCTCTGAAAATGTGAGCACTCAAATAAACTTTTCTTCCCCTACAGTTGTGCTGGTCAGATCCTTTAGTCATAGCAGTGAAAAAGCTGACTAAAATAGGGTATAATGTTGAACAAAAAAATTGAGATGGTCAGAAACAGAGGTTTGTTTTGGACATAAGCTTGAGATGCCCGTTGGATATTTGTGTTAGTCAGACTTTCATGGCTATGGCTAAAATACCTGAAAAAACAATTTAGAGGAGAAAAAGTTCATTTAGGGCTTATAGTTTCAGAAGTTCAGTCCATGGTCAGCTGGTTCCATTATTCTGGGCCCAGGATGAGGCAGAACGTGGTGGAAGGGCATGACATGGAAGGGAAAGCTCTTAGCTCATGACATCCAGAGAGGGTGGAGAGAGAAAGACAGGCTTCAGGGACATAATGCAAGCCCCAAAGGCACCATCCCAGTGACCTACTTCCTTTAGCCATATCCTATTGGTCTACAGTTGCCACTCAGTACCATAGTCCTTTCAAATTATTAATCTATTAAGTGGATTAATTCATTGATTATGCTATAGCTCTCATAATCTATTCATCTCACCTTTGAATATTCCTGCATTGCCTCAGACATAAACTTTTGAGGGGACACCTCAAATCCAAACCATAACACCATTCAAACAGTGATATACAATTAGCAGCTATGTATACAGATGAGGACTCAGGGGAAAGATGAATGCAAGAAAGAGAAATCTAGGTGTCTACACTGTATGGATGGTCTTTAAAATTGTGAGGTTAGAGGAAATCACTTAGGAGGTGAGTTTAGATAGAAAAGACCTGAATAAATAAATATTTAATCCAGTTTTGAGGAGAAAGAAAAAGCAAAAATGATGAGACTGAGTGGCCAATCTGGTAGAAGAAGAATACAGCACAAAGGATGGCCTAGAAATCATATTAAAAAGTGATCCTAGCTGGACATGGTGGTGCATGCCTCTAATCTCAGCAGCATAGAAGGCTGAGACGGGAGGATCACAAGTTCAAAGCCAGCCTAACAACTCAGTGAGACCTGTCTCTAAATAAAATATGAAATAGGGCTGGGGATGTGCATCAGTGGTTGAGAGTTCAATCCCTGGTACCCCTATCCCCCCACACAAAACCAACTAAAAAGTGACCCGCAGTGTCACACTCTGTAGGTATGTCAAGTAAGATGAGCTCTGAGCAATGACCACTTGATTCAGTAGCACAGAGGTCACTGGAAACCCAGGAGTATTCAGAGCAAAAGGACAATTTTACTAAAACAAGAGAGAATAGAAGGGTTATTATAAGTGGGAATATGAAGAGAAGCAAAAAGATGGGCGTGTAGACATGGATGCGCAATCTTCTTTTAGGGCAGAAGTAATAACAGTCTATTTGTGTGTTAATGTGAAGAAGTAAACCAGTAAAGAAAGAAAAGTCCAAATTCAGGAGAAGAAAATCTGCTAGAGTGTCACTCATTATAATTAAAAAAAAAAAAAAGAAAAAACCTAGTGCGTAGACATTTTAGAAAAAAAATAGAAGGAAAGCAAATGTATGTTGTGTCCTTTGTTGTTTTTTTTTTTGGATATAATTTCTTTTTTTTTAAATTTTTTATTGTTGGTTGTTCAAAACATTACATAGTTCTTGATATATCATATTTCACAATTTGATTCAAACGGGTTATGAACTCCCATTTTTACCCCATATACAGATTGCAGAATCACATCAGTTACACATCCATTGATTTACATATTGCCATACTAGTGTCTGTTGTGTTCTGCTGCCTTTCCTATCCTCTACTATCCCCCCTCCCCTCCCCTCCCCTCTTCTCTCTCTGCCCCCTCTACTGTCATTCATTTGTCCCCCTTGTATTATTTTTCCCTTTCCCCTCACTTCCTCTTGTATGAAATTTTGTATAACCCTGAGGGTCTCCTTCCATTTCCATGCAATTTCCCTTCTCTCTCCCTTTCCCTCCCACCTCTCATCCCAGTTTAATGTTAATCTTCTTCTCATGCTCTTCGACCCTACTCTGTTCTTATTTACTCCCCTTATATCAAAGAAGACATTTGGCATTTGTTTTTTAGGGATTGGCTAGCTTCACTTAGCATAATCTGCTCTAATGCCATCCATTTCCCTGCAAATTCTATTATTTTGTCATTTTTTAATGCAGAGTAATACTCCATTGTTTATAAATGCCACATTTTTTTTATCCATTCGTCTATTGAAGGGCATCTAGGTTGGTTCCACAGTCTTGCTATTGTGAATTATGCTGCTATGAACATCGATGTAGCAGTGTCCCTGTAGCATGCTCTTTTTAGGTCTTTAGGGAATAGACGGAGAAGGGGAATAGCTGGGTCAAATGGTGGTTCCATTCCCAGCTTTCCAAGAAATCTCCATACTGCTTTCCAAATTGGCTGCACCAATTTGCAGTCCCACCAGCAATGTACAAGTGTACCCTTTTCCCTACATCCTCACCAGCACTTCTTGTTGTTTGACTTCATAATGGCTGCCAATCTTACTGGAGTGAGATGGTATCTTAGGGTGGTTTTGATTTGCATTTCTCTGACTGCTAGAGATGGTGAGCATTTTTTCATGTACTTGTTGATTGATTGTATGTCCTCCTCTGAGAAGTGTCTGTTCAGGTCCTTGGCCCATTTGTTGATTGGGTTGTTTGTTATTTTATTGTCTAATTTTTTGAGTTCTTTGTATACTCTGGATATTAGGGCTCTATCTGAAGTGTGAGGAGTAAAGATTTGTTCCCAGGATGTAGGCTCCCTATTTATCTCTCTTATTGTTTCTTTTGCTGAGAAAAAACTTTTTAGTTTGAGTAAGTCCCATTTGTTGATTCTAGTTATTAACTTTTGTGCTATGGGTGTCCTATTGAGGAATTTGGACCCCGACCCCAGAGTATGTAGATCGTAGCCAACTTTTTCTTCTATCAGACGGCGTGTCTCTGATTTGATATCAAGCTCCTTGATCCATTTTGAATTAACTTTTGTGCATGGCGAGAGAAAGGGATTCAGTTTCATTTTGTTGCATATGGATCTCCAGTTTTCCCAGCACCATTTGTTGAAGATGCTATCCTTCCTCCATTGCATGCTTTTAGCCCCTTTATCAAATATAAGATAGTTGTAGTTTTGTGGATTGGTTTCTGTGTCCTCTATTCTGTACCATTGGTCCACCCGCCTGTTTTGGTACCAGTACCATGCTGTTTTTGTTACTATTGCTCTGTAGTATAGTTTGAAGTCTGGTATCGCTATACCACCTGATTCACACTTCCTGCTTAGCATTGTTTTTGCTATTCTGGGTCTTTTATTTTTCCATATGAATTTCATGATTGCTTTCTCTATTTCTACAAGAAATGCCCTTGGGATTTTGATTGGCATTGCTTTAAACCTATAGAGAACTTTTGGTAATATTGCCATTTTGATGATGTTAGTTCTGCCTATCCATGAACAGGGTATATTTTTCCATCTTCTAAGATCTTCTATTTCTCTCTTTAGGGTTCTGTAGTTTTCATTGTATAAGTCTTTCACCTCTTTTGTTAGGTTGATTCCCAAGTATTTTATTTTATTTGAGGATATTGTGAATGGAGTAGTTGTCCTCATTTCCATTTCAGAGGATTTGTCACTGATATACAGGAATGCCTTTGATTTATGCATGTTGATTTTATATCCTGCCACTTTGCTGAATTCATTTATTAGCTCTAATAGTTTCTTTGTAGACCCTTTTGGGTCTGCTAGGAATAGAATCATGTCACCTGCAAATAGTGATAATTTAAGTTCTTCTTTTCCTATTTTTATGCCTTTAATTTCTTTCGTCTGTCTAATTGCTCTGGCCAGTGTTTCGAGAACTATGTTGAACAGAAGTGGAGAGAGAGGGCATCCCTGTCTTGTTCCAGATTTTAGAGGGAATGCCTTCAATTTTTCTCCATTCAGAATGATGCTAGCCTGAGGCTTAGCATAGATTGCTTTTACAATATTGAGGTATGTTCCTGTTATCCCTAGTTTTTCTAGAGTTTTGAACATAAAGGCATGCTGTACTTTGTCGAATGCTTTTTCCGCATCTATCGAGATGATCATATGGTTCTTATTTTTAAGTCTATTGATGTGGTGAATAACATTTATTGATTTCCGTATATTGAACCAGCCTTGCATCCCAGGGATGAATCCTACTTGATCATGGTGCACAATTTTTTTGATATGTTTTTGTATCCGATTCGCCAGAATTTTATTGAGGATTTTTGCATCTAGGTTCATTAGAGATATTGGTCTGTAGTTTTCTTTCTTTGAAGTGTCTTTGTCTGGTTTAGGTATCAGGGTGATGTTGGCCTCGTAGAATGAATTTGGAAGTTCTCCCTCTTTTTCTATTTCCTGAAGTAGCTTGAAAATTATTGGTATTAGTTCCTCTTTAAAGGTTTTGTAAAACTCTGCTGTATACCCATCCAGTCCTGGGCTTTTCTTAGTTGGTAGGCTTTTGATGGTTTCTTCTATTTCCTCAATTGATATTGGTCTCTTTAGGTTGTCTATATCTTCCTGACTCAATCTGGGCAGATCATATGACTTAAGAAATTTATCTATGCCTTCACTATCTTCTAATTTATTGGAGTATAAGGATTCAAAATCATTTTTGATTATCTTCTGTATTTCTGAAGTGTCTGTTGTGATATTGCCTTTTTCATCCCGTATGCTAGTAATTTGAGTTCTCTCTCTTCTTCTCTTTGCTAGCATGGCTAAGGGTCTGTCGATTTTGTTTATTTTTTCAAAGAACCAACTTTTAGTTTTGTCAATTTTTTCAATTGTTTCTTTTGTTTCAATTTCATTAATTTCAGCTCTGATTTTTATTATTTCTTGCCTTCTAATTCTTTTGCTGTTGTTTTGCTCTTCTTTTTCAAGGATTTTGAGATGAAGTATGAGATCATTTATTTGTTGGTTTTTTCTTTTTTTAAGGAATGAACTCCACACAATGAATTTTCCTCTTAGAACTGCTTTCAATGTGTCCCATAGATTCCGATATGTTGTGTCTGTGTTTTCATTTATCTCTAAGAATTTTTTAATTTCCTCCTTGATGTCTTCTATAACCCATTGATCATTCAGTAACCTATTGTTCATTCTCCAAGTGATGTATGCTTTTTCCTTCCTTCTTTTATCGTTGATTTTCAGTTTCATTCCATTATGATCAGATAAGATGCATGGTATTATCTCTATTCCTTTATATTGTCTAAGAGTTGCCCTGTGACATAATATATGATCTATTTTTGAGAAGGATCCATGTACTGCTGAGAAAAAAGTGTAACTGCTTGATGTTGGGTAGTATATTCTATATATGTAAATTAAGTCTAGGTTATTAATTGTGTTATTGAGTTCTATAGTTTCCTTATTCAACTTTTGTTTGGAAGATCTGTCCATTGGTGAGAGAGGTGTGTTGAAGTCTCCCATGATTATTGTATGGTGGTCTATTAGACTCTTGAACTTGAGAAGAGTTTGTTTGATGAACATAGCTGCACCATTGTTTGGAGAATATATATTTATGATTGTTATGTCTTGTTGGTGTATGGTTCCCTTGAGCAGTATGTAGTGTCCCTCTTTATCCCTTTTGATTAACTTGGGATTGAAATATATTTTATTTGATATGAGTATGGACACACCTGCTTGTTTCCGAAGTCCATATGAGTGATATGATTTTTCCCAACCTTTCACCTTCAGCCTATGTATGTCTTTTCCTATCAAATGTGTCTCCTGTAGGGAGCATATTGTTGGGTCTTGTTTTGTGATCCATTCTACTAGCCTGTGTCTCTTAATTGGTGAGTTTAAGCCATTAACATTTAGGGTTATTATTGAGATATGGGTTGTTCTTCCAGCCATATTTGTTTATTTCTGTTACTAAACATGGTTTGTTTTCCTCTTTGATTATTTTTCCCCCCTTTACTGTCCTACTTCCCACTGTGGTTTTCATTGCTATTTTCCATTTCCTCTTCCTGTAATGTTTTGCCGAGGATGTTTTGAAGAGATGGTTTTCTAGCTGCAAATTCTTTAAACTTTTGTTTATCGTGGAAGGTTTTAATTTCATCTTCCATCCTGAAGCTTAATTTCCCTGGATACACACTTCTTGGTTGGAACCCATTTTCTTTCAGTGTTTGAAATATGTTATTCCAGGATCTTCTAGCTTTCAGAGTCTGTGTTGAAAGATCAGCTGTTATCCTGATTGGCTTACCCCTAAATGTAATCTGCTTCCTTTCTCTTGTAGCTTTTAAAATTCTCTCTTTATTCTGTATGTTGGGCATCTTCATTATAATGTGTCTAGGTGTGGATCTCTTATGATTTTGCACATTCGGCGTCCTGTAGGCTTCTAGGATTTGGGATTCTGTCTCATTCTTCAAGTCTGGGAAGTTTTCTCGTATTATTTCATTGAATAGTTTGCTCATTCCTTTGGTTTGAAACTCTGTCCCTTCCTGTATCCCAATGACTCTTAAATTTGGTCTCTTGATGTTATCCCATATTTCTTGGATGTTCTGCTCATGGTTTCTTAACAGTCTTGCTGAGCTGTCTATGTTCTTTTCAAGTCGAAATACTTTATCTTCATTGTCTGATGTTCTATCTTCTAAGTGTTCTACTCTGCTGGTCGTATTCTCAATTGAGTTTTTAAGTTGGTTTATTGCTTCCTGCATTTCAAGGATTTCTGTTTGTTTGTTTTTTATAACCTCTATCTCCCTGTATAGTTGATCTTTTGCTTCTTGGATTTGTTTATGTAATTCATTGTTGAAGTGATCTTTCATTGTCTGATTTTGCTGTCTGATGTCTTCCTTGAGACTCCAGATCATCTGAAGCATGTATATCCTGAATTCTTTATCTGACATTCCATCTGCTGCAGATATTACCTCTTCTAACATTGAGTTGACCTGCATTGCTTGTGGTCCTTTCTTTCCTTGTCTCTTCATACTGTTCGCGTTCCTTTCTACTTGGTGAAACTGTTGTTCTATTGAATTTTCCCCCTATATATTTATATTGGTCTTGTATAGTTGCAAAGTCTCCCTCGCAGGCACGGGCGGCGGCTCTGCCCCTCCTCCAATTGGGGCAATGTGCCTACCACACCGGCAGGCCCCTGGGCCTGTTCTGCCTGTCGGTAGCAGGTCCGCCTACCTTGCAGGCGCGGGCAGCGGCTCTGTCCTTCTGCGAGGGCTAGGCTTGTTCTGTCGGTGGTGGCAGTTCTGCCTACTTTGCAGGCGCAGGCAGCGGCACTGCCCCTCTGCAGGCCTGTAGGGCTGTTCTGCCGGTGGGTCGCAGGTCCGCCTACCTTGGAGGCGCGGGGGGGAGGGCGGCTCTACCCTTCCGCAGGCCGCTGGGCCTGTTCTGTCTGTCGGTTGCAGGTCTGGCCTGTTCTGTGGGTGGTCACAGTTCCGTCTACCTTGCCGGCGCAGGGGGAGGGGGCGGCTCTGCCTCTCAGCAGGCCGCTGCTCCTCTTCTGCCAGTGGGTCCCAGGCCCGCCTACCTTGCAGGTGTGGTTGGCAGCTCTGCCCCTCCGCGGGCCACTGGGCCTTTTCCGTTGGTGGTCACAATTCCGCCTACCTGGCAGGCGCGGGGGGTGGGTGTGTTGTGTCCTTTGAATGGATTTTTTCTTGATTGTTTTAGGGAAGTTATCTGTAGGATGGGCAGACTTACTTGGGTTGTTCAGGTAGATTTTTTTTTCTCCAGACTTCATCTTCTCACTGGAGATGTGCTCAACATGAAATAATGAGACATAATTTGACACATGGTGAAAGCAAATAGCAGCATGTGCATGGGGTTGAGATAGGAAACCAAGAGGATGCAGATGCACCGGACAGAACATGGAAACAATACAGAGTGCCTCAGGTGATGCTTCTTGTCAGTGAACTCAGCTGAGGTGGCAGGAGTCATCTTTCTCAGAACCTAAACTTCAGACTATTCTCAGAGTTGCTGCAAACTGTTCATCAAACATTTCCTTAATAATTACAAAACCTCAAGCCCTTCCCAAGAGTCAAAATAAGGCAATGGCTTAGAAATCACCATAAAGGTTCTTGGGTCATCTATTTCTGCATTTCTTTCTTATTTCATCTGTGGAGTTAGATTCAGTCTTTGATTTCAGATGAGGGAATTGCAATGCTGAGCTCAAATAACAGCCTACTTGCTCCAGGAAAAGCCCTGGGAATGTGTAACATACTTCTGAAATGTGCAAGGATCCCAGCATCTCTGTCACTATTCTCCAAAGGATTTTCAGGCCCAACCAATCTGTAGACTCAATTTATTATCTTCCATAATAATATTGTGTACATGCTCTAGGAGTGGCTTCCTATGGGGTAGGGGAACTGGCCCTCATTGTCCCATTTTTTATACCTAATGATTACCTTTCCCTTAACAGATGTAGGTTTTCCAGGGAGAGGTCATTGACCCTTGTTTAGCAACCTGTCTTAAGTATGGATCCACCACCTTTAGTATTCCTTAGATAGATATATGTGAATAGGTTGAATGTTCAAACCATACTTCACTAAAGAGTTAGGTAAACCAAAAGGAAGTAACCTAAAATATAGCAAAGAGAAGTAACCTGGATAATCTGGGCTAGAAGATAGCATTCAATTTACAAATGGAGTTCTAATATTCTCTACCTAACTCCTAGACAAGTGTAAAAATTAAAAAAAAGGAGGGGATATCTTTAACTTATTTCTCCTCAAAATATCCTCACGGCCTTTTGTAGTCAGACTGATTGAGCAAAATCCCAAAAGCTTTGAGAATTCACTATGTCATCTGCCTAACATGTATTTCTTGGGTAACTATCACTCTAGGTACACCAACAAGGATCAAGTTATTTTAAATTTGTCTACCACTAGGAAGAAGGGAAATTTATAAAGATAAAGTACCTATTTATAAAGATAAAGTACTTATTCCAAATTCTTATGCCACCTCTGTGACATCAGTACCCCCCCCAACAACTGTCTTTCCCCTTAAAAACAAAATTAGATAGTGGGACAGTGGGACAGCAAAGATCCCAGTTATCTCTCTACCTTTGATGGCCTGTGGATTCCTGTTAGCCCATTAGTCATACCCTGGTGGTTACTTCATCCTAGATATTCAAAAAGGGAGTGTACCTTGCTAAGTTGTACCTTGCTAAGTTCTTTTCTCTTTTCTTTCCTTAAGGAGCTTTTAAGAGTTGATCATTAAAGATAAGAGGGAAACTAACTTGCAATTGGACCTGTGAGTTTTGTTTGCAAACGTTACAAAAGAGTAATGATACTATTCTAAATTACTAAATAATTTTTTTTTCTGATCCTACCACAAGTTATGGACAGCTATGCTTTGAAGGCTCCAGAGTATCAGTCAGATACTTGGGAGAGCGGTGGAAGCAGTGAGCTGCTAGTGTTCTTTAAATTCCAGTAGATGTAGTAATATGCAGCTGGGAGCTGTAATTCCTGAAAGACATAGTGGTATTAGAAGGAGATGGTTACAGCAGATGAAAAACATGGTTTGTTTTACATGCAGCAGAACCACAGGCAATTAGGCTTATGAGCCCATGTAGAACATGGACAGGAACATCCCTGGAACTCCAGGAGTTTCTAAGAGAAAACATTTATAGGAGGTTAGATTTCCAAATAAGATGCAAATATGGAAACCACAGAACCAAAGATCATGCTCAGAAATATTTCTTTGCCTACAGTGGAATTGAGGATACAAACCAGTTAGGAGGTTGGCATAATTATCAACATGAAAGATTAAGTCAGTCTCAATTATGTTAATTATAGAAGGATTAAGTTAATTTGATATGTTTAAGTGATACAATTGAGTTAGAATTGACAGAAGCTGGTGATTGATTTGATATGGGGTGTGACTGATTAGATATGCTAAGGGAGAAGGCCACCTCCAGGATGATTCTCAAGGTCTCACCTGGGATGTCACAAATGAGCAATGCCCTTCACCACCCCTGAAAACCACATGCATTCTCCTTGGTTTTGCAATGGCCTTCTCAGAGGTGGGGCTTGCTTCCACAAGAAAATAAGCTTTGCTCTGGAGATGGCATCAGTTTTGTTTCTTGTCAGACAAAATTTAAGAAGCTTAGAGGACCAGCTGCACTTCAGATCTAAACTGAACCTTGTGCATCTAGTCCACTCTCACAACCTTTGTCTCTTAATTTAAATATCAGCAACCAGGTTCTTAATTAAACAAACAAACAAAAAAAAAAAAACACTCAAATCTAAAGTGCCTTAAGAACTGGAGTCAAACAATCCCCCTTTCCCATCCCTGAATCCTGTTACCTGATTCCAGTCTCCTAAGGTGACCATTTGCTTTCCTGCATGTTTACTCTATTTCTATCCCTGGAGTCCCCATCCCTTGATTTTTCACCCTACATCTGGGAAGTCTCCTGAAGCCCCCACTCTTGACTCTATTGCAAATAATTTGCATAATGTTTAACTTTTGTCATAGTCTCCTCATGTCATGCCACCTGCCTCTCTGCTTCTCAGCCGGTGTCTTGCTATGATGTCTCTTCAAGTGTCTTCCCATCAGAAGGTTTTCTGGTCTGGTGGGTTATTTCCTCTTCAATTTGATGTAGGCAACAATCATTCCTTAACAGGTACTCTGGAGTGTTCCAAAGAATTGGCCATCTCGGCCTTTTCGGTTTTTATTTGGGACATAGCAACTGAAATCCACATTTTTCAAAGGTTCAGACTTCTCCAGAGAAAAATCTAAGCTAAACAGAATAGATAAAAACTTAGATTTTGAAAGTATATTATAGATGTCAGTGAATTTGAATATTTTGATTTGTAATAAGATTCAGTGAACTACTTTTAATTCATTTGGGAAAATTTGTATTTAAACCTCAAGTTTTAAAAACTTTTAAAAGTTCCATCTCTTGACTCTTTCAGGACAAATTTAAGTATGTTGAAATTTAACCACAGTTTCTCGACTTTGACTGCAGAATAGTATCATCTGTGGAGTTAAAAAAAAATACTAGTACAGGGGCCCTGTCATCAGATAATGATTTTAGTCTGGGAGGCATACTGAGCACTGGAAGTTTTAAAAGTTCCCCAGATGAGTCTAACGTGTAGCTAAGTTAAAGAGTAGTAGAAATTCAATTAATAATATTTGATAGAATTATTAAAAATATCAATTATATATGTGGATTTGAAAAATACAGAAAAAAAATTTCATATGACACTCAGAAATAACCAATTTAGGTTTTAGGTATTTACTATATATACAAGTTGAAATTTCAAGAAATAACTAACAGTGTCAAGTTATATTTTGTATAATTTGTGATAAAGAGTGAACTGATCCAGTTGCCAAGCAGGCAAAAATATTAAGGAAAATTTTAATGGAAATCAAAACTTACTATTTAATGTGGCTCGATCAGCTGCCCTACAGAGCTTTACCTCCTCTCCTCTACTCTTTGTTACCACCGGGGATCGGCCCAAAGATCCCCAACAACTCTTCCAGTTTCTTCACTCTCTATTCCATTCTAATCCACAGAGTCTTATTACTTTCCTTCACTCCCTTTTCACCCCTTCCCATGAGATAAGACCCTCCTACAACAGATTACTTCCGCTTGTCAGATCTGCCAGAAAACCAATACCAATACTCCATGAAAACCTAAACCTTTCCCTTCTCATCAGGCCCGCGGTCATACCCCAGCTGCAGACTGGCAGATTGATTTCACCAACATGCCCAGTTTCATTGAGGTGTAACTGGTGTGCAGGACCCTGCACATAGTTGGTGCGTACAGTTTGGGCATGTGCACATGCTGGTGTTCCCATCACCACCCTCCAACAGCGTTCCCATGCCTGGGTTCCTGGTGAAGTTGTTTCTTCCTGTTGCTCACATCTACCCCTACCTGAGTTACCTTCAGTGAGTCCATGACTGTCCTGGGAGGCAACCTGAGCTCTCCTTGGGTGAGACGTTGGGTGTGCTCTGGTCCAGCCCACCTGCTCTATCGTCACTCTGTCTTCCCGGGTCTGAAGTGCTCTCTAAATCCTTCCTTTCCTCAACTTCTCCATCCTGTGTGGAGGTTGCCCTGTTATGGTGATCCACATGCCCTGCTTCTGAAAAACCAAGGTGCTTCTTTGGGTCCTGCCCGTTTGCTAATAGAAGAGAGAGAAGCTTTGGTGTCATAAGCTAGTTACAGGCTTTGATAGAGTTTCTGCTTTTCCTATGTGTGTGCATGTCTGAGTTCAGTTTTAAGTTCCCAGGGGAAGAAGTCACCATCTTCTGACGGCAGCTGGAGTGTATGTAAGTACCACTGAGACTCGCTGCTCAGACCAGTGGTTAGCTGGAGCATCTGTGCCAAGTGTGATAGCATGCACTTAGTGTGTCCACCTTTAGGTTTACACAGGGCTCCAGAGGGCCTCCCAGTTTTTTAAGAATTCCAAGTATCAGTATTTAAAGTTGAGGTGTTTCACATAAAACCTGGAGAGATCTGACTGCTCTCAAAGGGAAATATGGTAGCTGGTATACCCAGGTAGGAGAAAGTTTGAAGAGCAGCCTTAATAGAGAGGGGAGGGAGCTAGATTGGACTAGGAATGAGAGTGGAATTGAGGGTGTTAGGTGCAGGACAGGCTGGTCTGCAGGGCCTGCAGGTCATGCCAAACAAAGTTAGCTGCAGAATGACCTGGCCTCTCAAACCCTCTGTCTGGTTCTATATCGCCTGTTTGCTTCAAGCCCAAACGCCCAAGCCCCCGCTCAAGGCTGAACACTCAACCCCCTGCTCAGGGTTGAACACTTAACCCCCCTTTGGCCAACAAGGCAGCTTGTAGACCCAGAGACCCCATTAGATTTGGGCTATAAAAACTCCCTGTGCCTGTTCCTTCCCCCTATCATAAAGTTCATTCCGATTCAGGTGGGTAAAATTTCTAATCAAGCTTTTAACCAGCTTCTCCTCAGGAATTACCAACTCCTGGCTACTGATGATACCTCCAGTCAAGACCTATGCCAAATGGACTGACATCATCATGGATCTGTGGTGGCAAGGAACCTTCGTTGATACTGGTCTTCTCTGCCCTCCTGTGGGGGCTCCTTATTTCCCTCCTCTTTCTCCCACACCACCCCATTTCAGCAGGAAGCTGCCAGAATGAGTGGACGCCCATTCTCATTTAATAACAAAGAGGGGGGAATGTTGGGAGTCGCCCCGGCTCCAAAGACTAACTTCCCCATCCCCCAAGAAGAGCCATCCAATGGTGAGCCCTGCTGGCTCACCTGATCCTACCCATCAATCAGACTAGCCCCTGTTGGCTAACCTGATCCTTACCCTCCAATCAAAAAGCACCCCATGCCAACTGTCAAACCACCCCTGGCTCTCTAAATATGTAGAGCTTTTCCTCAATAAATGGGCATTTGCTCTGACAAGCCTTGTTCGTTCTTTCAGCAACTTTACATATATTAGCTCATTTGATTACTTTGACAACCTTTTGCATTCAGTATCACCCCCCATTTACAAAAGAGTTATCAGCATTTAGAGATGTTGAATCATTTATGCAAAATCTACCAAGTGGCAGAACTGTCATTCAAACTAAATACTGGACAGTGGACATTCCCTTCTCACCCTGCCTTACTACATCAGGTCTATAATAAGAGGGAAGTGAGCTGACAAGATCATAATTGTGGTGGAGTTTAATAGTCTTCTTTCAAAGTCCCAGAAACTTGTAGTTTATTAGATGCTGATCAAATTTAGAGCAACTGACTCATTCTAACCGTATTCACAAGACACACATATACAAAAATGTCCATGCACTATTTAAAAACTGTTACATAGATCAGAGCATTTGTGTTGGTCTTTTGTCTCTTAAAAAGAGTTATAGCATGCTATCAAATTATCAAATGTTTGCTTAGTAAACTAGATAATTAGTATGTTCTATCATTGATCCATAGAGAGCTTGATGCTTACACCTGTGTTGTAGAGACATAATCACTGTGAACTCATGATTACCCCTGTTGAGCATCAAGACATTTTTCCTCTCTGAAGAGTGTAAGTTCACAAATTCTTGTGCTTTGATATTTCCTTCTATAGTCTCCATGCAAAGCTCCTGAATTTTCTTTCCCTGCTCACACTATTCTGTTAACATGGATGTTTGGCTATGCTCCTTTTATCTCTATTAAGTCTTAATTAGATTTCTGGGGGCTGCTCTTCTTTCTTTATCTAATGGGATATCCTGTTCCATGAATCTGTGTTTCTCAAATTATATTGCTTGCAAAATCTGCCTAATTATTTGAGGTGCTTGGGAAAAAAATGTAGAATCATGGGATCCTCACTGGAAATACTAAATTAGAATCTCTGATTTGAGGCCTGAGAATCTAATTTTATGGGAATACCTGGGTTACATGCATGCAAATGATGAGATAACTTCTGTCAAGACCTCATCTGACCTACAAAGAGTTGGTAATACTGGTTTAACCCGGAAGAAGTCATCTTATTTCCAAAAATCTAGAGTTGCTTTTAAAATAACACCTATTGACTAAGTATAGTTATAAGTTAACTCAAGTTAAAAGTAAGAGGAATCTAGGCTGGGGATGTGGCTAAATGCTACAGTGCTTGCCCAGCATGCCCAAAGCCCTGGGTTCAATCCCAAGTACTGAACAAGAAAGATGAGGAATTGTAATATCTAGCAACTGATAGTTCAAGCAACTGGGCAAAGTTAATGCACATTTTTAAGTAACTTTCAAAAATTATTTTTCTAACAAAATATTATAATGTTTAAGTTTTGAAAATGATGTCTGTAACAAGAGAGAAATAAAAATAAGGAGGACTGGGCTATATCTACAACACTAGAAATATGAGATGAAAATGTCATCTGGAACTTTTAGTGGGTTTAACATCTGGTTTGTGTCATAGCATGGTTGATTTGATTATGTCTGATATTTAATCCAGCTGCAAAAACACAAAGGATCGAAAAATGATCATCTTTGAAACTCCACAAAGACAGCGCAAAGCCAGTGTTATTCAAGAAAGAAGGCCAAGAGGAAACAAAAAGACAGTCTTCATGGTTTGTCTAGGTTCGACTTGAAACAAATGGCAAAATGATCAAAAGTGATTTTTGTAAGACATGGGTTTTAATCGACATGTTCCTAAAATCCTACCTTGGATGATGGAAGTAGGAATGGAGGATGATCATCCTGAGAAGCCAGTATATATCAAGAGGTATTTATCAGCCTAGACAAACAAGACCTTGAGCTTTTCATGAAATTAGTCTGGAATGACCTGAAAGATGACTACACACAGGCTAAAGGGCAGCTCTTTACCATTTCCCTGGAGTAAAGTGGAGGAGAAGACTGCAGTACTGTGGGGCCTTTAATCAGAAAGGGTCATGAGTGGTTATTAATAAGGAAATATTTCTCTCTATCTCTGTAGAAATCTTCAGAAAGAATCTGTAGCCCTGCAAGAATAAATAAGACATTATTTCCTTTTATACCCATCTTTTTCTCTGCCTCATTCCCAGGTAATAGAGGTAGAAAATGTCCTGGGTCTCCCTCAGGCTCCGTCTGCTTCATTATTCTCTTTGACCTTTCAGATTAACATTAGATCTCTCATTGAACACGTCAGAAGTACTTTCATCAAAACTAGTGAACACCTAGTACGGCCCTATAAATCTTGGTGGACTTGTGGTTTTACAGTAGACCAGCATAGGACAATACAGTCAAAACATTTTGGAAAGTAGGAAAAATATAATTTTGAGCTCCTATTTTTTCTCCTAATTGTAATAATAAATTTAAAATAGAACAGAAATTCAGTTTCAGTCCTTGATTTATAGCATTTCAGTTCATCAGAGGGACTCTCAATTGTTGAGATGCACTAAATTGTGGATTCTGATGAGAAATAAATCTAGATAGAATTTTTTGTTGTTGTTGTTAATGTAGCAAAAGAAAGCCTGCATGACTGCCTGTGTTTTCTCTAGTACATCAGTTCCTTAATATAATGTTACAACCTATTTAGACCTTGGAGTATATTAGCAGGTTCTCAAGGGATTCTTAGAAAATGTTTATTCTGCAGTTTCCTAGACAAATTCAAGCAGTGATGGGGGAAGTTTTTATGATGAAGGTGGAATAATTAGGTCTAGAATAATTTCTGGCCCCCAAAGCAGAAATGGCATCCTCAGGAGTTGTGATGTCCTTTTCCTAGCAGGATGAATAAATTGCCAGGTCTGCAGGTTGGATATTGCTCAGCAGTGCCCCCCACTCTCTTTCTAGTTGACCTGGTGTCTAGGTGGGATAATGACACCAGTATTTTGGAATGCAAAGGGAAAGAGCCTGAAATTTGACAAACGGTTTTCATAATGTCACTCACACTGTAATGTGACAGCCTTCCAAGAATTTTAAAATAAATTTCACCTATTTTAGGGCATTTAGAACTGAGGGTTGTCAGTTATATCATTTAGGGACATGATAGGAATATTTTAGAAGTCACAGCACTGTACCTAGAACCAGGCACCTGGATACACAGAGGAGTTAATTGCACTCTTTAAAATAAAATTGCTCTCTTCAGTATGCCAAATGACATGGCCCCGCCTCACTCAAATTTTTCTCCAACTTTTCTGCCTACTTTGGCAGATGAACAACCCTAAGAACAAGCTCCCAAGTTTGAGGATATGTCTTTAACTAAATGTTACTGTATGTTACTGAAATCCAAATGGTAGAACAGCTCTTGTAGATTATGTAAAGAAAAGAGATCTTCAACTTAGCTTTGGAAAGAAGCAGCAAGCCCCACCCCAAATAAGTTTAGTTTGGCCCAATTAGAAACACAATAATGATCTTAGAAATTTTGTAATTTTCATTTTTATTATTTTATGTTTTGTGGTACAAGAAACTTCTTAGAGTATCCATTTAGATTTTTCATCTGCCAGCTTAATCAATCACAAGTCAATTTAGTTAAATTATCTGTCAGTATTGATTTAAATGAATTGACAGGTGATTTTGATGTCTTTAGGATATTAACTCTGAGACTATTACCCTGCAGGTGTGTGTGTGTATGTGTGTGTGTGTGTGTATGTGTGTGTGTGTGCGTTTGCCATACCCAGGAATGCAGTCCAGGGCGAAACACAGAATGGTAATTACAAGAGAAAGAATAGGGCTTTGTGTAAATATAGGTAAGGCTAAAGCAAACAGGACAGGTCAAATATAATCCTGTGTGACCTAAATGTTTTTTTTTAATAAAGAACTTAAAAGTGAGTAGAATTATTTTCATATGAAAAGACAGACTCTTAGTTAAGCAACTACATAAATAACTAAATAGACACTGTTAACTTTATTTTCATATTTGCAGGAGTATCTGTCTGACACAATTAAAAAGCATTCCTTTGAATTATAATATATTCTTAAATATTTCTTGAGTTTGGAGGCAAGAAAATACATTTAACTAATATCTGTAACTGAGACATATTAGCAGAATAGACTTCATCCTAAACTGCACAAAAACTTTGTCAGCATATGTACAATTAGGACATTACAACGGTTATTTAGTGGTTTGACATCAGCTAAATTTAAAAGTAATGCAGAATGGCTGTCTGAGAAAGGATGGTGGAAAATATAGTTAGAGAGAGGTTCAGAAGAGAGCAATGCCTATGATTATGTTTTATTTCTTATTCTGAATATCACATCAGAATAGTTTACTATATTATTTTAAATTACATTTTTTAAGAGAGAGAGAGAATTTTTTAATATTTATTTTTAGTTTTCAGTGGGCACAACATCTTTATTTTTATGTGGTGCTGAGGATCGAACCCAGTGCCCTGTGCATGCCAGGCGAGCACGCTACCACTTGAGCCACATCCCAAGCCCTAAATTACATTTTTTGTCTGAAATATTTAATAACAATTGTTTATTTCACAACCTACAAAGGCATCATATTCTGCCTTATAGAGAAGTATTTATATATATTTTTGAGGGGAGGGGTAGTGGGTGGGTAATAGGGATTGAACTCAGGGGCACTTGACCACTTAGCTACATCCCAGCCCTATTTTGTATTTTTTTTAAAGACAGGCTGTGACTGAGTTGTTTAGCACCTCGTTTTTTGATATGGCTGGATTTGAATTCATGATCCACCTGCCTCAGCCTCCTAAGTCACTGGGATTACAGGCATGCAGCACAGCACTTGGCTCAAGATACATTTGAATACATTTTTAAAATGAGTTGTTCATTCAGTCCTCAAATTTTTCCACCTGTATGCTCTGTCTCAAAAGGAGTTCTTACCTAAAATTACTGAGTCCTGGAGAAAAATTTTTTGTTTTTGTTTTTCATTTACAGTTTCCACAGAAGTGAAACTTCTCAGATATTTTTATGCTATAAATTTTTATGGATTATATATAAATTGTAGTAGTTCATTTCAAATATTAAGAAATCAATACATCTACCTGAACCTATAGAGAAAAATATTGTATTCTTGTCAACAAGTTAACAAATTATTATTAACACTCCTCTTGTTTCTCCCGTACTACTTTCTCAGACCTCTTCACTTAACCATATGTCTATAAAACGTATTCTTCATTTTAATGAGTGGTCATCACACTTCATTTATTTCTCTCAGAAGTCTATTAGGATTAAGCTTGAGGAGTGTCAAGAAAATGAGAGGCAAAAGTATTCAGGTAAAGTTTAATTTGCATACGTTCTTAATAGGAGAAAATTTTGAAAGCATTTGTCTCATTACAGGAATCAACTTGCTATTTATACAGGCATCCTGGGAGCAAGAGGGTATCTGTTTGGAGGTTGATCAGTTGTATCATTTCAGGAGAAACCTCCATTTCTGAAATCACAGGCCCCAGGAACAATGCCCAAGGTCACCCTGCACAGGCTGGTGCTTTTGTTTAAGAAGAGATAGCCCTTCAATGCTGAGAAAACTCGCTTCCAGGAACTGCAGGCCTTAACCCAGCCACTGTCTTTCACGTAGTGCTGCTGAGAACAATAGTGTGAAGCACAATGACCTCAGGAGCCCAAAGCCTCACAGGCTATTTATGAATGCAGTGTGCTCAGAAAATGAGCTCAGGAGGAGGAAACCCCGATCAGAGCCCAATTTAGCTCCCATTCTGCCCGTGAGAGTATCCTATGTGCAAACAAGTGTAAATATAGTAATGACCGGTTCAAAGGTAGAAGACCAGTTGCATGTTGTGCTTCTGAGAAGAAAAATCTCCAGAAAAGTTTTAGCCAGTCAAGTAGAATCCCATGAACATTGACTGCTGAGCTAGATGATCAAGTTTCATTTTATCAGAATTTTTGAGAGGAGATGGAAATGTGTCACTGAATTCTCACTATATGCAAGAAAACAGTTTTCAATAAATATGAGAATAAATAATATTGTTCACCTTTGAAATAAATCCCATTGATATTTCCAAGATAATCTAACTAGAAAAAAATGGTCTCTTGCAGTTTAGCCACTTTGAGCTAAAGCAACTTATCATCTGTAGAAATTATGCATAAGATTAAAAATGTCCTCTACAGGTTTCAGTGTAATTTATCTATTATGACATATCTATATTAGTAATATTGACAGCGAACACTGCTTACAGGTGTCAGCTACCTAGAAAAAAGAGAATCAGAACCTCTTTAAATTAATGTGGCAGTTATTGCAGAAGGGTGCACGACCAAGTCTCTGGTTTGAAACCTCCTGCCATTTTTTTCCCTTCTTCACAGACTATACATTTGCCTCTTCAAAAGGTTCTATGCTGTTTAAGAGATAGAGTTCCTTTCATGAGCAGTCACATACTTAGGTTAAGGCAATGTTAATTTAATTAAAGTGCCAAGGAACACATGCATTAGTCACTATAACTGGTCTTTTTGGTGGTAAGAAAATGGGAGTTAGTAGCTGTTGCAGGTTATGATAATGGATAAAGTGAAGGTAGAAAGATGCTCAGAGTGCGAAATGCTGCAATCTTATTGAGAAGAAAAAGCAGCATGCAGCAGAAGTGCAAAGGAGGTCAAAGTGTTGAGGGAATGACTCTTTGAAGATTTTCCTAAATAAATAATCAGTAAAAGCCCCTAAGCTGGTTATTAGTATAATGACTCAAATATATTTTAGTTTTAAAAAGTATATACTTAAAATGATCTTATAAATGTATGTATATATAAAAATGCATATATATATATATATATATATATATATATATATATATATATGTGTGTGTGTGTATGTATATATATGTTTGAAAGGTGAGTTCTCTGCTTGCTATTCAAAGACATTTGCCAAATTAGTTCTAATAATCTTGATGCAATTTCCTAATATTCTCTAGAACCTACAGCTTGCTTCAAGTTCTTTGTATTAAAACAAAATCACTCTATTCTTCTTTCATGTCCTTTGTGAAGGATATGGGATCAGCCTTAAATATTTCTTGTACTAATAAAAATGCATATATTTGTATGTGCTTGTGGAGAACCCGTTACTTGCTGTTTGTAACTATGGGCTGGCAACATTTTCTCTCCAGAATCATGGGTCTACATGTAAGAAAAATAAATGACCTCAGGCCTTGTCTTTCTCCTTCTCAGCCTTTACTAGCAGATCCAGAGTACCTACTCAAGACAATGGAAACGTTTGTGAGACAATGAAATTCATAATAACACAATGACTCCTTGAAAACAAAGCTTTATAAATGCCATGAAGGAAATGATATCACTTTTGGACTGAACAAGAGTCTTAGTGTTTCACTGAGAATATGGATACAAGTTTTCTACCATGGTAGAGTATAGTTCATCATAAAGTAATCTTCAGAACAGGGTTTGGAGGAGTTTAAAGTCACAGGGGATGAAAATGTAAATAACAACATTTTTAATTCTGCATAATGATTCTGATAATTTTTTAAATGATTGATAACAATGTTTCACTCCTGACAATTTCAGCTGTCTGTGACTTTAAAAGTTAGAAAAACATGAGATTTTTACAGGTCAGGGAAGGAACTCAGAACTGTTAAAGTGAAAATAATAAAGAGTACTTTCACAAAATTATTTTTTCCTTCAGGGAATGTATTTCGAGTCTTATAAAGATTCTGACTGATGAGTTGATGGATGTGTCTGAACTCCACAAAGGAGCATGAATTCAAGGGGAAAAGTGTGCTTGGGAGAGAAAGAGAGCTTTATTTAAAAGGCATTGAAATAGATATTTAAAGAACTCTTCATTTCTGGGGAATAGGAAAGGACACATTTTTAAATGAGAGCCAAGGATGGATGCAAAACATAGGGAAAGAGAGGTACAGACTCAGAGGTTTACAGACTCATATGTTAAGGACAGTGTCCACATGCATTCTGAAGAAACACGAATGGTCATTTTCTGGGCTTTGATATATGAGAATAGTATTCTGTTTGGCACTGGCCTATATAAATCCTTAGGATTTTTATTCCACAGCTCATGTAGAATCAAGTTCACCTGTCTGAGGTTCTATCAAGAGTTTTATTACAAATCTTCAAGTCTAATTTTGAGTTAAATCTTGGCAGCAGGCACCCATGTGTCAATATTGCCTGCATCTTGTGCATAACTTCTGAACACGAGTAGAGGAACTGTAGTATATTGACCTCAGCCACCAGACATAATGGTCTAAGGGCAGTTATGACAAGTATAAAGCTTGCGTCAGACAAATGAGTAGCATTGTAGAATTAAATATAAAAAAGATCCTACATAAATCTTGTGTCACTGAATATGTTTATCTATGTTTTCAGTTGCCTCCAAAATCTCAAAAAGTGGAGCTATACAAGCTGTACTTAGTTCATAATTTTTATTCCAGCCTATATTTGAAGGTGTGTTTTTGTGAAGCTGTAGGTCAATATACATAGGACTTCCTGGTTAAAGAAGATTTATAACACTTGTCAACTTTGTGTTCCTGTTATTGCATCTAGCGCGGTGGCTTGCCCACAATAAACAAATCAAATAAGTAAATATAAATAGTTTCCCTTATGCCTTTTCTCATTAGCATAATTAGGAATTATTTTCATTTTGTTCTCAGGAAGACGGCCATGTATTTCTAGCAACAATTTGCACATCAGACATTGAAAAGCATTAAAAATAGATTCAGGCAAAGCTAGATTAAGCTGTCGTTTTTCATTATTAGCTAGATAATCTCCTGGGAGGACATGGCCATTTCAAAGGTTCTACTTCCTCAACTGGAAGACAGGGAAGAAAATCTTACCTGATTTATTTTATAAGGTTGTAGTTATGATTGACTGCAGAGTGTGATGTCAACTATACAACAATATGCATTATGATAAAGTCTAATAGTCATGTCACCACATCCAACATGCTATCTGCAATGTGAATGAATTCCTTATCATTTTTCTCACTTTATATTTACAAGACATTTTTCTTCTTCAGCAAAGAACACACACTAGGATCTAGTTAGTAGAGTCAGTTCAACAGAATTTTCACACAATGAATACACAGCTTTTGAAAATCTTTTTCTCTTTATACTGAAAGCTGCAATTAGTATAAAATTAGTTTAAAATTTAATTTTAAAGAGAAACATACATTTGGCCTACCAAAAAACATGTAGTCTACTGTGTGCAAACAACATAAGAATGATTGTTTTCAAGTCTTTTTGTATCTAATTCTAGGTTTGCCAAGAAAATGGGAAGAAGAAAATGAAATATATGTGACTGCAGCCAACTTAAGCTTTACCTAAACCCACCCACTTGACAAGCACTGAAGTTTGAAGTTGGTTTCTAAATTTAGAAGAGTTTCCTAGAGATTCTAAATTTGGGAAAAGGAAATTTCCCTTGTCTAGAAATACACCCTTTCCGGTGTGCTTGACAGAAACCCAGATGGGAGTTTTCCTAAAATGAAGTAAACAATCTTAACTCCTTTGTTGTTATCTTAAATTTGAATTGAGGTCAGTAGCTTTGGAAAAACAGTTGGTGATTTGACAAGAGCAGGAACATCTTCCGGTGCTGTGTTCGGAGAATTAGATTGTGCCTCTGTTCTGCTTTCATGATCTGGTCTGTTCTTGCATCATTGCACCGACTGTAATGGAAATGCTGTCCTTTCTGTCTCTCAGCAATGAACTCACTGAGAGATTTTATGTTTTCATCTGTGCATCTCCTGGGCTTAGCAAGGATTTAGTATAGGCAAGTGACTTATAAGTAATGGTGGAAGGGATGAATAAATTGTGTGTGTGTGTGTGTGTGTGTGTGTGAATGTACTTTCAAACATAGAGTCAATGAATTTATAAGATCAAAAATATATCTTATTTGTTGGGCTGGGGGTGTGGCTCAACGGTAGAGCACTCGCTTAGCACATGGGAGGCCCTGGGTTCGATCCTCAGAACCACATAAAAATAAATAAATAAAATAAAGGTATTGTGTCCAACTACAACTTAAAAATAAATGTTTAAAAAAATCTGTTTATACAATTTACCAAATAACTAGAGTCAGTGGTGGCTCCATGGCAGTAGTGATAAGAGCACAAGTCAGAACTGGGTTTGAGGTCAGCTTTGCCCCTTTACCTATTTAGAAGGGAAGAAAACTTCAGAAGTATTTATCAAGGGTCTGGCAGCACAGCAATTCCTTGATTAGTAGTAGTTATTGGCATTAAGCTGTAGTCATGGTGGGGAAATAAAAATATCTAAAGCATTTTTTAAAAGGCTTTAACCACTAGAAGCCCTGCACCTTTTGTTTTAATTAGTGTCTACCTTTATCCAACTTTTCATTCAGTCTTACTGAAGTCAAGTTTTCCTTCTGGCAAATTATTCCATTTCTGGTTTTTCCTAACGAATGAATTCTTTTTCCCTTTATGATAGATAAATAGGGGCAGCTGATAGCTACAAATCACCCCGACTTCCTTTGGAAAGTGCCTCATTGATTTCTGAAATGATATAGGACTTGTAATGTGACTATAAATACACTCATTAAGGCACAAAACACTCAGGGCAGCACAGGAAGCCTCCATATACTGTCCAGGCACCTTCCTCCCCAAAATACACATTTTCCCAAGGGTCCCAGGCTACATCCATTATCCTCAGCACAGCTGGAGCTGGAGTCATGAATCAGAGGGCAGCTTTCCAGTTCCTCATCCTTTCTGATTCATCACAGTGGGCAGATTTTCAGACGAATGTGAGAAGTCAGAATATTAGGGAAAAGCAAGATAATTATTCATGGATCAACTTCTCTGTTGTATAATTCTAGTTCATAGGCTCTAAAAGAAACTCAAGAAACTCCTCTCAAAGCAGGAAGGATTTTGATGAGAAGGTAGCAATGAAGGACTTAGAGGAGGCAGACAGCGCATTTCATTTGGAGGCCTTCACCAGGTCTCCTGGGCCCTGCTTATACTGTCTTCACGGCCAAAGAAAACAACTGAGACCTGGGGTTCTGTAGGATGCTGGTGGTGGCTTTCTTGCATGTAACTTTAGCCCACAGATGTCTGTCCCAAAGCAGATACAGTTTTGACTTTCTACCTGGAGGAAGGACAATCTTCAGATCATCATACTGAAAGATGGTAGGTATACTCTGTGGAATTACACCCAGCAGTGAAAATTTTTAGGGTGAATCTAGCTTTGAACTCAAAGACCCTTTGAAGGGTCTTAATTCATCTTCCCTTTATACTATCTAGGTTTTTCTCTTACCCTATTCTTTTGGATGTTATTAATTTGCTGAGATTATTTTAATTTGTGTCTCCTAAAATTTTCCAGGATCTTCATTGTCTTAGATTAGGTGTGGAAATAATACATTTCAATACTCTGTGGAAGATCACAAAAATAGCAGCAACAGGACAGACACAGAGCCCTAAGGCTGAACAAATACTCATTATAGCTTTTGAGCTTTGCTCAGAACCATCCAGTACTCACTGACAGAGGGCTAGCTTGCAGACCCAATTCCCTGCATTAGCCAAAATGAATTTCAGGAGAAAATACTGTTTATGTGCCAAAGGGAAGTAATTCAATCCAAGTTCAGAATAATCTCCTTCTGGTACTTTATATTTGTTTCTTATGTGTCCCATTTGAACTTTTAATCATCAGACAGGAGCAGGAAGACTAGCTACCATCCTTCCTCACATTGCTTTTGGGAACAGCATCAGTATCAAGGATTACTTGAGGGGTGTATATTCAATTTCTGTTTTCACTTTCTTTAGTGTCTTCCATTATCTCTCTATTGTCCTTGGGTTTTGCAGATGTAAAAGAGGTAAACTATCTCTTTAATGGCATGCTAATTATATATGATCCTGACAGCAGCTTTGATGTCACTTTCTTTAGAAAAACCATCCAGTGTTTCTCCCTGGGGTTTATGTTGTTTCTCTTGGACAGAATCTGCCAAGCATCTGAAATGACTCTAAGGCTACTCTCCTGGATCCTTCCCAAAGCTTAGCCAGAGTTTGTCATTAACTGCAGGTGGTTACAGTCCAATGAGAACCAAGTATAATCTTAAATAGACAACATTATTATTATGTGGAATCCTTTCTTAACTTTCATTTTTAAATTCTTTTTTTAGTCATCATATAAAATCAAGATACACCTAGATATAACCACAAAATCCTGGAACACAACTCACTCCCATTCATCCCCTAGCCCCGCCCCCAACTCTAGCCCCTACCCTCCATTATACCAATCCCTCTTCAATCCATACACAGTTTACTTTTTTAAAAACAAACAAACAAACAAATAAATAAACGAGGACTTTTAATCCTACTCATTGCTACTAACTCCCTAAAGTTCTGTTTTCTTCTACTTGATTATTAAGGCAATCCTGTCCCATTTTGGATGAGGTTTAAAGCTTTTCTGTCATTATGAAATTTCTTCATGACATATTATGCATGTGTATTTTTAAAGGAAAATTTGGTGAAAACTTGATTTCCTCATATAAGATGGAAGGAAACTTCTATACCTCTCAGGAGTTTCTTATGCTTTCCTGGCTGTAATTGATATCAATCCTTTAGCACCTTTTACAAGTGCTTTGTGGTAAGGGACAATATGTCCTTTCATGTTTCAAAAACAAATAAAGCCAAAGAGTAGCATTTTTCTTGGGAGATGAATAATGAAATATTTATATCAACATACTTTGGAGGGGAATTTTTCTGAAGTACATTGTGCTCTGACTTCTCCTTTTAACAAGTATTCTATGCATATTTTGAATGTTTTATACCTTTATTTTATTTATGTGTTTTTATATGGTGCTGAGGATTGTACCCAGTGTCTCACACATGCTAGGCAAGTGTTATATCACATATTTTCAACTTTTTAAAGAACTTATGCAATCACTATACACACTGATATTTTCCTCTGCCCTAAAACATAATGGCCTTAGGAACAACTGAGCTGTTTGTGGCTATTTATCACGATATCAAAAGTCCTAATGCTGTTAGACTTTTATAATTCTTTGCCTAACTTCTGTAAACTTTGTTTTCTTCCTTGATTTCACTTTCTTTGCTTCGATTTCTTGCTGTGCCCTGGGTATTCAGAAGGGCCCCAACTATAAACCACATGAATTCTGGTACATGAATATTAGGTACGTATTTTGACTGTTTTTCTCCCTTGAGAACATTAGATTATGTTGATTTCCCTGTCTTGAATGTAATTATTATATAAATAACTCTGACATTGAAAGAAATCTTTCAAATGAATTGGTCAAAATGGTGGGACATAAAGTGTAGGTATATCATGCAACTTTAAAATGAGCAAAACAAAATTTAGAAAAGGAAACAATAGATATGGCTCTAATAATAATCCCAGGTGGGCCAGAATTAATTTTTTTTTTCTTTTTTTAAATTTTACATATAAAATTATTGTGGATTCTAATGTTAAACATGCACATTCCTGGACTTGTCCCCATAGCTTCTGGGATAGGATTTCTGGAATTGGAGTCCTTAATTTTTTAGCATGCACTCAAGGTAATTCTGATACACACACAAAATATCTGGAACTACACTTTGCAAAATGTTATTAGGATTATCTAATAATAATTATTAATATGCTGGGAAAACAGAGATTTTAGCTAAAAGAAAAATTCTAACTGAGGAATAATGGCAATTCTTGATAGTTCATTTGTTATTGTGAACCATCTGCTCTTAGAAAAGTCATATAAATTGTTCTCATTGTTAAAAATTTTAAGGTAAATGTTCCCATTCTTTAGATACTAAGTGAGCTACATGCAAATTTTTTTGGATATATGCATTTTTCCAGGCAGAAGGTTGATGATCTTCAAGCAATTTTTTTCCTCTCTAAATATTTTTTTTAATTTTTAAATTTGTTTTAATTAGTTATACATGAAAGTAGAATGTATTCATGCATTTTGATATATCATACATAGATGGGATATAATTTCTCATTTTTCTGAGTGTACATGTTGCAAAATCATATTGATCATGTAGTCACATATATACATACAGTAATAATGTCTGTTTCATTCTATTATCTTTCCTATCCCCACATCCGTTCCCCTCCCCTCCCATCACTTCCCTCTACCTAATCTAAGGTAACACTATTCTTCCCTAGTGCCCCCCACCTTATTATGAATTAGCATCCCCATATTAGAGAAAACATTCAACCTTTGGTTTTGTGATATTGGCTTATTTCACTTAGCATGATATTCTCTAACTCCAACCAACTGGCAAATGACATTTAATTTTACACTTCTTTAAAGCTAAGTAATATTCCATTGAGTATATATACCACATTTTCTTTATTAATTCATCTATTGAGGGACACCTAGATTGGTTCCATAGTCTAGCTATTGTGAATTGAGCTGCTATAAGCATTGATGTGGCTGCGTCACTATAGTATGCTGATTTTAAACCTTTGGGCATAAACCAAGGAATGGAATAGCTGGGTCAAATGGTGGTTCCATTCCCAATTTTCTGAAGAATCTCCATGCTGCTTTCCATAGTGGTTGCACCAATTTGCAGTCCCAGAAGCAGTGTATGAGTGTACCTTTTTCACCACATCCTCGCCAACATTTATTGTTGCCTGTGGGATAAGAAAACCAAGATTCAAATAGATAAAGGAACTAGCCCTTTTATAGTTAAGCTATGAATCATTCTTACCCTAAGTAATTAAGTATCTTTTAGCAGGATAGAATGAGGATCTTAAAGATGGATACGTGTGTCTGATTTCAAACCCTTGCTGATTTCCATTCAAAGTCAAGGCCTCTTAAGTGACTTTAACTGTTTCCTTAAATATTCTTGGAGGACTTACTATTTGTTTGTTTGGTTTTGTTGTTTTGTACTGGAGATTGAACCCAGTTGCATTTTACCACAAAGCTAGATTCCCAGTCCTTTTTAATTTTTATTTATTTATTTATTTTTGAGACAGGGTTTCAGTAAGTTGCTGAGGCTGACCTCAAACTTACAATCTTTCTGCATTAGCCGGATTTTGCCATGAGGTTATCCTCCTAATCTCTGGTCCTTCTTTGCCAGGTGAGTCCACCCACTACTCTGACAGGCTGACCTTGTAATGTTCTAATCACAATGTAATCAAGTGCTTTTCTTACCATTGCCCTGGTTTCTCTGCCCTATCTGATCTCGTTTTGTTTCCAATGATAACTAACTCAGTTTCTCCAAGAGGGTTTCTCTAAAATGATCAGATAGTAACCAACAGCAACCCTATGAAGTAGGTGGGGGCGGCCCAGTTTCCCATTAGGTCCCTTCTCTTTCTTTTCAGCTTCTCTTGAAGAAGCACCTGTAGCAGCTCACGCTACCTGTGAGGACAGCTTTGTCTCTGCCTGGCCACGCAGCAAGCTCTCTTGCCAGTGGCAATGTTGGTTTATCTCATCCCAATGCCTACTCATTTAGGAGGCAAACCTGTCCTCTTGGTTGAGTCATTGTTATTCTTTTCTCCAAATACACATTTGGGAAGGGATGCTGGAGATGGAACCCAGGCTGTTCTGCATGCTAAGCAGGCACTCTACCGCTGAGCTACACCTCCAGCCCTCTGTTTATTTTATTTTTAATCCAAGATAGGTCCTTATTAATATAAAATGGAGTTTTTTTCTCCCTGACATGACTTGGTGATATTCATCATTCTATAGCAGATATTGGAATTCACAAACCCTTATACAAAAAGCCCAAAGAGCAGAAAGGAAGAAATGAGAGATGTTGCTAGAAGATCCTTTGATGGCAGAGAAAAGCAGACATCTGGCAGCTTTGTGAGGCCACTTCTGATGGCTCTTGCTTAGTGCTATAAATATTTGTTCAGGCATCTGCTGTGTGCCATGCACATAGTCAGGAGCCGGGGATACAGAGGTGACTAAGCAAAGATACTTGTCTTCACAAAGCTCAGCATTAAATTAAGGAGACAGGAACATATAGATGAGGAGATGGCGCAGCTTGTATATACTTTAGAGACGTTTAGTGATGAGGAGTAGAAACAGCTGTTTGGGAAGAGTATAAAGCGGCTGGCCTTAGATTTTCTCCTCACTCATCACCACCCAGAGTTACATCAATTTGACAGTCTGCTGTAAGAAAAAAGGAGAAATACACATGGGGATGGTTAAATTTCCAAAGGGCTTGAGGCCTTTAACTATCTAGAGTTGCTTCTCTAAAGAGGCTGTAAGTACAGCAATTTATCACTGAAATCTGCTAGAGACATTTTGTCCAGCCTAGAAGAATTAGGGATTAATCTCTTCCAGAGATCTCATGATTTGAAACTCTGTACATGGTTGAAATCAGAACTGACCCCAGAGGGTAATACTACTTGAAGTAAACATAATACCATGAAAAGAAAGACCACAGTTTAATAAATCTGTAGTTAGACTGAGGGTTTTCTTCTCAAATATATTATTGAATTAGCTGGCCCCTTACTGTTTAGGTTTTCTTCCTAAAATACCTTTCAATTAATGCTTCAAATGTTTTATATTCATATTTGGACATAGTCATACTATTGAGCTAATTGGATTAATCTGAACCAATTTAAAAATTCATTTAGGAAGTAAATAAATTAATATTTTACTAATTAGTTAATATATACAAAAATGTAACAATAAATCATAAGATTTATTGGGGGAAGTAATGCTTTTGTTAGTCCTATTGCAGAAACTGTTAACTCCGTATCTTCCTTCTCCCTTTTGGAGCATCTCAAATAACAATATTTAAAATCTACAAAAGTATATTTTATTTTATAAGTATTAGCCTATCCTTTATTGACTGATTTTAAAATCTTATGTAAGGTAGTTACTAGGCAATGGGTTTCACTCTGAATGCTAAAATATAGCTCAGTGTGCTAGGATAGACCCACTTGCAAACAAACACAAATCACCTCCATCATTGCTATAAAAGAAGAATGTATGAAGTGTTTTGGGAGCTCATGATAGGCAGCCACTACCTGCCAAGTGATTGTGCACAGAGATGGCAGTGGAATACATCTTTGAAATTTAAAGAAGGAAATTTGATCTGATCAAATCCACATGTCTATTAAGGAAAAGTGGAATGAAAATGAGTTATAGCTTTAAATATTTTAAGATAATTTCTGGTATGATATAATAAAGTGGTGTGTCCCACATCTCCAGATTGGATACAAATAAGCAGATGTTTATTTTGAGGACTAAACCTTAATGATTCTGATTCTTAACTTTTTTAACATGAGAGGTATCTTGTAGGCTTTCTCTTTTGAAGATAAGTCTGGTAATCTCTGAGAAATTCTCACTTGTAAATGCAATTAATATTTACTGATGACCAACTTACTATATGTCAGGCCCTATTCCAGGCAAACGGGTTAGAACTGATGCCCTGATATCCCAGAATCCAAATAATAGTTGGGAGAAGCAGTTGAAAACCCAACAAATTAACAGATGACTAATAATCAAAGAGCAAATGAATAAATAATGAGGGAAATGTAAGTGCCATTCAAGAATTAAATTGAGTAATGTGATGGAATACTCAGGGTTTTCAGAGGTCAAGGTGATTGAGTTGAGATCTGAGTAACCTGAAGTAAGCCCATAATGAGGGGAAAAGTGACAGGGAATGGAAACAGGCCCTACAAAGCCTGGTGGCAATTTATATTTTGGTGTTCCTATGATGGGAAATCACTAGAGTCCTGCAAGTAGAGAAGTGCCATTATATGAACAACACACCTTCCAGAAGCATCAATTTTATTTAAAGATTAGAGTCATAGGGGGGTAGAATGGTGAGAGATGCAGGATATTCATAATTATGGAATGTAAATATAGTTCAAAAACATTGTTTTGGCACTAAAATAAAAATGGATATTTTATGGAGCAAGAAAAAAAAAAAAAACTTCCCCATGTGAAGATGGATTATTGCAGGCAAGATTAGAAGCAAGGCGAGCAGTTAGGAGCTATGAGAGTGGCCCAGGTGAGGCACAAAGTGGTTTGGAAAGTGTGGACCCAGAATAATATGTTTTGGAGGAGGCATTGATTAGATCTGAATAAGGTATGGGAGCAGGAACAGAATGACTTCCAGGCTATCCCACCAAACCCCTGTCTCTGTTACAGTACTTCAGCCTTGTGGTTCCAGAGATTTCCATATCTTCAGGCAAATGGCTTTCCCTGATGCTTTCTCCCCTGGTACCAACTTGCTCCAAATGTAGAACAATCATTTTCTTTAACAAGTTAAGTGCTCAGCTAAGCCAAAGCATATAATTGAACATACTTAATTGAAAGTATTTTTCTTGAATGTTTGAAGTTTTAGTACTACTGATATCTCACTCAGAGTTTGGATCCAAAACCAGGTGAAAGAAGTTAGCATTATCTCCTTGTCCCTCCCAACAAAATACCCTTTATTCTCGAGTTCATAGTCTAGAAAATCCACATTCCCTATTATCTGTTCCACATCGGTGGCAATTTTCTTTGTTTGTCCCTGTTTGATTAACAGAACTAAATCCTTTCTCTGTATGAGCATTTACAATATATAATTAGAACAATATACAATTTAATTTCTAGAATATATCAGTAGAGCCTCTCTACCCATAAAGAGTTATTAAAATAGTGGACCTAAAGCCTTTAGTATCTTAAATAAATTTTGTATGGTGCTGACACAGTCTACGGCTTGCATACATATTTATTATATAAATATTTGGGGAAATTTTTAGCTAATAATGCACACTTCTATTTGTACTCTTAAACTAAACATTTAACAAATTATCCTGAAGCATCTGAATTTAGTGTCATGGTCACTTCATGATAGTATAAATGAGTAAACATTTGCCTTATTTTGCTCTTTCAACTAAAGTTTTTTTTTTTTTTTTTTTTTAATGAGTTTCTCAGTCACTCAGTCAATGTCTGACTTCTTTTAGAACCAAGAGAATCTTCTCTAAAAATAATTGCTTCTTCATTCCTAGACATGAACTTTCCCAGGGTCCCTATTTGGCAATCCCCACGCCCAAAAAAGACTTAAATCTATCCTCCTTTTATTGCTCTACCACTCGTAATTTTATACCATCATGAAAGGGAAATTAGAGATGAGGAAGCCAACAGTCTATCTAAAAACATGAATTTTCAGTGGAAAGTGGAAAGAATGTGTTCCGGATGTGATCCAGAGCTGTGATTTTGTGGAAGATAGCAGTAGTGTATTAAAAAAGCATAAAAAGGCCAGGCCTGATGGTGCACACCTGAAATCCCATTGACTCAGGAGGCTGAGGCAGGAGGATCATGAGTTCAAAGCTAGCTTAAGCAACTTATGAGGACTTAAGCAAGTCAGAGAGACCCTGTCTCTAAATAAAATATAATAAAGGGCTGGGATGTGGCTCAGTAGTAAAGTGCCTCTGGGTTTAATCCCTGCTATAAATAAATAAATAAATAAATAAATAAATAAATAAATAAATAAATAAATAAATAAAAATAAATTCTCTCCTCCTTGGAAGCCATTTTCAGCACTATAATAGAAAAGTCAGGTGCACATTAAATTTTGCCAGATGTATACATTCTAATTTTTTTTGTTTTAATTTTGAGACAGGGTCTCACTAAGTTGCTTAGGGAGTTGCTGAGTTGCTGAGGCTGGCTTTGAACTTCCAATCCTCCTGCCTCAGCCTCCTTAGTCACTGGGATTACGGGCCATGAGCACAGCACCTGTCTGCCATGTATCTTAAAACAAAGAGGACTTCCAAAATGAGTAGAATCAAGCAGGGAATCCTTCTTGGAGGTCAGTATCACTGAAGCAAGAAGGCTAAAGTCTCTGTGGTCTGCTTTCTCTACCTGCTGCACGGAGTGTCTTGTCCTTTCTTCTTTCCTTCCTTCCTATTATTCTCTTTCTCTGTCAAAACAATAGAAATGTTGGCAAAAGTTCCAGCAATTTCTCTCTACTACTAAATGGTCTGTAGACACTAACTGTGAAAAGTAAAAAGTAAACTTGAAAGTATAGTACATTTTTGTTTCTTATAGTTACCTGTGTGACTAGATTGTTCACTTTATGAAGCAGCAACATTCCTTCAATCATTATCTCCACAGGCACCTTCCTGGTATCATGTTAGAGTTCCCTCAGTGTCCAGAGTTACCTGGACTCTTAATCCAATGTCAGAGATTCAGTTCATTTGTAAAGAGATAAGGTGACTTAGAAGAGGCTTCAGGATTTCTACATCATCTGCTTTTCTCCTTTCAGCCCCAGATTCGTAAGCACACCGCTATTCTACTGACAATTTAAAACAAGGCGCTTCTGCCCATGTGAGAAACCATCCAGGAAACCCACCCACTCCCTCTTTATTGCAGGGATATTTCTTCTATATTCTGGCTCTGGACTCTCTTAAATATCTAATCTTAACTTTTTCCCTTTGGTATATGTGCTCAGATATTCTTCTTATCCTTCCTGAGACCAACTCCAGGTACTTATACACACATCTGCTTTCTTGCGGAAAATAATTGGCTTTCCTCAAAGCCAGAGCTCTGCTTGCACGATAGAATGTTGGTAGAATGATCTTTCTAGCTACATGAGCTAATTTAATTTTTACTGAAACACTCCACTATCCTCCAAATCTTCCTTTGTTCATTAATCACATGTAAAGACATCCAAGATGAACTTGAATCATGCTTTCTAAGATGATATTTTTTTAAATATCTCCCTCATTCTTCAGCACAGAATACTACATGTAAGAGCAGCTCCATTTTCCCTGTCATTTAAAATAGGGAAAAATGATCTCCAAACATAACTTGCTCTATTGAAGATTATTTCCTATTGATTTTCAATGATACTTGCTTATTTATGATTTTTAAAATGAGAGCAAAAGGTATAGTACTCTGGGAAATTTTAAAACAACAACCCTTTGGCCTCAAATACTATCTCCTCTATCTTTAGTGTTATTAATACTTTAACCTTAGTTTTATCAATTGATGTTGTGAATGTTACATTTCTGTCAGAGCAGACTTTCCTTGGGAAAAATTTTTACTGTTTGACTTTAGAGTCTCTACAAAAAAGTGATTAGCCAGGTGAAGAGCCAAATGAATCTCTGCATGCTGGTAGCATTGAGTCAACAAAATACAAAGCTGTGTGGTCCAGCTGGCTCACATACTCTTCCTCTGGTACAATTGGACAGGGATAATGTGTTCTAGCTGTGAGGCCAGGTGTTCATATGATAAAGTACATTTATAAAGATGTTTTAATTCCATAAACCAACAAAGTCATGTACTTACTCCAACATCTGGGTAAGTACAGAAACCTTAGTATATGTTTCTATTGCCAACAAAAGATTCTGGGGTTACTCAGCTCATCACAGAGACACCTTGAGGTCAAGTACAAGGAGCAATGCCTCAGACTTCTTTCTAATCTATCAAAGCATAAAAATTTGGAAAGTCTGGTAGTGCCAACCCATGGGCTCAATAGTCTGAAGGAACTGGGGAGATTTAGAATCAACAAACTATTTTAAAATGTCTTGTTGCCTTTCTTCTTTCAGTCAAAATAATATAACTAATGTAAACACAAATCTTTCCATATCATCAAATCTAACTCACACATGTAAATTTTTGGGTATTCTAGTTCTAATGGTTTAGAATTCTTAGATATTTAGATAGTTTTAAAATTTGGTTAACAGTATTCAAAGGCAATCTTTTTAGGATCAGTTTTTGTTATATTTAACTGCACAGTATACCTTTGCCCTCAAAATTTACAGTGAGTTTTCTGTAGCTGTCTGTATAGGCAAAACCCTTTCATCTATTTTACATATTACAAAAGGTTATACCATAATTAAATGACATGAAAATGAATTTGAATTTTGGTATATGATGTAGTAACCTCAACTTATGACAGCAGATTTTTTAATTCCATGAAGAAAAATTAGGCTACCTGGAACCTTCCAGCTTCCCTGAAATAGATAAGGGCAAAGTATATTTGCTAGCTTTAAATCTTCTCTCCATTAGTCTCACTCCCTCTAGCTCAAAATAAATGTCCTAATGAACAAAATCTGACATCAGCATCTATAATTTCCCAACACATTTAGAAGCATAGATAAATGGGTCTAGAACTTCACTGAGAATCATTATCAAAGATCAGCAAAAGGATAAATCAAATTTTGAGGAGGGTAGTGTTCGCTTTGTTTTCTGACCTTTGGGTTCATCCATAATCAGTGGTATTCTAGTTAATCTGTTCTATCACTATGTGCAGTGCTCTCCTGAAGAGACATTGTCCCATTTCAAAGGATTGAGCAATAACAGAGGAATAGTTTGGGTATGGAGGAAGGGAGCACTTTTAGTGTTATTTAGAACCTAGTAGATTTGGTCCTCTTTGAGTCTTTCATGTAGTAGGCTGGGACTGGGCATGAGCTGCTAGAGCCCTGGTCAAGAGAGTTCAGGATGTTCATAGATGGATTGTCATGGGGTATGAGTGAGGAAAACGGAAAAATAGATGAATTACTACCGCTCTCCATGTAGACTCTCGAAAATAATTCTGTGACAAAGAAGAAAGAAACCCACTGTCTTCCTATCTGTTAAACAGGAAGAGGAGAGAAATGTTGGAGGATATAATAAGTTCATATGCCTTCTCCAGCCTCCAAGCCACTGTCTGTGTGGGGGCTTACAGAAAAAGACAATGTAGTTGAATCTGGAAGCCAAATACAGCTAATGGTGGTCAGACAGATGTTCTGAGGGACAGAAAAAAAAAAAAAACACATCAAATTGGACAGAATTCAAACATTTCTCAATATTCTCATCATAGATGCTGAATAGTAAAGGTGAGCATGGAAAACAGGAATTTGGACGCAGTTCAAATGTCTCAAAGGTTAAATGTCTTAATAGTGTTCACTTCCACCCTCATAGATACTGATTTTCTCATAACATTTCAATAATTTTTTCCTTTAATTTTAACAGAAATAATATTTTTAGACTTGAACCTCTAGTTAATTGAAGTAAGAGTTTAGAAAAGAAGATAAATCACTTTTCTAGCTATAAAGTCTTTTGATTTTAAACGATTTTAAAAAGACCTTGGTTCTGCTTGTCCCTGAGGCCTGTTAGCACCATAGCTCTAGCAGTTGGGTGGTTTGAGAAGGCACAATCCTGCCCTCTAAGGCCTCGACGCTACCAGGCTGAGATAGGAATGTAGCTCTAAGCTGCTGGTTTCTACTGCAGGAAGTGGGTACGTGGTGGGGAGAGTGAATAGAGGCTAATGTCTAATTTGCTAAATAGGTGGTAAACAGTTTTGTGATATTTTGGGACAAGAGATTATGTTTAAAAGTAAGATATTATTATAAAGAGTATAATAATAGTAATGACAGTAATTAGGGTTCTAATAAAAAACAAACAAAGGAAATGAGAAAATGTATCTTTAATAAACTGATGTTAACATAACGAACTAAACAAAATAAACAAGTGAAAATAGCTTTTTGCTTGTTCTTTAGAGTTGATAATGACTTGCCCACTTAATATATTTAAGTATTTACAGGAGGTCTGTGAAAGTTACCAGATGAAGTAAGGAAATTTTAAATGTACAAAAAATTAGCTGGTTTTTGTATCCCTTCAGTGAACTGAGTGTAATTTCAGCATTTGTTGAAAAGAAATTACAGCTTGGCTGTATATGCTACATAAAACTTCATACTGTCAATCAGCAAGAAAAAAAAGGATTTTCTCCTTTCTAGACTGTTCTGTTCTTCCTTTTGTAATGAAGTGTTTAGCAAGAAAAAAGAGGTTGCTAGCTGGGTGCAGTGGCACACACCTGTAATCTCAGTTACTTGGGAGACTGAGGCAGGAGGACGAAAGTCCAAGGCCAACAATTGGGTCAGCAATTTGGAAAGTCCCTGTCTCAAATTTTAAAGAAAAATTTAAAAGGGCTATAGATGAAACTCAGTGGTAGAGCCCCTCTGGGTTCAATCTCTAATACTAGAAAAACATTTAAGAAACAGGAAGCTGTACTGGGAAGGATTTTATGAGCACATAGATTGATTTGAACACCTTCCCTCACATGTATTTCTAATTAAAGTGACATTTGGGAAATGCAGATTCTCTTTGTTGATAGACAGATAAGGAACCAGTAAACAGAGCTTTTAAATCTAAAGGTGTGCCAGGAGGTTACCTAGGTATCTACATGTTTACATACTCAAAGGCAGAAACTGCCTTATGGGAATATTCTCAAATGACAATACAGATAAAAGTTGATAATAACTATGTATGTCTGCCATGAATTAAGGGGCCTTTCCAACCCTCAAAGTTCCTTCCTCTGACAAATGTGTGTGTGTGTGTGTGTGTGTGTGTGTGTATGTGTCCCATCCATGTGGCATATCCTCCAACGGATGTTATGAACAGGAAATGCAAGGTATACGTGCCTGGAGGTGGTGCTGACATTAGACAGAGCCAACTTTCAGAAGCAGGATGCTCTTTCCAGAAGAAGGGGGTTGGGGAATGCTCTACATCTTTCTTATTGTTTGTAAAGAATTTCTCAAAATTTCTAGAGGATGGATTTTCTTTTGAGAGAAACAACTAGGATTTAGACAGAATAAGGCTTAATTCACAGTATAATCTTTTTTTCAGAAAGAAATTAGAAATTATTTTCTTCTCAGGATGAATGGTTTGCTTCACAGCTAAACATACACTATAGATAAGATGGTGAGATGGATTTGCTGTTTTTATTGTAATGGGATTTAATTTTCCCTTTGATAGGAGCATTGGATGGGTGCTCCTAGGTGTTACAGAACTTGAAGGCAATTGCCTATTAAAATTAAAAATTCAGTATATCTACTATGTTTACAAATTCATGCACTAATTAATTCACACAACAAATATTTAATATTCCAATTTATGTGTAGGTGTGAATAATTCTAAACCATTTTCTATTTGAAATTCACTGGCGTTATGATACTGGTAACTTTACCATATGAAGGGCTTAGATTCTAGGAGGAAAGTAAAACAATTCATAATTTTTATTTTTCAATGATTTCTGCTCCCATCACTATATTATGTACCTTTAAACAGAGTGTTTCATTTGGTCCTCATTTATTAAGGGCTCACTATCATTATGTTTATTTTAGAGATAGAAAACTAAAGCTGAGAGAGGTTATATTAGTTTGTTAGAACTCCCATAACTAAGTCTCACAGATTAGGTGGCTAAAACAACACAAATTTATTTTCTTACAATTTTGGATGCCAGAAGTCTGAGAGCAAGGTATTGGTGCAGTTGGCTTCTTCTGAGGCCTCTCTCTTTAGTATGTAACTGTCCTCTCCCTGACATGTTCTTCATATATTCTGTCTTTCTGTGCCCAAATTTCCTCCTTTTTCTTCAGAGATCAGTGCTTAGTTTGGATCTGAAATGTCCTCCAAAGGCCCATGTGCTCGTTTGATCCCCAGTCTGTGGTGTCATTGAGAAGGGGTGGAACACCTTTGAGGTGGGATCTGATGAGATGAAGTGAGAACACGGTGGGCACACCCTTGAAGGGAATTGTGGGATGCTGCCCCTTCCTCTCTCTTGCTTCCCAGTATCCAGGAGATGAATAGCTTGCTCTACCAGATGCTCTCACAATGATGTTGTGCCTCATCACAGGGAAAAAGCAACAGAGCCTAAAGACCAGGGACTCAATGTCTGACCCAAAATAAACCTTTTCTCTTTTTAAGTTTATTTTTTTCATCTATTTTGTTACTATAACAGAAAGCTGACTAATACAACCAGTAGTTATTGGGTTGGGGCCCACTCTCATGCCCCATTTTAATTTGGTGATTTCATTAAAGGCCATCTCTCCAAATACAGTCACATTATGAGATACTGGGTGTTAGGATTTCAATATATGATTTTTTGTTGGGGGGGGGCACATTTAAGCCCATAATGGAAGTTAAAATTTATTAAGATCAAATAGAGAGTAAGAAGATATATCAGATTATGAAATTTCCTCCTTCCCAATTTGTTAATTTTTGAATAACTTTGCATAGTAACATTTGCCCCCTTCCCTTAATCAGTGTCTTTACTACTCACCTGTGAGTTCTGTGGGTGCTGAGGAGAGAGTGGTGAACATAATTTCTAAGTTCTCTACCCTCATGAAGACTGCTGTGCAGTGGAGGAGACAGATAGTAAACAACTAAGCAAACACATAAATCTAATAATGAAAATAAAACAGGGCAATGAGATAAAGCAAAACTGGGTGGGAGTGGAGGCTTTGGAGCTACTTTGGAAAAGGGGAGCTGGAGTCTTCTCTAAGAAGGTAATCTGGAGACTGTGACCCAAAAGAGAGGAAAGTGCCAATCATTTGACAAGGATGGAGAAGAGTGCTTCTGCAGAGGGAAGAGAAAAGCACAAAGGCCCTGAGGTAGGAAAAAGCACCCTGGTTGTTTGAGCACAACTACTGCTATGCAGGTCACTTTCCATGTTGCTCAGCATGGGTGCAATTAACAACAAACTTGCCTTGGAAAGCAGAGGAGAGTTGAGTATTATAGTTTAAAAAAAAAAAAAAAACACAACAAGAAATTGGACAATCTGGCTTAGCTTCGTACTCTAAATGTGATCGCAAGAGTTTTAACTTCTATTATGGCCTTAAATGTACCCCCCACCCAACAAAAATCAAATATTGAAGTCCTAACACCCAATATCTCAGAATGTGACTGTATTTGGAGACAGTTCTTTTAATGAAACCACAATTTTTTAGAAAACACTTTGTCTAGATTTATTAGAGATTTTTATTTGCAAACATTTGGACTTCACAGGCATGACTGCATGGATTCAAATAAGAAATTATTTGATAGTGTAGATAATGGAGGAAAGCAAGGTCGTTGTGGGTTCAAACCTGGTTTTGACACTAACTGGGTACACTAACTGATATTTAACCTTCTCATCAGATATATAGAAATAAATTTGCTACATATTGCTCCACACTGAGGGTTTCTCAAATAGTGATTTGAGTTTCAGGACATAACAGCGTAAGTTGGTAACTTTATTCTTCATGTAAATAAGGCATAGCCAGATGTGTATACTAGCTATGGAACCTGGAAGGGCACAGAGGGAATACTGATAATACAGCATATGACATTCACTCTGCCTCAGCCCAGTTGTGATATGTGTGTGAGATTATGTGCAAAGAGCAGCACTTCTCAGACTGAAAATATTATGTGAGTGGTGCCTAAAGTCATTGTTGCAACAGGCATACCTAATTGTGTATGTATGTATTTCGCCCACCCCTCCACTTTTGCCTAAATGTAATCCCTACTCAAAACCTCCTACTTTATCAAGTGATTAAATGCATTTGCAACAGCAGAACATACAGGAAGTTAAGTAGGTCATTTCTCTTCCTTCATTAAATACCTAGAGTGAAGCTAGTTATTTTTGTTTATAGAGCGGTTCAAAGAGAGTGTTGCATTCCCCTGAGAACTCAAGCATGAGAAGGCATGTCCTGACTGTCTGGCACGTGGCCGGTGGCCAGACAGGGTTTTATTTACAGGAATATCCACAAAGCCAGGATGAGAAGCAGGAGTGGATCACTTTAGGTTGACACCCACATCTCTACATTTTCTAGATAATACCTCCAAGATACAGGGAAATAGTTTTTATCCTTTGATGATTCAGGCACATTATCATAATGGGGAGTAAACCATGTGCAGGACAGAAAGCTCTGGGGGGCACAAGGCATGTCAGTCTCAACCCCATGCCTTCATTGGCGCCATTCCCTCCGCTTGGCATCCCCTGTCCCCAGTTCATATGACTGACTTCTTTTCTTCTTTCCTTTCCTAGCTCAAATGGCTCTCATCAGAGGGGGCTTCACTGACCACCCAGTTTACTTCTCCCTACCCAAATCACTTTCAATCATTACTTTTCTGAATATATCTCAAATATTATCTCCTTATATTTCTACAGTCCAACCAGGTATCAATCTATGGCAGCAGGGACAGTACTTGTGCACCCTATATCCAATTGCCTGAATCAAAACTGCTGTTCATCAAATAGCCAATGTGGCCATGAAGGGATGACTAAGTGGGTCACTCTTTGCTGGGGAAGGAGTTGACTCTGTGAACAGAACATTGTTTCAGAGACTTGGTTTCCAGAAGAGATACAGAAGTACTGTAGATAGTGGAGGAAAGCAAAATGTGGGTTCACAACCTGGTTTTGATACTAACTGTGTACACTGACTGGAGTAAGTTGCTCAACCTCTTCACTCCTTATTGTCAACATAAAAAAGACTGGAAATAATAATAATACCCTACAGCATTGCTGAAAATATTTAACCAAGTAGTGTTTTCAGTTCATGGCACAAAGATCAATAAATGTGTCAGTTATCATTAATCAAGTAAATAAGGTCAGACAGTTCTGTCTTTTGACCTAATATCAGGACTTTAATGCAAGTATAAAAAAAACATAAAAGTCAGACTGACAACTTCATGCAAAGATCTAGGGATAGATCTTTGCATGAAGTTGTCATATGACCCCATATGGGGAATGTGGAACAGATTTCCAATGCCCTAGTCCTAATGGTCCTTCCTGATTCCATTGGTCCCCCTAGGTCTCAATGGATCTTGCATATGAGGGTCACAGTGACTTTTTTCTCAGTAGACAACACATTCACTCTGATGAAAATTTTCCAAATTTTCAGCAGAAAGTTATTGAAACATTTTAATATTTAATTACTTAATATCATGGGAAGAGGATGCCAAGAGCACAGAAGCCTGTTTCATTAACATGGGTCACCTTGGGTGGCAAGCTGCTGTGACATACCTCAGCTGTAACTTAGGGGAGGATAAAAACTCTCAATGCACCTCGAGTTTGATTTATGCTGATTTCAGAGGCTCACAGGCAGGATGTATACCGGATGTGCAGGTGTTCCTCACACTCTACCCATATGACATGCTTGCTGAGTGATGACAAGTCATCTTGTATTCCCATGAGTGGCCATCTCGTCCTTCCCCAAACTTCTGAATCATGAAAAGCTCAGGGCTATTTTCCCAGCACAAGCAATCACCAGGGAAGCACAGAGTACAGTGAGCATCCTTTCCCAATCTCCTCTTCCTTCCCTGAGCAGTTCTCAGGAGAAACTCCAGGAGCCAATTTTCCTCAGAGTTAAGCTTGCACCCGGAGAATGATTAAAACAGTTCTGGAGTTTATTTTCTACAACATCTCAAGTTTTCAACCTGCCTCCAAAGAGTGGCATGTGGTTCCCCACTCTCTGCTAGGAGGTCACTGGCCTCTCTGGGAGATCTGTGGGTGCCCCTATCTAGGAGCTTTCCAGATCACCCCTTCCTCTTCCACCATCATCTTTCTCCAAGTAGGGATCCTGTGGAGGGTGACAAATGATGCTTTTTTTTTTTTTTTTTACTGTAGAGCACTTGAATAAGAACAGAACTTTTTAAAAGATGATTTTTCTACCTCCCTCTCAAAGAAAAGAGTTTTGAGTCAAAATTATTTGGGTCTCATATCTAATATTCCATGTTTCCATCATCAACTAAATGTATCCCTGGACTTCCATTCTGTATCCAGTCTTATGAATGTAAATTTTATATAGTAATTTCCTTGTCTTAAACTCTTCATTCATCATGATTGTCTCCCAAATGAAGGTCAAACACCATAATTTGGCTAACAAGTCTCTGCATAATTTAGGTACTCTCGCGTTTTTGGTTTCTAATCCTTGCCTGTGCTGCTTATGAACACGTGGATGGTGACTGTCAAACCTAGAAAGTTTTTTGAGTTACAAGTGTCACAGACAACTGTTTGGGACTCTCTGGGGTAGAATCTGAAATTTTTCAGAGTAATTAAAATCAGATGGTATTAGGAGACCCCAGTTTTGATTCTCAGTCTTGGCCACACAATGCCCAGCCTGACTCAGACACATAGCATCAGAAAATATGAGCATGGGGCTGAGGCATGAGTATTTTTTAAGCTCCCTGGGTGTTTTCAATTTTATAAAGGCCTTGCCTCAAGGGTTATTTCTTATAATCTCTCAATAACTTTCATTTATCCTTTAGGTCTCAGCTTAGATGGAACTTTCTGAGAAGCCTTTCTGGAACCAGGTGCTCCTCTTGAGTGCTCACGTAACACCTTGGGCAATGATGACTGGGTACAACTCCCTGTTTATTCATCTCTGTCTCCATGAGGCATTGAGCCTCTGCAGGACAGGGACTGTGCAGTGCCTTCCCAACCTATGTCAGGGCCTCTCACATGGTAAGTGGGAAGTCCTAAGCACTATCCCTTCTGTAGCAGGCAGATGCTAAAGGATCCAAGTGGTTTCTGTCCTCGTGGAGTTTCCAATATTCTTCTAAAATCTCCCATTCCCCCATTCTTTCTAAAGACAAAATGCAGCATCAATCCTTCAACCTATTCCTCTGCCACCAAGACATGGTACAGGTGCCAGGATGCAGAGCAAGTTCTCCACAGCTCTTAATTTTATATGTGGAAATTCTCAAACAAGGAACTTCCAGAGAAATATTTCCACCCCATGAACACTGTTGCATCCTGTTATGTCTCCAAATTCAATATTTAAAAAAGCGAGGTCACCAGTAAGGAAGATAAATGAATAAAAGGTAATTTTCAGAACAGTTTCTAAACTTACCTCAATTTCAAGTATTACTATGAACATGAGCAGGCTTTATCTGGAAGAAGTGCAAATTATAAATAGCTAACTTAAATAATCAATGATGATATTGTCTTTAAAAATGTGAGGACAACCATGGCATGAAGACACTAAGTAAATACTTTCTTGATCTCTGCAACAAAATACTTCTTTTATAGGCATTATAGGACATTGAATGGATCTGGAGTCTAGTCCTAGCTTTGTCATTAGCTGTATGAACTTAGGCAAGTTATTTACATTCTTCAGACTTCAGTCTTCTAGTCTGTTAAGTGTGGACAATGAGATTATCCATCTCAAGGAGTTGTTACAAGGAGTAAATGAGACCATGCATAGTTAAATATTTAGTATAGTAACTGTTCTATAGTAATTTAATAATAAATACTTGCCCTTGTTGTGATATTCTCTAGACAAGAGTGGGAAGCCCAGGGAAGAATTGCTTCTGATGGTAAGTAGGCTAAGATAAAAAGCAGGAGTTCATTAGAGAGAGCATTTTCCTCTTCTTGGTAATAGATGTTCCAACTGTGGAATTTCAACAAATCACACATTCTATAGAATTCACTTCCATTCATCACTAGAATTCAGTTCTAGGTTATCATTGCTCCTTTAAAGGACTTTCCATGAACACTTAATCATAGTTTAATTTCTTGTATTCTTTATTTACTTTTCCTTCTTCCCCTTATATACAGATACAAAGACCAAAACTCTGGAAATACCTCACCAAACTTAAGTCAATATTAAAGGGCTTTTTGATTTTTGCATATTATTAGATCATTGACCTAGTACAACCACCATTACTGGATTTATAATTCATATGTATGGAACTCTTTTTTAAATAATTGGAAATAGATACCTAATTAAGGGTGTATTGTGAGATGAACAAAACTCTTCAGCATATTAGTGATATTAAAATCTGTCTTCTACGATGTTTCAAAGTAATTTCATTTTCATAGATAGGAAACAATCATATGTCACTGCAAATGGTGTTATTGCAGGTTATTTAACTTCAGATGTTTGTTGAAGTTTTATTTTGGAGGAAAAATTGGGTGAAGTGTATGTTGGGAAGAGACGGGTTAATGTGTATTTGGAAGGGGTGAGCAGTATGTGAATGTGTGGAATGAACAGTGGTTAAGTTTGGGTATCAGAAAATCCATGTAAAAATATACTACACTAAAGAAAACAGCCATTTCATGAATTTCCAAAGGCCTAGGTCCATCGTTGGTAACATTAATTCAAGCTCAATAAATTCTTAATTCTCCCAAAGAATCAGAAAACTGGCCATCTAAAATGTTAACATGTCTCTAATTTCTTCTTGAAATTTCTTCATGCTGGATCAGTGAGAAATGTGTATTGTCATTTGTTTTGCCTCCTCTAAACAAGATCTTTCTCTATGTGAACAGTTCTTCATTCACGCTGGCCTATGTGGTACTCAGATTGATAACAGTGCTGAGAACTCTGCTCCTGAGAATATGATGACCACTCTGCAGTCCAGGTACTCAGGAGTAAGATGAAGGGAAAGAAGACCACCTGTTCAATCACTTTTTCACCAAGCCTGCCACTTTCAATAGTGTTGTAGACATGGAACTCACCACAAGTGGTAATGTTTACTTTGGTATCCAGCCATAGCTCTTTTACCCTGGACAGTTCATCCCTAGAAAGTGAGATGCTGCATTCTATGTAAGCATGACCTCTATACCATTGAAAAATAAAGCATGGATCTGGTTCCAGAACAGATCGAAAACCCTGTTGACCACAGTACAGAACTTTAGCCTTCTTTGTTTGTCATAGATTGGGTTTAGAGACCATTACTGTTCTTACCTAATATTTATGATACATATATAAATACACACACATATTAATAGAGAAAGTTAAAGTATAGTTTTCTATCTCAGACCTTTATGTTCTCAGGCTGTAGTCAAGCAATATAAATCCATCATCACTACCACCACCACCCTGGAATGTGGTTATGTCCTTATAGTGGTCAATGAGGCCAACCATGCCATGTCACAAATCTCTTTCAAGAGTTCCAACTATAATAATATTAATAGCTTTAGCCAGATTGTATGTTGTTTTACCACATCTCTTGGACTTAATGGTTCCAATTGTATGGACTCAACTCAATTAGTTCAACCTTACAACTTATCTTTTTGATCATATTTGCTCAAAAGTCAATCATGAACTGTTCTGTTTGGTAGAGGTTGGAAAATGTTGTCCTTATCATGATTAAAAAATAGATCAATACCTCTTTGTACAGTAATTATTTTCTGGATTTATAAGCCAAATGCCACTATAAGCCAAGCAGTGTCCAGGCTGGAAGACTGGTGCACCACTAACTCTAGTTTGGAGATCAATATTGGATTTCCAACTGGAACTTACTGAGGATTCATGTGTAGTCAGCCATTCCACTGTTCATATTAAGGTCTAAGTTCTCCTGCATCTCAAACTTGACTTGATCTATACTATGCAAGAGGGTTATTTTTGTTGTTGTTTAGTAAACAACTAGGTGAGGGAGTTGGTGTAAAGAGAAGTGTCTGAGGCAGGTGAGGGTACATTTACCCTTGTGTAATGGACTGAATTATGTTTTTCCCTGCAAGTTTCAGATGTTGAAGTTCCTACCCTTTAACACACCTCAGAATGTGATTTTGAGATAGGGTAATTAAGGTTAAATGAGGCTGTATGAGTGGGCCCTAAACTGATATGACTGGTGTACTTATGCAAAAAAAGAGACACCAGGAATGGGCATGCATAGAGAAAAGGCCATATGAGGACACAACAAGAAGAGAGAATGGCATCTGTGAGTCAATGAGAGGGACTTCAGAAGAAATCAATTCTGCCAACATCTGATCTTACACCTTCACCTCCAGAACCATAAGAAAATAAATTATATTTGTCCAAGTTACTCAAAGGGTGGTGTTCTGTTAGGGCATCTCTGGCAAATTAATGCACCTAAAGAAAATTACAATGGAGTTAGAACCTGTTGCTGAAGGGGAAGGAGAAGGAGAAGCATCAATACTATACTCTATTGTTTAGGTTTTTCTTATTCATATTTTATGAAAGTATTGTTACACTTAAATCTCAACAATATTATATTGTTTCTGTCTTTTAAAAATTTCCTGTAAGGAGATCTCCATTTGTTTAGGCTGTCTCTTTTTCAGGCGTCCATTCAGATAACATTTTCTTCTTCACAAAGGAAAGGGGAACACAACAGTGGCTAAGAGAACAGACTCCGCATCAGACCAACCTTGAACTTCGTGTCCAATACCTCAATACTTTACCATTTCTAGGACCTTGATCCCTGTGCTCTCTAGGACTGTTCACAGGGTTTTTTTCTTAGCTCCATGTAAGTTCTTACAGAGGAGGGCTCAGAAAGAAACCTTTAGTTTGTTCTCATACCTCTCCCTGATCTTCAATCCACAGTACTTGGTCAAGGCTCAATCTCCACTTCAGGAGTGCTATTGTTTCTAACCAAGTATAATTCCACATGAAAACTCAAAAGCAGAAAGTTATTTTATGAGTCCAGGCTTGTGGATCCAACTATAATGTGTTCAATTCTGTGTAGTGTGGGAGACAGTGGCTTGATAAAATGTTAAGTATAAGTAGGGACTGAGATTTTGCTCAGAGAAACGAATCATCTGTGATACTCAGTAAAAACCATCTGTCAAGGCATCAGACCTTACCCACAAAGGAACAAAATCCTCAAATAAACCTCTGCAGAAGGGAACAGCCTTGGGGACCCTTCTACTTCAGGATCCCATCTGGCACACTCCTACTTTCACTTTATATGACTTCAAGTCCCTTGAAACTTCTAGAACTGTCAGATCAGCTCTGCCTCCTTCCAAAGTAAAGGTCTCATGCTCTCTTCTTCCTATCCTTCATTATTATTTCTAATTTTATCTTATTGTATTAATGGATAAGTCAGACAGAATAGAAAGAATACTTATTCTTTTTAAAAAATTGTTTCTTTTTTCTTTTCTCCTTTTGTTCTTGGTCCATTATTATGCTTGTCTTACCTGAAAAATTTTCAACTATAAAGACAACTTCAAAAATCTTAATTTGAGCATTTGCATTATAACTCAACAGATGTTTTAATTTTTGTAAGATTCAACTTTGTAATGTACAGAACAGGAATAATAACTTTTGACATCATTGGAAATCAATGTGATAGGAAGACCAGGACCTGGTACATGATCAGTGCCCAGAAATGTTAGCCATGACCTGGTTACAATCATCCTCAGACCCCAGGTTCTGCCTACACACACACACACACACACACACACACACACACACAACAATGCATTCCTCTTTCAATGTGGTATTGCTGCCTTAGTTGTTCCATCTTTGAATTTGGGGGCAGGTTTTTTTTTTCCTATTTATCAATAAGTATGTCATACATTGTATCTTAAATATGAGATGAACCCACTATAAGGTATTTTTGTTCCCTCCGACCTTGACACATAAAATTAAAATATAGAGTGATAACTCGCTTTTGGTTCCAATGTTCTTTTGGTTTTCATTGTTCCATGAATTTTGTGATGCATTTAGGAAAGTCTCTTTGTTATCATTGTATCTATATGACTTTTGTGTAGCTCTCAATGTCCCCACATTAGTCACTTGAGAACAGCTCACCATATTAGTCATTGTGTAATCGATTATCTGTTTTGGCATCGGAGACCAAAGTATCATTCCTGGAATAAAATTTCAATGTGGCCAAGATCTTTTCACCCTCAGGGCTTGGACATCAAAGCTCAAAGTTTCCCTGTCTTAGTTGTCTTAAATTCTGCTCTTTACTGCCATCACCACAGGTAATATTTAGAAAGAGTGGATCACCCTTCAGAAACAGCTTTATCTTCCTATTCCAGCTTCTGTCCCCACTCCTCTTCTACTCCCTTGACTTCTGGGGTTATGTCTTTTAACCTCATACATAATTCACTGTAGTCAAGCAAGCACAGACAACAGAACTTTCTGTGGGAATCACATCATGCACACACACACACCCACCCATAATATATACATTGATATATGTGTATATGTGATATTATTCAATATGTGGCCATTAGCCACATGTGACCATTGATTATTTGAAATATGGTTAGTGAAACCAAAGAGGTACATTTGAAATTTTCAGTTCATTTAACTTTTTAAAATCTGCATGTGGCTGATAGCTATTGCATTGGACAACATAGCTCTGATACATGTGAGATTGCTATAGGAAACAACTAGATACTGGTAAGCAACTCTCTTAGGTAACATGTGATCCAGTTACCTTCCTCAAACTTAGAACCACTCTACTACCTTGTTCTTGGAAGTGAGAGCAAAAGGTAAAAAGCAGCAACATTTCCTCTTAGTCGTCCCTCCCTTTAGTTTCTCATTAGGCTAATTAATAGCTATTATTCAATGCATTTTTGTAGAGTCCTAGATACATATATTAGCTAAAATATTCACAGCCGCCCTGAATGACAGTTATTATGCACATTTATAGGTGATGCTTAGAAAAACCAAATAAGTGGCTTGACACTGCACAGTTAATCAACCTCAGATTTGGGATTTAAGCCAAGATCTGCCTTTAACACATCCCTCTTCTCTCCCCCTTCACTCTCTACACAGTTACGTGCATCCATCTTCCAGGTTGCCATCACACCTCTCCCTGCTATGTAGCAATCCTGGTTTCTTGGTGTGATTATCAGTTATTTCTTTCATGGCCTTTTCTCTGCTCTTTATTTTTCTTCCCTAGATCTGTCCTCTCATATATTTTTCCCCTAAAAGGCCACCTTTTCTACTCAGCCTCTCTGGTTGTCCTACCCTGTACCGTATTCAGCTGGCCTGATATATGTTGTACTATTCTGGGTGAAACTGTTTCCTTACCATGTTTCCTATATGACTGAGGAATGCACAGCTGAGTTTTCAATGCAGCTCTGCAGATTTCTACTTTATTTTCCCAAGTCCATATTTTTACTTGAACACTGACACCTTCAGCTCTCTTTATAGCTTCTTCCTGAAACTCATCAGTACCCATTTAAGAAGGGAGTGAGTCTCTTTCAAAGGGCCAAGTCATTTTTTTTGTCGCCACAAATTTGTAGGAGGCTTAAAAAAAGAAACAAACAAACCAAACGATATACCACCTCAGCTTATCTAACAACTCATAGATGTGTATTCTTTCCCATTTTGCTAGTGAATACAAAGAGGTCCAAAATGATTATTCAATGTATGGTAAACACACGATGAAATCAGAAGGGGCTCCAAAAATAAAAGCTAGCTAGATGTGCAGCCTAAAGTTCAGAAACAATTCCCAAAGGCACTGGAGTCACCCCTTCCCCCAAAAGACTCAAAGGTATATATTCCCAAGGCAGTTCTTGGAAATGAAAGTAGGCAGGACTGGAAATGCTCTTTCATACTGCACATCCAGACAGCCTCTCACAATGGCCTGGCACTGGAAATTTCTCCGGGCTTCAAAGAAGCTCATCTTCTTAAGCATATACTTTGCCAAGGGCAATGAGTTAGAGCAATTATAACAACGGGGGTTCTTTTCTAAGCATGGATGAATTTCTGAAATTCTTAGACAACAGCATAAAAACACGCATGGGTAAGTCTAGGGTTCTAGTAACCAGTAATAATGGTTATTGAGTGTGTTCTGTAAGTGGGGTGGGAAAAGGTCTCATCCAAGCCAGTTTGCTTGTCTTTTTTGGATTGCTTAGAGTTCTCTGTCAGCAGTTTTTTTCAGAGTTCATCCTTGATAGGTCCTGAGTTACCTTCCTGAGTCTAAAAGAACTTTAGAGTACAGGAAGTCAACAACATTATCTTCAAGGTTTCTTCATTGTTTGCATAAAGCAAGCTTCCATTTTACTAGATACTTTAAATGAAACTTCCTTTTAAGTCTTCATTGGATATTTTAGTTACGACCATGCAAGATCAACAGCAGCTAGCCCAAGATGAGAAACGTAAGTCCACTTTTGTTGTATAAATGTAGACCCAGAAGTTTTTTCATCATAACTCATCACTACCCATGAAGAAAACTTAGCAGGACAGGGATGGGCACTGTTATGTCCAGTATCAATTCTCAGGTCAGCTAGTGTGAAAAGAAAATGGAAAGAGATCAAGTAGATTGTGATAGGACCAACATGTGAAGGCTTTTAACAAGAATATAAATAAAATATGCAAATAGTGATAATCACATTTACTTTCTAATATTTATAAAAGTTACTATAAAACCAGGGTGCTCAGGACAATAGAAATTTATACTCCCACAGTTCAAGAGGCTACAGATCCAAAATCAAGAAGTCTGTCTCTTTCTTGTCACCTGTCCTTTTTATAACAATTACCCTGAGATCCATCCTTATCCAATGTGACTTCATTTAAACAAATTATATCTACAAAGACCCTTTTTCCAGAAAAATTCTGTTATAATTTAGATATGAGGTGTCCCCCAAAAGCTCATGTGTGAGACGAAAATTTAGAGGTAAAATGATTGGATTATGAGATCTTTAAACTAATCATATATTAATCCTTTGATAGGGATTAACTGGATGGTAACTGTAGGCAGGTAGGTGTGGCTGGAGAAGTTGGTCACTGGGGGTGTGGCCTTGGGGTATATATTTTGTGAGCTGAGCTTAGTCTCTCTGTGCTTTCTGGTGACCATTTCCTGAGCCACTTTCTTCCACCACAGTCTTCTGACGAGGAATGAAACTGGTGTGTGGACTAAGACCTCTGAAATTGTGAGCCTCAAATAAATGCCTTTTAAAATTGTTCTTGTCTGGTCTTTTGGTTAGAGCAATGAGATAGCTGACACATTCTGAGGTTCCAAGTGGAATGAATTTGGTGGGAGTGGGGGCATTGCTGTTCAATCAGTACAATAATTTTAAGAATTTTCAGTGTTCGCTTCTCTCAGATAGTTGTATAGAATTCATGGCTTGATAGAAAGCAGTTGGACTGGTAATCATATATATTACAAGCTTGCTCTACTTGGATTTGATTTAGTCACTCACATGAATGGGAAGGCTGGAAGAATTCAGTAGTCCTGATCCTGAGATCCTGGAATGGGTTCAAGGACTCATTAATTTTCTAAATGATATGAAAATCATGTAGCAGGCATCCTTATGCCTTCTACAAATTAGAATTTCCCTTTCTTCTCTGATATCTCCCAAGGGGTCTTTGACCTATAAAGGCTAAGAACTACATCAAATCATCTGTGAAGTCCACAAAGCATTTTGATTCCTGGACATAATATTTGATCTGTGTTGTGCTCTTCCAATTCTATGATATATTCAGAGTTTTAGGATAATGTGTTAAAATTCTAACCCTTAAGATTATTTTATTTTGAAATGTTTCCGGCTCATTGATTTTCAATCTGCCTCCTTCTACATAAACCACAGGTGGATCCGTCTTTACTCTACTCATGTTTTATGCAATAGAAAATGTAAATGAATCTCAGAACTTGACGAAAACATGCTAATGTCAGCACAAGGAGAAGAAAGACAGGATTGAAGAGGTTCATTGCTAGAACAGAGCTATTATAAGGGGAGAGGAGGAAACACTGATGGTTTTGCTGCGGGGAGTCAGTGGTAAAACAGTATTTACGTTCCCCATCCAGAATGTCATTCGCCTGATGCTTTAGTCTCTCAGGCAAATGACAATTTCTTACTCATTAAAAATAATTCTATTTGATAACCACCAGCATCAGATCACATGGGCTCTGTGTTTTAAAAGGATACACAGGTTCTGTGGTCAGTGGCTCCTTCTGTGGATAGCCACATGTTAACAACACTCATTCTTCAGGAGTCATGGGTGATTAGCTCAGTCTACACAATTTCTGGCCTCCTCTTACTTTCCTGTTCTAATTTTTTAATCTGCCCAGCTTTAATTTCTTAATCTCTTTGGAGCTTCTCCATCAGAAGGTGAGTGGGAGGAGAGAAAACAGATTACACTCTACTGATCCACCCTCCTTCTTCCTATCATGTGAAAAAGATGGGGTCCAGAGGAGCAGTTTCAGCTATATGTCTTTTCTTGTTCTATTACACAGGAAATCAAATGAATCATGTCAATGTTGTAATATAAAATTGGAGATCTGCCTTTCTTTGGTGAGGGCTGAGTTTAAAATAATGAAAAGTAAAAAAAAAAAATGAGAAGAAAAAATGTTTTTTTCACAATGATTTATGATTACTTTTCCTAACTGCCTTAACCTAATTTCTACTTATGTAAATTATTGCATGAAAAATACACCAAGAAATACAATAAGCCTTTATTAGATTTTCAACTCTAGGCTGGGTATGCTCCAGAGTCTCATTTATACCTGACAAGGAGTCCATAATTGCTCTCATGTATTCTTTTTTCCCTATTGTAGCTCTGAGGATGTAATCCTGGGCTTCTGGCATGATAGACAAGTGTTCTCCCACTGAGCTACACCCATAGCCCCTCCATCATGTATCCTTGAATTGATAGTACTAAGTATTCCTTTTACGCAAGTATAAAAAGTTCAAGGGAAAAATCCTCAGAAGTGGGTGCTAAGTTTCTTGCCAAGCACAGACGTTCTACACAGCCTTATTAAATAAAAGAGAAAACCCTGATACAGCCTGAGCTTCTAGTGAATGTTGAGTTCATGGTTATTCTTTAAAGGTCAGTGAAAAGAATGAAAAGCACTGAGGAGGGTTTGGAATGGCATTCTCAGTTACACTGGCCAGGAAATGAATCCCAGGCAGGCAGGCAGGCAGGCAGGACAAGACATCTTCCAAGAAAACAGGCTCAATATTTTAAGTTTGGAATAAAAGAGCAATGCGTAGGATGAAGAAGAAGAAGGAAAAGAAATCTAAAACCCTAACAAATTGCTGGCTACCCATATAGAAGGAATGAAGACAACCAGAGTCAATGTGACCATTGTGAGTTTTGACCCTCCTTTTAAAGAGTTAGAGATAGTTAATGCCATTTGAAGGCTCCATAACAATAGAAATTTAGCCATTTAGCATTTGCTACTATAGCCTTCTTAAGATGAATTTGTCATTTTCTAGATAGGATAGGGCCTAGATATAAAAAAGAGCAATATCTGTCTATCTATCTATCCATCCATCCACACACACACATACACACACACACACACACTGCTTTTTTAAATACATATAAATATATAATGTATATAATTTTGAATATATAAACATACATTTTTATTAATATACATATTAATATAATGGAAAACAGAAAACATAGTAGCTGAGTGAAAGCTTTCTAAGAGGAGACCTTATTAACCAAGGCAATTAAGCTTTGAAAATAAGTTCACAATTTTCAAGAGATTTTAATTTTTAATGATACTATATCAAATAATGATAGCTCAATTTAAATTAGTCATAATTAAGCTTCTATTATGTTCTTTCCTGTTTTTTCCCTATTGACTAAAACATTGCATTTTAGAGACCACTGCAATACAAAACAAATGAAGCAAATGACTTATATTTTCCACAATTAATTTCACAGACCTTTATTAACTCAATGATATGTCTGATGGTATTAAGTTCTAATTTTCAACCTGGGCCCTTCCCATCCTGACACTAAATGCCTCAATAAGAGATGGAGCCCACTGTGCACAACCCACAATGATATCATCAAAAGCACAGGGAGGTTTTTCCTTCCAACTTCAATGTGCAAGTGGCAATACTGTTCAAGAATAAAAAATAAAAACCCATACAAGTTGTTACTATTTCACAAGGAATGGGTAGCAGCCAAGGTAAATTTTAGCCAAGTTCATATCAAAAAGTATTTCCTAAAGTGGAAAATTTCCTGAAAGGCGTTAGAAAAATCCATCAACAGATTACTTTGAAGGAGAGGGGCCAAAATACAAAGGAAGCCTATCTTGTCCTCACAGAGAATGGGCAGTACAGAATCTTTAATAACCCTCACTTATTTATGTGGAAAAAAGGCTCATGAAATATTTATTTAGTTGTTCCAAGTGAACTTATTTGGTGTTAAAATTAGAAATTTTACTACCCAAAGAATGGACTTTTTCATTAACTATCAAGTTTTCCTCAAGACAAAGTGACATAGGTAAATAATGGCTTCAATAGTTCTCAGCACTGAGTGGCACAGGGCCTGGATAAAATTCTGCCTGGTCCATTTATATTAATCAGAATTCATCTAGAGACTCAGATAATTTGGTGGAATTCTGAGGCTCACTAAGACTTGAAATAGCCAGTTAGAATGTTTGTAAATGCTTCAAATGGGTGTTTCTCAGTCTTTATCCTACAGAAATTTTAAATTTGATAATTCTTTCTTGGGACAGTTGGTGGCTGCCATGGTCCTTGCATGAGGTTTAGCACAGTCCTTGTCCTCTACCATAGTAAGATGTCATAGTACCTCATTCCCTTCAAAGATGAGAGAACTAAAAATGTCTCCAGATTGCCAATTGTCCTCTCAGAAACAAAATCACCCTAGTTGAGAACCATTGCTTAAACTCACGCCAGAAAAGCAATAAAGTTCACCTTGAAATCTCACTTTTCTTTTTCATTTAAAAATTATTAAAGTTATACTGTCAAAAGCAATATATAGATTCAATGTAATCCCCATCAAAATTACAATGATATTCTTCAGAGAACTAGAAAAAAGAATACTAAAATTCATTTGGAAGAATAAAAGGCTCAGAATAGTCAAACCAGTGTTAAGACAAAAAAGCAATGCTAGAGGCATCAAAATACCTGATTATACTACAGAACTACAGTAACAAAAACTGCCAGTACTAGGATAAAAACAGACACATATGTCAATGGTACAGAATAGAAGACACAGAGACAAACTCACACATCTATAGTCATCTGAACCTTGACCAAGGTATCAAAAACATAAATAGGAGAATGCTGGGAGCCATTAGCCATTACACGTTACAGTCGATACTTCTTCTGGATTTTTGATGGGCTCCCTTCATGCCGGAGAAAAAACTAAAGATGTTATAGCTCATTGCTTACAAAATTTTGCCACTGTGGGCGTTCCTAAACAGTTAAAAACCGATAATGGTCCTGGCTATACCTCTACCTCTTTTAAACAATTTTGCTCATCATTTGGTATTACTCATATAACAGGAATCCCATACAATCCACAGGGACAAGGCATAGTTGAAAGAGCTCATCAAACTATTAAAACATACTTATTAAAGCAAAAAGAGGGAATTGGAAAGGGGTATATATCCCCCAAAGATAAACTTAAAATAACGCTTTTTACTCTAAACTTTTTAAATTTGGATTCATCAGGACTTAGTGCTGCAGAAAGACATATGTATCCAAAAAATGTACATAAGCCTAAAGTACTTTGGAAAGATATTCTAACAGGACAATGGAAAGGTCCTGACCCAGTGATTGTCTGGAGTCGGGGGTCTGTTTGTGTTTTTCCACAGGGAGAACAGCAGCCCATTTGGATTCCAGAAAGATTAACTAAAACAGTCTCTACAGATTGAAAAGAAGATGATTTGACTCAAATCCATAACAGCTGATATCCAGAACTCCAGCTTGGCCATTCTTACATCTGCGACAGTGATTAACCAGGATGCTTTTTTCAATAGCTATTTTATTATTGCATTTTTCCACATCATAAGGTTCTATTTTTATTTTTTGAGCTCATACAAACCTAGGTTAATGTTTTTCTGATCAGTTTTATTTTTTGACTGTGGAGTTTTTAAACATTGCAATGGAGATTTCACCTAGGTAAAGCTACAAGGCCTTTACTATTTTCTTATGTGTTGTACGTTTGTGTACACTCTTGTGTTTTGTGTTGTATGTCTGTATGTGCGTATGTCCATATTTCTTATATGAGGAGCGCTCATGAAAAAATGGATCCGAATTATTATTATTATTTTTATTCACGTGATTTAAATGGTTTAATTTAAATTAGGTAAACAGCTGTTAAGGATTGTTTTTAAAGGTGGTTAACAGATCTGTTTGTTTACTAGTTTAAATTAGGTAAAAGGCTGTTAAGGATTGTTTTTAAAGTAGGTTAACAGATCTGTTTGTTTACTTTCACCTTTCCTTTTCATTATATTTAATAATTCTTTTCAGGATAATGTCTCTTTAGCATCATTGCCAGAATTCCTATCTCCATCCCAGTGCCGGTGAAGAACTCAACAAGTAATGCTCAATCAAAGATTCAACTTACTTTGGGAGGAAACTTACTTTGGGAGGAAATGGACATATTGATAGATTCCTCCGCTTTGAACTGCTTGCAGAACTTGCCTGGACTATGTAACTATCGTTTGGTGCAGCGAATTGTGGTAATGCTGGCATATCTTTGCTGATGGTGTCACTAGTGATGCAATTTTTATTTCCTTGCCAGCGCACCCCATGTTAATTGTGGTAGTGCTGACATATCTTTGCTGATGGTGTCACCAGTGATGCAATTTTTTCCCAAGGAGCCGTCAATTGGCTTGGTGTCGTGGCATTTCTGTATCCTCCTCCCTTCTGCTAGTAATGGTCTAAAATTTGGGGGCCAATGGCTTATGCTGGACCGGTAGTCAGTGACGGGTATGATCCAATTGCAGTGGTATCAACCTAAGACAGGAGGCTGACGCCTAAAGGTCAGTTTTCCGATGACGGGTAAGAACCATATGTTGAATTGGACAACCTACCAGGCACGGTCCATAAGCCACATTAACCTCACTCCCCCACTGGCACCAAGGCCAAATTTGGGGGCCAACGGAGGTGAGGCAAAGAACCTCACCCCCCCACTGGTGCATAGACCTATCCACAAGTATGGCTGTATGCTGGACCGGTAGTCAGTGACGGGTATGATCCAATTGCAGTGGTATCAACCTAAGACAGGAGGCTGACGCCTAAAGGTCAGTTTTCCGATGACGGGTAAGAACCATATGTTGAATTGGACAACCTACCAGGCACGGTCCTTAAGCCACATTGCTTGTTTAATTAATCAGAAGGGGGGAGATGCTGGGAGCCATTAGCCAAGTAGGTATGACAATTTCCTTGCCAGCGTACCCCATGTTGCTGACATGTTGCAGCGACATTGAATGTAGGTGACCTTGCTCAAGGACCAAGGCAGATTAGGGTGTTCCCGGTTTTAAGATAATCCTGTTTAGGGCGTTCCCAGTTTAGGTTCCAGGTTTAAGGTTTAAGATTATTCCTGCTGGGAATAGGGCGTATCCTGCTGCCTGAGTTCCCCTTGAGTTCTCACGGGATTCAGACAGTATTTTTGGGAGACAGAAGCCCAGTGGAGTGGATTTGGGCAGAGAACGTGGACTTCCCCAGAACGTGATTGTAGACGGCTGGTGTGAGTTCGGGAATAAAGAGTTGCTGTTTGAATCTACAAGCTGTGTGGTGGCTCGTGATTGTGTGCCCAGCCAGACTGCGGCATTTGTGCCCAGCCAGACTGCGGCAGGAGAAAAGATAGCTTTTTAAACAAATGGTGCTGAGACAACTGGTTATCCACATATAGAAAAATGAGACTAGACCTTTATCTCATCCTGCACAAAATCAACTCAAAATGAATCAAAGATCTTAGAATTAGAGCAGAAACTATGCAACTCCTAGAAGAAAATGTGGGGTCAACACTCCAGCTTTTAGGTACAGGCAATGACTTTCTCAATAGGACCTCTAAAGCTCAGGAAATAATGCCAACAGTTAATAAATGGGATAGTATCACATTAAAAAGATTCTTCATAGCAAAAGAAACAATTAGGAATGTGAAGAGAGAAACCACAGAACAAGAGAAAAATCTTTGCTAGCTACTCTTCTGATAGGGCTAAATATCTAGAATACATAAAGAGCTTAGAAAACTTTACACCAAAAAATCAAATAACTCAACTAATAAATGGGCAAATGAACCAAACAGACACTTCTCAAATGAAGAAATAAAATGGCCGAGAAATATATGAAAAAATGTTCAACATCATTAGCAATTAGGAAAACGTGAATCAAAACTGTACTGAGATTTCATGTCACACCAGTCATGGAAATGATGGTAATCATCAAGAATACAAATAATAATAAATGCTGGAGAGGATGTGGAGAAAAAGGAACAATTTTACACTGTTGGTGGGACTGTAGATTAGTACAATGTGAAAATCGGTATGGAGACACCTCAAAAGACTAGGCACAGTACCAACATATGACCCAGCTATACCACTTCTAGGTTTTTACCCCGAAGAATTAAAGTCATGTTGCTACAGTGAGACATGCATATCCATATTTATAGCAGCAAAATTCACAATAGCCAAACTATGGAACCAGCCTAGGTGTCCATCAACAGATGAATGGATAAAGAAAATGTGGCATATACACAATTCAGCAATAAAGAAAATTGAAATTATGGAATTTGCAGAAAAATGTGTGGAACTAGAGACCATCACGTAAAGTGAAATAAGTCAAACTCAGAAGATTAAGGGTCATATGTTTTCTCTCAAATGCAGAAGCTAGAGAGGAAAAACAAAAACAAAGGTGAAGGTAGAGCTCCTAAAAATCAAAGGGAAATCTGTAGAGAAAGGGGACTAAGGGAAAGAAGATGGGGAAGGAGCGGGGGAGTACTGGTTAGTATAATTTTGATTAAATTATGTTGTTATGTTGTATCCAGGTACTAATATGTAACAACAAACCCCATCAATATGTATAACTATAATGTACCAATAAAAAATGAGGAAAGAAAAAAGTGTTAAGCTTTTCATGATATGTTTTGAATATCCCATCCTTTTTCTTTGGTCACTGAAAATGTGACACTGTTGAGGAATGAATCCTGCAGACGCCCTCCTTTGCCTCTCATCCACTTTCCACCCCAAGCTTCACACCACTAATCTGTCTACTCTAAGGAGAAAACAGGCCCTGACACATTCAGAACCTGGCAGCCCCTCTGTCTGTATTTTCTTCCATGGTGTCCTTGAGCCAGACAGACTGCTGCCGTCTGGGCTGGAGAGCTCCTGGCAGCATGGACCCTAGCCCAGCAGGATCTTCATGTCCTGCAGTGTCCCACCTGGAAGGACTTCAGTGACTGCTCTGAAGGGAAGTCCCAGCAGTTTCTGAGGCTAGCTTCAGAGTGTCACAGAGGAGCTAGGAAGAGATTTAAAGACTCCCATTTGCGGGTCATGTGAACCCAAACATGACAGTAGAACTCAATGCTAACTGATTAAACAGGAAACATTTTTATTATTTTCTACACACAAACTCAGGAAGGGCCCTAGGTTCAAGCATCCCTTAAGTTAAACAAGGCAACTCTAATTAAACATATCTCAAGAACAAATTTGAAGGTTTTTTTTTTTTTTTTCCTGAAAAGGCTTTTCATCATTCTCCAACTTATTGCAGCCCGCGGGGAGCAGTTTTTCAGTGTCATTGAATAGGTAATGGGCTAAGGAAAGTAAACTAGGTCTCTTCCCTTGCCATTCCTTTCCTATGTTTACAGCTAAATCTTTGAGGTAAAGACACTACATCATTATTTGTATTATTAAAAATGAGTGCAGTGCAGATCTTCTTTACCTAGCTAATCAGATGCACACAGCAACTCTTAATGCTGTGTCCCATATCTAAAGTCAATGTAAATCACACATTATAAAAAGCATCACAAACTGATGACAATGTAATTATTTGTTCTACATTTACCCTGGACCAAAGATTGAGCTAGTTCCTCATTTTTAATTGTTGTACCTTTAATCACATATAGTCCTCACTGCAATCCTGTGAATCCAGTTCTGTCACTCTATTTTGAAATAGGAAAATGGAGCCTTAAAGAAATTAAGGTTACACAGTTTGAGAAACAGAGTAGGAATTCAGACTCACATCAAAATCTTTATCCATAGATGGATGAAAAAGAGAGAGAGAAAGACAGAAAGATATCCATGATGTCACATGATACTACCCATCTTTCTAGGAATTCTCCGATGAGAACACCTTGACATGAAAGTTGGCTCCCAACGAGACTCTACAAAGAGAGGACCTTCTTTGTCTACTTAAGGAGGTAGTGCTCATTGTTTAACCCAATGAATATCTGCTTGATAACTTGCACTATTGAAGAAGCAGATTCATGTGTCCTATCCCATACCTAAGGAAACAGAATCTCATGTGTGTAATGGGTGAGAAATTACTATAGGTACTGCATTTCTTTCTTTCTTTCTTTCTCTTTTTTTCTTTCTTTCTTTCTTTTTTTTTTTGTAGTGGGGATTGAACTCAGGGGCACTTGAACACTGAGCCAAATCCCCAGCCCTATTTTGCATTTTATTTAGAGACAGGGTCTCACTGAGTTGCTTAGCACCTTGCTTTTGCTGAGGCTGGCTTTGAATTCATGATCCTCCTGCCTCAACCTCCCAAGCCACTGGGATTACAGGTGTGTACCACCATGCCTGGCAGGTACTGCATTTTTCTTTTTATCGTGCAACGTTCTTTATTCTCCTCAGACTTGGAGAGTGATCATTATTCAAAAAGGCAGAATTTGTGATATTTGTATATAAAATCCAGTACTATGTATGACATATTTAGGTCTTGTGTTTTTTTAATTAAAATTATTCTAGCACCCATGAAAATTTCAGAACACTGACCTATGTTGTCAACAGAAATTTACTCATGGGACCAGATGGCTCTGGGTGGGTCTTATCTGTTGACCCATTCTAGTCCAACTTGGATCCTACATTTTAGCTGGAGTATGCCTGAGCACTTGGACACCTGTTGTCTGCCTCCAGATTCTTATTTTTTTTTGTCTCCCACTTTTGTTATAATGCCCAGTTTAAATACAGATTTGAATGCCTGCACATTTTTTAGTTGGAAGTGCCGCAAGTCTGCCTGCAGGGTTTTCTGTCAGGGTTGATTCTAGTTGCCAGGCTTCCTCTCCTGTGTGGTTTGGGACTTTTGTTATAAGATCTATGGCCATTCTTTGGGAGATTGGTGTTATTTCAGGGTTACTGATTTGGTTGCTCTGAATTCTTTTCTCTAATGACACTTAAAAAAATCTCTTGTGAAACATATCCCTTGAAGTAGAGGGATGTATACTTATAGTATCTTGGAAATATGGCCCTAATTTTATACTCATTATATAGATGTTTTCTGAGATGATGAGAATAAAATCAACTCAAAATGTTTAAAAAAAGAAGTCTCTTGTGGGGAAGTCTCATACATAGGTGTCAGCTGAGTTGCATATATAGCATGTGTCTTCTAGAGAACACCAGGTTCTAACAGGCTAAAGATTGTATTGCTGCATCCCTTCCATTCATATACCAGGAGTTATCACACATGCTGTTTACACAGGATATCATAATCTTGGGCAAAATTGCATTTGTCTTATTTTACATGTGAATTTTCATAGAATCAGAAGTCTAAACATTAATGAGATTTTTCCAAGGCTCCAATAACAAACACTTCAAAATATTGTCTTTGGAATATGTTTATAGTTTGGGGGAGGTGGGGTGGAATAGATATTTATCTTTTTAGTTGTCTTTATTTGTCTTGGTTTTCCCAAATATATCCCACAAATGCACATAGAAGGGTGGGACAGGGGCAAACCAAACTTTATCTTAGATGAGAAAAATAAGCCTAGGATTTTAAAATATTAATAATCTACACTAAAAGATTCACAAACTAGATAATACATGTGTGGAAGACCCATACATTACTGGAAATCTTAGCCAGGATCAAGTGGTACAAGAATAATACACACAGTTAAGATAAATTCACTTTGGACTTAGGAATCTAGGGATACATCATTTTAAGCAAACTTTACACTAACCAAACTTCTGATATCTGCATAAACACTTCACATCTATGTAGATATTTTAAAACTATAGCTAGAAGCTAGGAGTTTATAGAGTAAGTCTCTAAAATTTAGTTCCCTGTGGCTATTTTAAGCTATAATTTTTTAAAAAATACTTTTAGGAAGGTAGAGTGCTTCTTCACTCTCAGGAAAGAAGCAAGGAAAGATTGATTTTTTTTTTTTTAACCCAGGACCTAGAACTTCCTAAAAACTATCAATTTCTAGATTTCCAAAAGATGTTATCTTTCACATTAAAAAGAGAACTAAACATTATGACCAAGGTTCTGTATGTTTAAATATTTGAAGGCAACCTGTGTCTTTCTGTTCTGATTGCATCTGATGCCAAAATGTGGTTAAATTACATCCATAAAGGGATTGGATAATGTGACCCAAATTAAACATATAACCTGAACTGTAACCTGTACTGCCTAGAGGAAACCTGCTAAGTTGTTTTCTCAGATTACAAGTATGCCCCCTGCCAACCAGGAACCCCCAAATGCTATGTGCAGGGGTAGGATCCTGGTAGCCATGCCCATCACATGACCTCACATCCCCATCCCCAACCAAGTATTACAAGGTGCACACTGGGTACAGTGTGGAACAATTGAAATCTCTTCTAAAGAAATTTGGTATTACTACCATGAAATATTTGTCTGTATGTGTCTGTAATTTGTCAACTTGGGGACCCATACTTTTTGCCACCAGTAGTGGAGAATCAAAATATCTAGAATTTTGTAATAATTTCCGAAGTGGTCTTCTGGAAAGTATATTGTTCTTCAGAAAGCATGGTCACAGTAAGGTCCCACCCATCACATTGTTCATCAAAACATGGTGCCTTCTTATAAGAACAAATATGATAATGCCTCTCTCTATCTGAAAATCCCAAATAACCACAAACATGAAATAAAATTCAAATCCAAATTATGGTTTTTATACATTTTCATAATCTCATTCCACATATCTGTTAGATACATATTCCACGGACTCTTTTCCTCCCCTAGTCAGATCTTCTAAATGATCTGTAGACACAGTCTTACAATCTGGTCATGGTCATGCTGAATATCAACTCTTCAAACACACCGAATTGCTTGGCTTTATGTTCCCACCCCTTTCTGTTCTGTCATAAGACAGCAAAGAGAAGGTTTTGAAAAATTTATCCTTTGTGTCCTAGTTCAAATTTTGTATGTCTCTGAAGTTTTCCCTGTATTTTATTCAATTATTAACACCGATTCTCCTCTTCTAGAAACCCTCTGCCAAATCCTGGAGTATAGGCTAATGGCTCCTTTTACTTTCTGTTATTTATACCTGTCCTTCAAAGCGTTAATATTTTGCTATAGTTTTCTAAGTCATACTACTCTTCAACTCAAGGCTAAGAGTTCCAGTAAGGCAATAATCATTTCTTATGTCCCTAAACCAATGTGTAGTCTTATGCTAATCTTGCACTATCTAGTTGCTTGAACCTCTAGAAATCAGGATGCAGTTTGCCTCTTGGGGTATCTATCACATATTTTTTTTAACTGGCTAATTTATTTAACCTTCACAGTAATAGGAATTAAGGAATTACTTATTATTAAATACAGAATTTCTCAGCAGGCTACTATATAGCCCTCAAAAAAATAAATGCTTGAATTGAAATAATTCTTCCTCATTTGTTTTTTCAAATTGTATAAGAACAGTCCCACCAGCAATGTGTGAGTATACTCTTTTCCCCCATATCCTCACCAACATTTATTATTGCTTGTATTCTTGATTGTTGCCATTCTGACTAGAGTGAGATGAAATCTCAGTGTAGTTTTAATTTGCATTTCTCTAATTGCTAGAGATGTTGAACATTTTTTCACATATTTGTTGGCATTTGTATTTCTTCTTCTGGGAATTGCCTGTTCAGTTTCTTTGCCCATTTATTGATTAGATTATCTGTATTTTTGGTGTTAAGTCTTTGAGTTCTTTGTATATCATGTAGATTAATGCTCTATCTGAGGTGCAGGTGGCAAAGATTTTCTCCCATTCTGTAGATTCTCTCTTCACATTCTTGATTGTTTCTTCTGCTCGGAGAAGCTTTTTAGTTTGACATCTTCAAATTTATTTATTCTGAATTTTACCTCTTGCACTTTAGGAGTCCTGTTGAGGAATTTGGTTCCTAAGCTGACATGATGAAGAGTTAAGCCTACATTTTCTTCTAGTAGGTGCAGAGTCCTAGGTCCTTGATCCACTTTGAGTTGAGTTTTATGTAGGGTGAGAGGTAGGGGTTCAATTTCACTCTGCTACATATGAATTTCCAGTTTTTCCAGCACCATTTATTGAAGAGTCTCTTTTCTCCAAGGTATGATTATAGCAACTTTGTCTACTATGGGATAACTCTATTTATGTGCGTTTGTCTCTGTGTCCTCTATTCTGTTCTAATGATCTCCGTGTTTGTTTTGATGGCAAAACCATGCTGGTTTTGTTGCTACCGCTCTGTAGTGTGATTTAAGTCTCATATTGTGATGCCTCCTGCTTTACCTTATTCGCTAAGGATTGCTTTGGCTATTCTGGGTCTCTTGTTCTTTCAAATGAATTTCATGACTGCTTTTTCTATTTCTATGAAGAACAGAAATTTTAATAGGAATTAAAATTTTAATAGGAATTATATTAAATCTGTAAAGCACTTTTGATAGCATGACCATTTTGGCAATATTAATTCTACCTAAGAACATGGGAAATCTTTCCATCTTCTAAGGTCTTATTCAATTTCTTAAATGTTTTGTAGTTTTAATTGTAGAAGTATTTCAACTCTTTTGTTGAGTTTTGCATTGAAACTTTGAAGATAACCTCATGAAAAATGTAAAGTATCTGCCATTATCTTTCTTCCCTTTTTTCCCCAGCCATGAATAAATCCCTACTAGGTGTACTTTTATGCTTTGTGTTCACACATGTATGTTTGTGTTCACACATGTATGTTTGCACTTGCAACTTGCTACTTTTTAGCATGTTACTTAATAGTCCACTTAATTAATTAAGACTTATTTAGGATTCTTCTCCAACTTGTCCATCTTTGGAGATGTTAGCAAGTTAAAATGTGGATGTCTTAAGAGGTAGTATTTCCACTCAGTAACTATGGCAGGACTTACCACCAGTCTTGTACTATTGGGCCTGAATAAACTACTGTCTAAAGTATGAAACTCAAGTTTGTTACTTGAAAAGATATGCCATACATCTTTTATTGCTTAAACATTTCAACTTCTCTACCTCTTTTGAATAGGCTTTAGTATTTTTTAAAAAATAATCTTTTTAAAGCTTTGAAAATGTACTTTCAGAGTACATTAAGAAAAATTTCCACTTAAATATTGATTAAAATCATAAAAGGAATTACTGTCTTAGAAGAAATATATAATCATCCCTTGCTTGCATCAATGACTCCCATAATGGTCTCAGTAATAGGCCTTAAGTTTGGTATCTGAGCTTCCAGGAATTTGGACAGATTTCATCAGTTAATTAACCTCACATGCTTCCAGGAATCTAATCAAGTTGACCTTCAAGTTACACATAAGCACATCTTCCCACAGACAATCCAAATCACAGCTGATCAAGTGGCTCATTAAAAGGAAACTGCTTTAAATACGTATACACCACAGAAACTCCTTGACAGTGATGAGCCATTAATACCCAGTAAATATGTCACTAATAGTAAATTCAAATAGCAACTCTCCTCCTGACAGCATGATAAGCTCTTTGTCAATGCTTGGGAATATTAACGTGTTCTTCATATGCTTTCTATACTCTATAATTAAACCCTAATGCTAATGTACCCAACTCTTAAGCCTCTAGACTGATACTAATTATGCTGTATTATTTATTAGTGGTTTAATCACTAAACATTTACCATATCACAGTTTCTGTAGGCCAGGAGTTAGGGAGCAACTTAATTGGTGAGTCTGACCCAGAATCATTAGTGAGTTTGCTATCAGGGTGTAAGCTAGAAATTCAGTTATTGTAAAGCCTTCTTTGGACTGCAGAATCAATTCCAAGATGAATCGTTAACATGGCTATTGGTTGGAGGTCTCAGTTCCTAGCCACAAAGATTTCTCCATAAAGCACAGGGCATAGGACTGCTTTAAACATTACCTTCTCACAAAGTGAAAGTTCAAAAAGAGAAAACCACAATAACTTTTATTTATGACCTAGTCTTGGAAGTTATATTTTATCACTTCTACCATATTTTATTTATTGAAGTCATTAAAAATAAGGCACAGTGAAAGGGAGGTAGACTAGGCTCTGCATTTTGAAAGAAGGAGTATTGAAGAATTTGTTGGCATATTTTAAAGCTACCACACATGCAGATTTGTCTTCTGCAAATAAACATTAGGCACATGCACGTGGTGGCCATCAACAGATATATTTAAATATACGGGAAATTAAATGGATGAACTTTATGCTATGTTATCCGTATCTCTATAAGAATGTTTACTTTTTTAATAAAATAAATGAGGCACTCAAGATACAGCTAAGTTGGCATGCTTGCCTAGCATGCATGAAGTCCTGGGTTCAATCCCTAGCAGTACAAAAAAGAAATAAAAGAAAGGAGAGAGAGAAATAAGAAAGTTACTGAAATAAAGTTATTGAAAACAGAGAATTAAGGTCACTGGGGTCAGTTGTGCACCCAGCATTTTATCTAAGACAACTAATTCTTATTAAAAATTGTGAAATAGTCAGTGATATGTTGAAGCTTGTTTATAAGAGACAATTCCCAGTATCTTTAACCCAGCGCCATGTTCAGTAACACCATATTGAAAGTTTAGAAGCCCCCATGATAGGAGTATTTACACAAAGGAAATTGATAAATTCTATAAATCAGTGATTTTCCTTGGGTGCAATTTGCCCTAATACATAAATGAGGAAAATTGAAATCTAAGAAGTTTTAAAATTTGTTTTATAAATTTTTGGACATTTTTCTTCCATTGAGGACCATAAGACTAGTAAATGAAAAGGCTGGAATTTGCACCAAGTGTTGAAAGCTAAAACCAGTTTTGTTTTTAGTATGCATACTGCCTCTCAAAGAGAATTAATTACTGTACTTTGCTGAAATCATTCTCATTGCCTCTATCATGAAATTGGTACTAAAGACTAATTATAGCTAAGTAGCTGAACACTTGGGAACTAATCATATTTAAGTTTAGGGATTGAAAAATATTAGTGAAAATAAAAAATAAAAAGAGGTACCTTCAATTTAATTTTAAGTAGACAAATTGAGATGAGAGAGGTAGACAGGGGGAGAACTACATTCTGTTCAACAGGAAATTACTGGAAGTTAGATATAGCAGGTACCTCTGCAATATTCACACAAAGTGTGAGAATACTTTTTTTTTTTTTTCAACAGAACACTCTCAGTCTCATTTCTCTAATTTGACATTGATCTCTCTAATACAATATTTATTACCTCTGGCTTCAGATAAACACCCTTGAAAATTCATTTCTTATGTATACAATTTCACCCTATTTTGCATATTTGAAATATCCATATTACACACACACACACACACACACAAATACACACACAGAGTTGTGCAGAATGACCCTTGTGCAGATAACCATACACACACTAATGACCACATTCTCCAAAATGGATGCTTTCAACACGTGGAGGATGGAGAGGAAGATGAAATAGACTTCCCTTGAGCAACTCTTTTTCAACATTAGCCCTAATAGTTCAAAAGTGATCCCATTTACAGATATTAAGCAAGACAGCTGTGTAGAGATGATGGACACGTGCATGAAGGCATATGCATGTGAAATCTTGCCACCATGCTAGAGATAAAAACGTGACAGCTAGGTTACCATGGAGACAGAAGCAAAGACACCAGCTACTTACTGTGAATACCAATTAACAGCTAGCACTTCTTTATGTTACTAAAATTGGTTGCCAGGGTAACTCAAAGGATTGGCTCAGGTTATCAAATTAATTAAAAATCAAATCCCCAAAAAAGTCAGATTCTTTAGAATATTATGGAACTTAAAGAAATAATAATTTATGAAAATTCATGCTATTCTCACCATGGCATGTGCTTATTTGTCTATGATTCTTCCTTTGTTATTTCACCTTTGCTTTTTACTTTCTTAAAATATTGATTAGGCAGAAACTAGGAAATATTTTTTAATATTCTCATGCTTCCAACAAAAGAAAACTAAAATAAAGCTATCATTTACAAGTTATTTTATACATATATTATATAAAACAAGTTTCTTATATGTATGTATGTATCTATCTGAAACAGATTATAATTGTATAACACGGTTGATTCCTGGGTACCTGCATTTTTTCCCTCAGCAACTACTATCTATGTGTCTTGTGCTTCCAAATACGTTACTGAGGTCTCCAAAAAACATTCTGCCATGCAGGACATTAACCATGTTTTTCTGAGAATTGAATTAAACTGGATATTTTGCCACTGGGAAGAGTCACTCTGAAGCCTTGCTGTCTTCCGAAGTCCATGGTGTAAGCAGCAACAGCAGCGCTGAGTAGATTAGAGCCTGCCTGACTCATGTAGACACAGCATCTGCCCCTGGAAAGCTAGGTAAGCTTGGACAGGGCATCTGTCTTCTCCAGTTCAGTGTCCTCGTTTACTGAGAGTTTTTGCTGAATACCTGAACGTTTACAGCAACCTTGCTCCAAAACACCCAGCCTCTTTGCCAAGGATTATTACAACAACTTCCCAACTTGTCCCCAGCAACCAGAATGATCCTAATAAAATACAAGTCCGTTCATGTTATTTCTCCTGTGACTCCAACTCCTTAAGATCATGGTGAGATTAGAGGAGATATTCCCTGAAAGGGACTCAGCACAGTCCCAGGCAACAAGGAGTAAGTAAGCAGTAGGACTTTAATAATAATAATAATAATGAGGAGGAGGAGGAGGAGGTGGAGGAGGAGGAGGAGGTGGAGGAGGAGGAGGAGGAGGAGGAAGAGGAAGAGGAGGATAAAAGAAGCACTTAATGGAGCTATCACATTTACTGTGTGTCAGGCACTATTCTTAGTGCTTAAGTCTGTATAGGTTTATGCATAATGATCACAATGGTCTTTAATTAGCTAGCTGTTGGCATCATCCCTGTCTTGAAATTAAGGAAATGGGTACAAGGTGAGTCAGTTAGTAGTGTACAGTTGAAAGTCAAGCCATGCAGCCCAATTTAGAGTTTATCCTCTTAACCACCACACTCCACTGCCTGTTAGTAGGTAGAATAGGATAATATTTTCAAATATTATCCCATGTTCTTCTTGGATTATCTTCGTTCTACTCCTAAACTTTCGCTTACCTTTACTTCCTATAGTTCAAGCTGGAGAAAACTTTGCATTCCAAAAGCCCAAGCCTTTAGGAACAATTATAAAAGTATTGCAAAGAAGATTAGAATAAGTAGAAAGGATTTCAAAATGTGGTGAGGAGAGGTAAAAAAAATGGCTTGATCTAAAGAAATGAGAATAGTACTACTGCCCCCAAATTAAAAAGCGATTCTTAGCTATGTACGTGGCGGCGTATGCCTGTAATCCCAGGGACTTGGAAGGCTAAGGCAGGAGGATCCCAAATTCAAGGCCAACCTCAGCAACTTAGTGAGATTCTGCTTCAAAATAAAATCTAAAAAGGCTGAGATGGCCAGGAACCCTGGCACATGCCTGTAATACCAGTGGCTCTGGAGGCTGAGGCAAGAGGATCATAAATTCAAAGCCAGCCTCAGCAAAAGCGAGGCACAAAGCAGCTCAATGAGACCCTGCCTCTAAATAAAATACAAAATAGGGCTGGGGATGTGGCTCAGTGGTTGAGTGCCCCTGAGTTCAATCCCTGGTACTCCCCTACCCCACAAAAAAAGGGCTGAGATATAGCTCAATGGCAAAGTATCACTGGGTTACATCCCCAGTACCACACACAAAAAAAATAATAAATGACATAACATAACATAAAGGGTGATTTTCCCCCTTTATATCATGGGGAACACCAAGAAGGTTGAGTTAAGAGGTTGCCTGGACTGTCCTAGGAACAGAAAAGATGCTTATTGGGAAATGGATATCCTCTGTGTACAGGCTATGAAACATAAGAATGAAGTTAAGAAAAATTTTAAAGAAACTTTGGATCAACAATCCTGACAGTTTTATAGGATTGTGACTCAACACAGAAATTATGTTCTTGAAGATAAAGGAAGCCATGGTTCTTACAAATATGAGTTTGTGGACTGAGATTCACATACATGCATGAGATAATGTGTACTAGATATCTACCCTAAACTCAGAAAAGTACTATTATCATTCCAATGACTAGTAATTAAGAAATAATACCTGAAATAATATTTTCCCACAACTTATATAGAATTTCATTGCTCTTTTTGGAACATTTGAATCCATCACTATGATAATCAGATAGCAAATCAGATCACATCAGTCCTTACTCTGGTGTTGTTGGGCTAATGTACAAATGGATTTGACCCTGAGGTTCCTTGTAAATGAAGCAAATCCTGTTGTTGAAATAGCCTTCAAATAAGAATAAACAAGTAATATGGACATCTTCTTAATTGTTCAACATTGGTTTTATTTCCATATAATAAAAATTGATAGATAATTTTTTTAGGGATATACTCTGTCCTGAATTTGGCAAAGAAAAAAATAAAGTGCAAATGTTGCAGATGAAAATCCTTAAAGTGCTTTAAAGTCAGAAATCAATGTGTTATATAAAGGTCTCAAATTACTTACTAAAAAGTCTTCTTAATGGGTAGAAATGACAACAACAACAACAAAAAAGTATATTTTTTCTTTTATGGGAAGGGTCCAGAAATATGACATTGCTTGTGTACCCTTGCTACAAACATGCAATTCCAAAGCATAATCATCTGAAAGCTAGATTCCTGAGGATCTTACAGTTTTTGATCAGACATATCAAAAGAGGTATGGAGTTGACAATTTCAATAAGCTAATTCTTTTGTGTGTGCTATTAACTGCCTTCTCAACTGAATATCAGAGTAAATATCATGCAGTCTGTTATTGATTCAAACAGAATTCAGCACTTTGTGTGGGTTCACCAGAATGAACATGGATGAAATGGTGTTGAAGCAACAATAAATCAGAAGCATATTTAGCAGACTACTGGAGAAGAAAGAATGTACAGGGTGTTGCTTCATTCTGATACATGAATACAGTTGATCTCTTGACTGAAAGGATAGCAGAGGGGTCAAGTGGTCAAAATACTCTGGGTTCTTTTAATCTCAGTTGTGCATTCACTAGCTTTGTGAGCCCTGGGAAATTATTAAATCTTTGTCTTAGTGTCCCCATCAGACAAAACAGCCATACTAATAGTACCTGTGTCAAAGAGTTGCCTGAGAATTAAGTAGATTAATATATGGTTAAGTGTTTAGAGCAGAGACTAGCACATAAGAAGTGCTATGCAAGCATTAACTATTATAAGTGACCATGAGACAAACAGACAATGTGGTCTAGACTCTCCTTTTTAAAAACCATATTAAAAATAATCATCCTTTTAAATATTTGAATATATATATACATATATGTGTGTGTGTGTGTGTATATATATATATATATATATATATATATATATATATATATATATCTTACTATGTACCAGACCCTGTTATAAACAGTGTACATATTTTAGGTCATCTAATATAGAAACAAGATTTCTAATAAAATATTTTCTTATTAAAACTAAAAGGGAAATAAAAGGTATTCCTCTATTTGACTTTAATAGTGCTAAAAAAAAACTATTTGTTTTTAGCAGTTAGTGAGATAATCAGCTCCTGCAGATGTGTAAAGTTCACACTCATCAACACGGGAATAAAAAGTGGTACTTTTATGTGGTACTGAGATGATATATTGAATTACCCATGCAATGTACAACTTGACATTCTTAGTGTTCAGGAATGAAGCTAGCACAGTGTTCTTAACTGTTAGGAAGGCTATTTCAAAAGTAGATTAACTAAAGGCCAGACTGGACCCCAGCTGACTTAGGGTCAAATCAAGCTAATTTAACAAACATACATACCCCAAACCCAAAAGTCATGCCTACTACCCCTTTCTCTCTCCCATGCAGGAATGTTTCAATCTGTTCTCATATCAGCATAATTAGCAACTTATGTCACCCTGGCTCTGAGATAAATACTAATTAAGGAACACTTTTATGCCAGCAAACACTTGCCTCTCCAATGAGCACTTTGAAATGTGTTATCACCTGGTTCTATAATAAGCAAGATGGGTGGGGCGGCTCCTGAGACCGGCTGAGATAAATATTTGCCCCTACCCCAGTGGTTGGCTCTTTTGCATACAAACCCCTTTGTAAATATAGCTCACAATTGTCAATATGAAGCTCTGGGAAATGAGTTTCTGCGGAGAAAACAGAACTGTTTGCTTATTCCCAGAGATCCGGCAATTCTGTGCCCTCTACTTGTTGGCACTCGGTGACAGCTGGTCATTCCAGGGTGGACAAAAACATTTCCCCCTGGCATGTTCTCTTCACTGGCCTATGTTGAACGGAGGCCAAGTTCATTTATAACTATTTCAAGGGCAGAATTTAAGATTATTCCAAGGGCTCTCACAACATTTGCTTTTCTGAAGCGGCACGGCAGGATACCCAATCTTGGTTGGCTCAGAGATTGAAACCTACAACATCTCTACAAGCTGAGCAAACTTTCATAATAATAAAACATACACTCTTGCCATCTAGGAGCCTTAGCAAAACAACTCAAAAACAATGTACACTTTCTCCATTTCCTGCAGTATAAACTTCCTCAGAGTGTTCTCAGGTTTCTTGATAGCAGAAAGAGGTTAAATAAATGTTGAAAACAAACCATTAAACCTGCTCGGCTGGATTTTTTTAATGGCCCCCAAATTCCAGTAGGGCCCCCTTTTTTCTGGTGTGCCCTTTTTAATCCCAGGACATTGAAGCATTTGGGGAACACTAATTCCCAGATATCCTTGAAGATCTTCCAGGTGGTAGATGACTTAGTTCACTAGGAAAGTGTGTCTATAGGCCTTCCCTCTGGGAATTGGGACAGATACCTGGCCACGTCCTCAGACTAGTGCTATAGCTTAGGAGCCTGGGTCAGGGCCTGTTTCACTGTCGGGGCTCAATGTACTTTTGTTGTATGTCTAAAACTCTGCATAGTATTAACACAGGGTCTTTTTGCTTGTTACTTCAATGGTGTCACCTAAAGTCTTAATCAGAAATAGAAGGGTTCACAACCTAGATGCCCTTCAATAGATGAATGGATAACAAAAATGTGGCATTTATACACAATGGAGTATTACTATGCACTAAAAAATGACAAAATCATGGTATTTGCAGGGAATGGATGGTATTAGAGCAGATTATGCTAAGTGAAGCTAGCCAATCCCTAAAAAACAAATGCCAAATGTCTTCTTTGATATAAGGAGGGCAACTAACAGAGCAGGGAGGAAGAGCATGAGAAGAAGATCACCATTAAACAGGGACGAGAGGGGGGAGGGAAAGGGAGAGAGAAGGGAAATTGCATGGAAATGGAAGGAGGCCCTCATTGTTATACAAAATTACATATAAGAGGAAGTGAGGGGAAAGGGAAAAAAAAACAAGGGAGAGAAATGAATTACAGTAGATGGGGTAGAGAGAGAAGATGGGAGGGGAGGGGAGAGGATGGGGGGATAGTAGAGGATAGGAAGGGCAGCAGAATACAACAGACACTAGTATGGCAGTATGTAAAAACGTGGATGTGTAATCGATGTGATTCTGCAATCTGTATAGGGGGTAAAAATGGGAGTTCATAATCTGCTTGAATCAAATGTATGAAATATGGTATGTCAAGAGCTTTGTAATGTTTTGAACAACTAATAATAAAAAAATAAATAAAACACACACAAAAAATAGAAGGGTTCATATCAATTTTTAAAAAATCAACTAGTTAATAATTCTTCTGGAGACAAAGTATCTGTGTTCCTGGAATAATAATTCTAACCTTATTTCTTTAAAACAAGCTAAATAATTTCTAACTAGTTTCTTCTTTATCCCCTAAATGTTCTCTTGTCTTAATTTTATCAACATTCTCTTGGAAATAATAAACACTGGGTAAAAAGCTGAGGGTTCAAAAAGCATCCATTTACTAGTATGAAACATCTAAAACTCCTTTATCCTTTTAAGTACCCAGAGACAAAAGACCCACAAGGCTAATGAACAAGTCGTGCAGGTAGCCTTTGGCTTGGGCCATCTCAATACTTCTTGTCTTTGCTCTGGACCCCTTTTGGTGATATCTGACACCTTCTGATACCAAGAAACCCATATTGGTGACAAATAAGGCTGAGCATGCTGAAGCTCTCTAACAGTTAAATCTAAGAGAACTTCTCTTCACAACATGGGTTGCTTTCTTGGGTGCTTAACCACTGAGCAAAATCCCGAACCCTTTTATTTTTCATCTTGAGACAGGGTCTTGCTAAGTTGCTTAGGGCCTCACTAAGTTGCTGAGGCTGGTTTTGAACTTTTGATCCTCCTTCCTCAGCTTCCCCTGGGATTACAGGCAAACGCCACCATGCCCAGCACAATTTGAAGATGTTATAAAGCCCAGTGTCTTACAGAGGACTTAGCAGAAACTGTCCTTGGAATTTAGTCACAGCACCTCTTTCCCTGTCCCCACTGCCTGAGGACCCAGACTTAGCACCACAGGAGCTTCTAGAGACAAATGTTGCTCTCTCCTTGGATCTACACACACTCCACACTGCTCTTTGTCATCAGGCCCAGAATACTTTGCTGGTTCCATTTTACCTTAAGATCTCTTCTCTGTTGGATGGCAATTTTTCCCTCAGTAGATTGTTGCTTCTGGCCAATCTCATAAGTTGATTAATTAATGATAGGAATCCGAGCAACCAGCAGTTTAAAATAAAAACTGAAGAAGATGGAAGTAGAGGAATTTGAAAACCTCCAGAAAGAAATTGACAAGGAATATTATTTTTATTCCATTTAAAAAACACAGCCAACATACTAATTTACCCATCCATGACCGTTCCATTCATGTTGTTCCACATATACACACGAAACAATTTCAACTTAACACCATTGGCAGCTAGTGACACTCCGCCCAGGTATTCCTGAAGAGAATACCCAGGTCCTGTTATCTCGTCTCCACAGATATATCACCTTCTGATTGGCTAGGCCTGAAAGTGTAAAAGGGGAATCCATGAAATGAAAGATTGAAAATACCCGCCTTTTTCCTTGGTGAGAAATTTCAAGAGAAGCCACTGGCCAAGGCAGACAGATGACAGCTGCCTTACATTCAAAACAATCCTGTTCTTCCAGAGATTTAGAAAAACCCCAAGCATGAACTTAGCATCTCCTATCATCACAAGCATGTTTGCAATCACTCACCGATTTTCTAAGGGTAATTAATTGTTTCTAAAAGCATTTGTATATATCATGAATGCATCTTCTCTTGGTCTTTTGTGAGTTCCTTTTTCTTTCTTTTTTTTCTGCAAGGACATTTATAAGATTGTACCAAGAAGTGAAAATCTTAAACATTGTTGAATGTCTGAATATGACAGATGGAATTAGAGGAAATGTAAAGAGTTCCATGACTCAGTGTTAGCAATAAAGAATTTAAAAAATGTATTGTAAAGAAATGTACATAGAAATTGCCACAGAGCACTAGGGTGCAAATATTTTCACACGATTACTTCACATAATTTCCATTTTTGCCATTTGTGAAAAATTTTAAAGAAGGTTAATGTAACTGAACTCTAGTTAGACAACCTTTCTTTATTTCCTAGTGACATGTGGCCTGCAGATGTGAATGGCAAATCAAAATCCAAGGAACTAAGCCAAACTCATATCTGCAATTCATAAAACTTAAACCATCTCTGTGAACATGATTTCAAGACAATGTCCAGATCATGTTAAGCTCTTCTTTATGTCTGTATAACTTCAGATTTGTGGGCTAATGATTACTTTTACAATGTCTTTGCCATTTGCACAACACATATGCATTACTTAGAAGCTCAGAAAAAATACCCTTAAAAGTTGAGATTTTCGTAATAAAACAAAACGTGTTCTACAGTGACTTCTGGTTGTGGAAGTTGTACAGTGAGTCTGTCAATATTATACAGTATAATCTGTTTCACAATCTGGTGGAATACATGTGCGAACAGGGATGATTCCAAAATTTTTAGCTCTTGAGGTGGCCTGGCAGAGGAATGGGTGCTGGGGGTCCTGGGCCAAAGTCGGCATAGAATCAGAAACTAATACTTACTATCCCATTAGAATATACATAATCTGTTGTTAGCAATATTATACTTAGGTACATGCCTCAAGACAACATGGTCTTCTATTTATGCAGAGGATATGGTTTATTATTTAATATATATGCTATTTATTTAATCCTTTATGGATTAAATAATACTTTCATGTTTTAGATGAAGAAATTAAATAAAGCCCATAGAGTGATCTATAAGATGTTGTGATTTATGTCAGGGAACAGGTCAGAGAAGTTACAATTTCATTCTCCTCAAAGGAATGTCTGTCACCTGTTAGTCATCAAGGGTTTGAGGGAGAGTATAGGGTTCCAGCACCCAAGGGTTGTAATGTGGACTATTTTTCTTCCCAAGACATAGACTTTAAAGGCAGAGCATAAACTTTTGAAACAAAGTCTCTTCTATCTCCTATTAATAGGAGATAAAAATATTATATATAAAAATATAAAATATCACACTAGCTTACTTTCATGAATCATTAAGTATAGGGATCTTAAAACATACAAATATAAATACCTTATATTGAGTGGGCTTATTTAAATTCAGTTGCTATACATACATCAACCTTTATTTTTCACACATAACACTTGGATGGAGTCTGAAAAGAGTTCTGAGCCTGGCCTTCCATCTACCCTTCCCCAGACATCTCATGACTATAAAATAGAGAAAACACCCAGGGAAACAATACACCGCAGAAAGGGTGGTTTTCTCCAAAACCTATGGAACCACTGCCAAAAAGAGCAGCAGCTTAGAAAATAAAATAGATTTGTAGTTACTAATAGAGTAACTGCACTCAAGAGGATTTCCCCAGTTTAACAAATTCTCAGAGATTCTAAAGATCAAATCCCTATTCTTAAATTTGACCCACCATCATGTCTTCAGTGAGAAGTAGAAAATGAAACAGAAAATCACCCAGAATGTTTGGCTTTCTATACCATTCCAGTAAGAAGTACCCTTAAGGTGGGTGGCTAGTAAGCAGAGGTGAGCAGTGCATGTCAAACTCCTTTGAGTAAAGTGAAGCGCTATGCAAATTTCAGTTTTATTGACTCAACCTCTTTAAAAATAAAGCAGAGACAAAGCAAAGCTTTCTGAGATAAGGCATGCTTCCCTCCTTATTATGGTTGTATGTGTGGAAGGGAGCAAGGAGAGTAGACAAGAGTGAGCAATAGGGAAACAGTGAGTGAGTGGATGTGAGTGTCAGAGGGAGTCCGAATCCTGCTTTCTATCTGGGCTTCAAAATTTTCATTGACATTTTTACTGGGGATTGAACCCAGGACTTCAATCATGCCAAGCGAGTGCTCTACCACTTAGCTACCTGACCAGCCCATTATAAAGTTTTCACTTGATTAGTATAATCCTTAAATTTTGGAATATTCCTCTGTATTATATAATGAAAAAAAAAAGACTATCATGATAAAAATTATCTTCTGGGGAGTAAGAGCTTAGAGAAGAATTTTTTGACTCTTAGGGCCTTGTGACATCAACAGGATCCACTCCATGGCTCACCTCTCAGCCACATAGGACCACATGTTGAGAAGGGCCCACATTTGGGTTAGTGTTCTGCTGTCTTGGTCATCCCAGTCTTAATAATTCATGGATGGGAGACCTATATTTTAATTTTTCAGTGGGTACCATTGGTAGTCCTGGGCGTAAAAGGAAGCCCTAGGCCATAGTTTCACTAGCCTCCATTTTTAAAAAGTGTGTGTATGTTTACATGTGTGAAGTCCTTAAAAAGAAACAGTGTTAAAACATTCTCATAAAAAAGTATTCTTGGGGCTAGGGTTGTGGCTCAGTGGCAGAGTGCTCACCTCCCATGCATGAGGCACTGGGTTCAATCCTAAGCACCCCATAAATTAAAAAAAAGGATTCTTACAACAATTGGGTGTGGTGACCCAAGCCTGTAATCTCTACAACTTGGAAGGCCAAGGCAGGAGGACCAAAAGTTCACAGTCAGCCTGGGAAACTTAATGAGACTCTGTCCCAAAATAAAAAAAAAAAAATTAAAAGGTGAATATTTAGTTCAGTGATAAAGTGCCCCTGGGTTCAATCCCCAGTACCACACTCAAAATATATTCTTATATTTAGAATGAGTAACTCCTCAATGTACCTATTTCTTTGAGATATTTTATAATCATTCTTAACCAAAACATTTTTCTTTCACCCCAATGGATGAAGAGAAAATAAATGAAAAAAAAAGAACATGTCAAGGAAAAATTAATTATTTTATCATCAATAATTCTGAAGATAGGTATGGTAATTGTAAGTATGTGACCAGTAGGGTATGTGGCTTGCTCAGCTCTTGCGGTAGCATAGAGAGGGAGTGGAACTGAGGATCCCAGTCTAAACAAAATGAGCAGAGCCTTAGAGAGTGATTTGAGGGTTTCCTACATTAATCATAGCAATCACAGCCTTTACCTCAACTTCTCCCTGCAGACTTGCTTTCTCATTCCCAGTTCCCGTATTTATCCCTCAGTCTTCCAAGACTTGAGATTCAGTGCCTAATGCCATACACTCTTGCCGGGAAAGCCTTCTCCATTTCCATACTCCCTGGGCACTGCTTGCTGGTACTCAGAGCGCTGCTATCTTCTCAGGGATTCATATAATGACTCTGAGCATCCTTTAGCTCCAAATCAAGTGCTAAATTTACATTATGCCCCACCACCCACACACAAAGTAAAAGACATGTTGGAGCCCTAACCTCAAGCACCTCAAAGTATGGCCTTATTTTGAATTAGGATTTTCCTAGATGTAACAAATTAAGATGGGCCCTAATGTACTATGATTTAAGTCCTTATAAAAAGGGAAAATTTTAATACAAAGACAGACACACGTGGAGGGACAATGATGGGAAGAGACACAAGAAGATGACCATCTGTAAGCCAAGGACAAATAGCTGACCCAGATCCTTTCCTCAGGAGGATCAACCCTGCCAACACCTTGGCTTAGGACTTCTCACCTCCAGAACTGTAAGACTATAAATTTATGTTGCTCAAGCCACCCAATTTGTTGTGTTTTGTTGCAGTAACCTCAGCAAACAAATATGTAAAGTATCTCAAGAATATTTAAGGGCTCCTAGTATCCTAAGTTGGTGGTTTTTTAATTACAGTATCCCAAAAGAATGGTATGGTGGTAGTTTGTAAGGTTCATCATAAATCACAATATTTTGAAAGATATTCTTGTCTATGTGTAAGATTTAGTTAAGATACTTCATATCATAAAACCCATGATGCTTACCTTTTTAAACACTGATATTTGCTTCATTGAAATGCATAAAAATCGAGCTAAAGTGCCAGAAATTAGAAACCACCCTTGATATGCTTACTGGAGTGTTTAGTGCACCTATTTTCTGCCCTGTGGACACAGTGAAAAATGTTCTAAGACCAATTTTTAAATCCTAACTTACAGTTACAATATATATTTTGAAAAAAGTTGCCTCATCCGGCATTCTATTTTCCAATAACTGGTATTTTTTTAGGAAAAAATTTATATATATATATATATATATATATATATATATATATATATATATATATAATTGTAATACATTTTATATATGTATATATATGTAATTGTAATAAATTATATATATATATATATATATATATATATATATATATATATATATATATAATTTCTCTCTTCCATGTTATTACTATGGAATTTTCAGTAATACAAACTATGTCTATGTGCTATTACTAGAATACAGTGATCATAAAGAAAAAAAAAACAATTACCTTACTCAATACCACATAACCACATTGGGTTTAGGTTTGCATTTACTAAATTAACAGACTGGTTTAGAATCTTAAAACTGGTAGTCAGATACCAACCATATTACTACACCTACAAATTCAATAAACACCTTTGAATCAAAATATTTAATAAACATATAATTTATATATTCTCCTGGTCACTGTTGAATCACTGATAATTATTATTTTATATTGGGCTTCTAGCTAGTTTATATTTCTCATCACTAAATAGTAAGGAGCTTATCTGATTTTCAAAGATGCTTATCAGTAGTACTAATTTAAATGTCAAAAGTTAATCTAAAGCATTAATAAAGAGACTCCTTCACCAAATGAGAATCTCCAATGTAATTTCATTATTCTCCACCCTTATAGAAGATACGCCTTAGATTTGTTTTTTTTAATAACTATTTTATGTATTCATTTTTTTAAACGTGGTGCTGAGGATCAAACCCAGGGCCTCACCCATGTTAGGAAAGCTCTCTCCCACTGAGCCACAACCCTAGCTCTTCTCATTAATCCTTTTTAACCACTTTGACTTAAGAATAATATTCACAGTTAATGTGTAATGTTCTGAACATTCTTAGTGCTTTATTTTTGTAGGGTATTTAATAAAAAGTGGTTTCAATAAAAATCTGTTAGTTTAGATAAAAGGTTAAAAATTGTTTTATTTAAAGATTTAATTTCACTTCAATGTGTTTTTAGAAATAATCAGCAAAAATAAAAAGCAAATTGCGTTTTTCCACATTTAACGTAAAGAAAAACAATTTAATTTACTGGAAATTATTTCTTTCATAACACAATAAATTAAAACAAATTTTAAAAATGACAGATTATGTTTATTTAGTGACTGTGTCTATGAAAAGGCAGGTGGAAACTTACCTTGTTTTAACAACTAAAATTAGCCTAAAGCTGTTTTCATAATTGTTGAAACATCAACTGAGATTAAAAAAAAAAAAAGATTTGGAGGTTTATATTTATTCTTTCTATCAGATGCAAGAGAAGAACCTAAACTGTTGTTGCAAGTGTTTTCTTTATAAATACTCACTTTGGTATGGCTAGTTTTTATTTCCAATAAATGAAAACTAAAATTAAATGTGATTGAAATGTATTTTGCCTTAAAATATTTGGTTTTGGAAATTGTAGAGCCAATTTGATCTTCTAGTAAAGTTTTTTTGTTGTTGTTGTTGTTTATTTGTTTTGTTTTTGTTTTTTAAACATATGGAGAAAATTTATAGATAAGGCACAGTACTGAGGCAAATTTGTAGCATTGTTATTGTTTTATGGTTGTGCTTGACTTTTCTATTCAAGCACTGATGTTCCTCATGACTTCTGTCTTTCAACAGTAGCAGTTTAGAGATGAAATCAGTGAGTGTGGATAAAGCTCATACAGAGCTATGGAATAGAATGCTCAACTGAGAGACAATGCTGCTGTCAGAGCCTGCCTCCCTCTTTTCCTGACCATTCTGCAGGCTCCTAGAGACTCTCAGGCTGTTATGGTTTTTTGTTTGTTTGTTTGTTTTTAAAGAAAGAGAGAGAGAGAGAGAGAGAGAGAGAGAGAATTTTAATATTTATTTTTTAGTTTTCGGCAGACACAACATCTTTGTTTGTATGTGGTGCTGAGGATTGAACCCGGGCCACACGCACGCCAGGCGAGCGCGCTACCGCTTGAGCCACATCCCCAGCCCAGGCTGTTATAATAAGAAGAAATAGCTTTGCTATTGTGAATTGAACTGCTATACACATTGATGTGGCTGCATCACTGTAGTATGCTGATTTTAAGTCCTTTGGGTACATACCAAGAAGTGGGATAACTGGGTAAAATGGTGATTTCATTCCAAGTTTTCTGAGGGTCTTCATACTACTGCTTTCCAGAGTGGTAGCACCAATTTGCAGTCTCATCAGCAAAGTATGAGTGTACCTTTTCCCCCACATCTTTGTTCAACATTTATTGTTACTTGTATTCACAATAGCAAAGCTATGGAATCAACCTAGGTGCCATTCAACAGATGAATGGATAAGGAAAATATATCACACACACACACACACACACACACACACACACTCACACACACACACACACACAGAGAGAGAGAGAGAGAGAGAGAGAGAGAGAGAGAGAGAATGGAATAGTACTCAGACATAAAAAAGAATGAAATTATGGTATTTGCTGGCAAATGGATGGAATTGGAGGCTATCATGCCAAGTGAAGCCATTCTCAAAAAACCAAAGGCCAAATGTTGTCTCTTACCTGTGGATGTTAACCTACAAAAATGGAGGGTGGAAAAGGGAAGAATAGAAGTTCATTGAATTAGACAAAGGGTAATGAAGGGAATGGGAAGAGAATGGGACTAGGAAAGACAATAGAATAAATCAGACATAACTTTTCTATGTTCATATATGAATATACAACCAGTGAAACTCCACATATGTACAACCAGACAAATAGGATCCTAATTAGAATATGTTGAACTCCATATATTTATAATAGTCAAAATACACTCTCCTGTCATGTCTATCTAAAAAAGAACAAATAAAAAGAAAAAAATAATAGAATAATATTGAATATTTTAAGCATGAATTGAAATAGGTCTCTGGGTGTATATTAATTGTTCCCCCTCCTTCTTCAAATAATTTAAATGAGGATTGATATCTCTATTTTAAGTGAAAATCCAATTTTAAAAAACTGCTAAAAAAAATCTTTCTAGCAGATTTAAAGTCTTAAAAAATCTTCTGAAATAAAGAAATCAAATAGGGTTGAAGACACAAGACTAGAGGGCATAACTCCAAATGCACAGGAGATAGATGATTGGCAAGTTGCTTGGGGGATGCTCAAAATTGGAAATAAACCAATATAAAGAGCAGGAGAATTTCCAGGAGCAATATAAAGTGTCATAACTTGTGTGATTTCTTGCAGAAACATTTTCACTTGAACTAAAATAGTGAGAATGAGTAGAGAATGAGAAGGACATTACTATGGAAGCTAGAGATCTTAGGAAGAGAACCCTGCCACATTATAGCTCAGCAATGTTGCCTCTATATATCTCATCAACACATTGTGACACCCCAATTATGTTGGTCTGCAAACACAACTAAAGTAGCAAAACTTCAAAAATATGTTGGAGAGGATCTTACATGAAATAATAAAACATATAACCAGTTGACATTCATGGATGGATGGGCATGGCTTCTCAGATACCAATGTGAAATAGGTGAGGGAGTATATCATCCTTAAACCAGGAAACAACAGATAGTATTTAAGATGGTTAGTCCCAGAAACAGAGATAAAATTGTAGCACTTAAATTGTGGTAACAAACTCCAGAAAAACTAACTTAAAAGGAAAGGTAGGTAGCCTTGGGTCTGGGCTGGGAGCAGGTAGAGCAGAAGCATTCATTCTGTTATGTTCTGTTGGTATTTTTTCATTATAAAATTTAATGTTTTCTGTTTTTGTCTTGTTTTGCAACATGTGTGATAGAAAAGTATCAAATTACTAACAACATAATTTCAAGAATATTTGCTGTCTTTGATTAATATGATTTTTTAAACCAGCTATCATGTTGTCATAAAAAGAAAAAATCAATAAAGATTATAATAGTCAAAATACACAGCAAAATTTTAAAATACTTTGAAGAAGATCACATATGAAATGAGAAGACTTATGTAATGAGAACTATAATTCTTAAGAGCCTAAAAATAAGTTTGAATATATTAGAAAAACATCCCACATTTCTAGATGAAAATAAGCAATCATAAAAATATATCAATTTTTCTATGATTAACCTACAAAATTAATAAAATCTCCATGACAACTTTTAAAAATAAAACTCTATAATGTAGTTCTTGAGTTCAGTTGATACAGATGTACAAGAATAGCTAATTGCTTCCTCCCAGAGGAACACTAAAGGAATCTTATTCTACAAATGGCACAATATAGAAAAAAAAAAATAGCCATTAGAAGAGTAATAATGGCACAGAAAAACATAAGTAGATTAATGAAACAAAATAGAATTCAGTAACAGGCCCAAGTATGTTTATTACTTATATAATTAAAGTGGCATTTTTTCTCTTATCAATTGAGAAGAACCATTCTATAAATTATGTTGGAGCAGTTAGCTATCTACTGTTTCAAAAAATACTAAATTATTTGTTGAAATAGGTTTTAATCCATATGTTATGTGTTTTCATATATGGCCTGAGCTACCTTAGGAAGAGATCCCTGCAACATTATATTTCAGCATATATCTCATCAACACATGTTGTGCCACCCCAATCATGTTGGTCTGCTACCTCAGGCCATATATGAAAATATATAACATATGAATTAAAACCTATTTCAACAAATAAAAATATAGAAGTGTTAGAAGAAAACATAAAAGAAGTTTTCTTTGAGTGGGAAAGTTCTCAAAAAGGAAATCATGCCAGGCAAAGGAGTTCCCACCTTTAATTCCAGTGGCTGAGGAGGCTGAGGCAGGAGGATCATAAGTTCAAAGCCAGACTCAGCAACTTAGTGAAGCCCTAAGTAACTCAGTGAGACCCTGTCTCTAAATCAAACATAAAAAGGGCTGGGGATGTGGCTCAGTGGTAAAGAGCCACTGGGTTCAATCTTTGGTACCAAACAAAAAAAAAAAAAAAGAAAAGAAAACATGAAGCTGTGGACTTAGGTATATGTTTGAGAAAGAGAGTAAGATTGCACTGTGTGTTTAAAATATAAACTCCATGAATAATTTTGTATCACTTGAATCTTTTATAACTATTAATTCCTATATTATCTATGTTAACTTTAAAAAGTAGAATCATTAACATCTCACAATGCCCAATATCTCACAATTGCCTATGTGTAGGGATCTGAAGATCACCTGTGGAACCTTGATTGGAGATCGCTGAGTAAGAAGGCTAAACTCCTTCTTTAATGTATTATCCCTGCTTGCCGGGCAATGCTAGTATGAATACAGAAGTGATCAGAGGCTACTTAGGTTGCAGCTTCATCTGAATCTGTTTATTGTTCTTATGATATAACAGGAATTTGTTTGCCTCTTAACTGCAATAATAACCGTACACAGTATTACATATAAGAATATATTTATAATTCTTAAAAAAAATCAAAAGAGAGAGGAAAAAAAAAGTTTTATTTTGGTTCACAGGTTTGAGAGTTCCAGCTCATTGTCAGGTAGTTTCATTGCTTTTGGTTCTGTGATAAGGCCGCATACTATGGCAGGGTGTATATGGAGGAGAAAAGCAACACATCCCCTGTCCCTGATACAGAAAAAAAGACGAAGAGGAAAACTGGGGTTTCACCATTCCTTTCAAGAACATAATCTCAATGATTAGAAGTTCTCCCACTTGGTTCCATTTCTAAATGTTTTTACCACATGCAATAGCACCAGGCCAGGGACCAAGACTCTAATACATAGGCTTATGTACACAGCAATAGCTATCATTGAATCCCATTGCTCATTTGCATGGTATAGTCATGAGCAAAGCAGTCATTAACATAATAGCAAACATATATTGGATGTTTACAAAATGACACAACACTGTGCTAAGCACATTCAAAGGGGTTACACATGAAATAGAGATCAATTTAGTATTCTCATTTTACAGATAAAATCACCAAAGCTTTGAGAACTTAAATAATTTATTCTAGTTCATGCAACTGAAGAACTGACATGGAAGCCAAGCAGTTGGCTCTCATAGCATGGACTCTCCACCATAGACTAAAACCAAGAATCCTTTCATCAACACGAAGCCCTGATGGTGCAGAAGGCTCATTGAAAATGGCCCCATGGTAGCTTGTTTACTGATGTTCCCTACCATGGAACTATTTTCTCCATATAACACGGAATTCTATATTACCTTTTCCTATTTATTGTTATTACCTCTTACCACAAAGATATATTTGTTCTTCAGTGCATTTCCTTTTATGTTGTCTGCATTAGGATTAGGGATTTTCTCACTTTTCAATAGTCAGAACTTAGCTTTAGGACTGATTGGTGATTGAATGAATGAGATGGGATGTACTGGGGTCAGTTGCAATAGACCACCCTTCAGCGCTCTTCAAAATCACCAGTCTTGAGCTAAATATGGTGCACACCTCTTGTCCCAGCTATGTGGTAGCTGAAACAGAAGGATCCTTTGTTCCCAGGAGTTCAAGATCAGTATAAACAATATAGAGAGAACATGTCTCCGAAAGAAAGAAAGAAAGAAAGAAAGAAAGAAAGAAAGAAAGAAAGAAAGAAAGAAAGAAAGAAAGAAAGACCACAAGTGACTTCTACTAAGAATCAAATATGGCCTATGTATTTTCCATTGCACACTGATTTAAGTCCTTACCACTCTGCTGAACTTCTTTTAATTTCCCCACTTGAAGTCATTGGTCTCACATAGTTCTTCAACTTGATTTCCTTCTGCTCATTCAGGTGCTGAATAGCTATCTGGAAACTCATTATCAAAGGCTGTCTTTCTCCTGCCAGGTGAAGGATTCAAAAGCATGTGTGACACCCCTAAATTGTGTAGAAATAATTTGGAAAAAAAATGCTTAAGAAGTAATGCAGTAGTGACAACACTCCTATAGAGACTGTAATATAATACCACAAGCAACTGGATTTTTGTTACTACAACTACAGGATAATATTTTTTTCTGGCTATTATAGAGTATACCAGATGATAGAAGAAAATACTTTTTTTCTATTGTTTATTTCCTGAATCATAGATATTCAAAACAAAAAGAACCTTAAAGTATTTGCCTATCTTCTTATTTTAAACATTGTTCTCTTTTAAAATAATTCCACGACTGCTCTCATTTATCTATGTGAGTATTTATTGCAGAAATCTCTTCTCATTTAGAAATACCAGTCACTGCTTCAAAAATAAATACTTTCAATAGCAAATAACACATTTCCTTTCTACCTACCACCTGAAACTGTAAACAACCTTATGTCAGTGTGCTTGGTCCTCCTGTTACCGAAGTCTCACCAAAAGTTGAATGTAGCAGGGCACAGTAGCATAGGCTTGTCATCCCAGAAGCTCAGGAGGCTGAGGCAGAAGGATCATGAATTCAAAGCCAGCCTCAGCAAAAGCAAGGTGCTAATCAACCCAGTGAGACCCTGTCTCTAAATAAAATACAAAATAGGGTTGGGGATGTGGCTCAGTGATCAAGTGCCCTTGAGTTTAATCCCTGGTACCTTCCCCCACAAAAAAGTTAATTGTAATTAGTAATGGTCCTTGAGCAGAAATTTAATTAATATGGTGTCTTTAAAACCAATTGGAAATGGCTGGAAACCAATTGGAAAATAACTTTGGGAAAAAATAGGGAATAGGATAAATACTCATTTTCTTCTTTACTCATCAAATAAGTTCTGATCCTCCTCTTTTAAGTGGAGCACTTATAATTTCTCTTCCCTCTTTCCAGTCCCTCCAATATTAAGTCTATTCATGTCCATTGTTGGCAGATGATACTCTTTTTATTGAATGAATGGGAGTATCTATTCAGGAATGCCTCTTTAAATTTTTCCTCAGTGTCTCTTTCATAAAAGGTAGATCTAAAGAGAGTTTTTTTTTTCTTTTTGTTTTTTGGAGGCAGACCACCAGGTTTCATGTCTTACTGAGTGGGATGTATTGTTCCTGACAACAGATGTAAAGTTAATTATTCTGTTCTTGACAGGATCCAAGCCTCTTTATCTTACAGTGAAAAGGCTGGCCTTGAAGCTGTCTGAGTCTATGAAATCAAGAAAGGATCAAAGCTGAGACACAAATTCCTCTGAACTTGAAATGGAAATGAGTGTGTTTCCAGTATCTATTAATCTGCCTACAACCAAGTATATCATTTCAGAAGAATCTCTCAGCACTCTGTCAAAATGACAAGGGTGGTAAGGTAGCGAAGTAGAAACACACTTACAACTTTATTGCTATTGACTAGATAAATAACCTTCATCACTCAGCGTGATGAAGCCAAGCAGAAACAGAAGTGAAGTGTTCATATATCAGTCCATTAGTATGACTCGAATCCCACAGGAGGAATAGGAAAAATGAACACTGGGAAGATAGTATCACAATACTACAGAGTCATTTTTTCTAGTGTCTGGTCACTCCCAGATAAGTTTGAATAATTTATTTCGTATGTATTTATTGTGGATGCAAACTTTGTGTTAATACACTAAATAGTCATTATATGTGGATCAAATAGCATGCTGGGTACTTTGCATGTAATGATCTCTTATGTTTTCCAAAACAGTGTGACATAACTTTTATTATCACCATTCTAACAGTGAGAAAACAGAAAGTTGATAAAAACTTTAAAAATAATTTCTATTAAGAAGGGAGGCCAGAATCCAAACCTTGTCTTTCTAACTCAAAGCCCATATTCTCAATCACTTACAGGGTCTAAAGGAGACTGTGTAAAGACGTATGTGTGACAATACAATCTTGGATAAGATGAAAAAATAGACTTTAAAATGTGTACTGTGAATTTTCTGACAAAATATAGTTATGATTTTTTTTCCATTTGACAAAAACAAAGCAAGTATGGGACTAATTATTCTTAGGCTTGAGAATATATGTGTGATTTGATTTAAAATGTGAAATAAATCATGAACAATTAATATTAGACACTTTGATCTGGCTGCGTAAAAAGTGTTTTTCGTTTTGTTTTGTTTTTCCTTTTCCTTTTTCTTTTCTTCTTTTTTAAAATCATCATGGTAAGTTTCTATGAACCCACCAATGCCTTGACTATGTTTTACTGGGACATAAGGCAAAGAGAAAGAATTACTATTTGGGATGAGTTAACCTCCAAAGAAGGAAGCTAATGTGAGTGTTCTTTAACTTCCTGTGTCATGAATCACTTTGTAGCCTGAAAAACTACAGAACTCTTCTCAGAATGATGTCTGTACATGTATTAAATAATATGCATAGAAATATACAAAGAAAATCCATCACACTGAAATGTAGTTATCCAGAGTTTTTTTTAAATGTGGTGTAGTGATATATGGACTTCTTGGTTAATACATTAAGTAATAAGCAAATTTAATAACCATCTTCATTTGTAGTAAGACTGAAAACAAAATATCACTGAAATATCTGAACAAATGTAATGTGATATGAAAGAATACAAGGTCTCTATTGCTGACAGAGTTACAGGCACTGCTAACAACTGTGTGAGGTGGCACTTACATTCACAGCTGAAGGTGAGGCTAATTTTTCTTGGAGTTTAATGAAGATAAAGATGTAGTTTTCCTCCTCAAGTTCACCCAGAGGTTTTAGGCTTTAGATTACAATCTCTGTTCAAAGGCATGAGAGTTGGGGGTAGGGATTGTTGGGGAGAAGTAGCCTTGGAAAGATGATGCCTGATTCGAGAATGGGCTGCTGGGACACATATTTCTTGTGCAGGCAACGCTTTGATACTCAACTCAATATTAAAGATTTTCTTTGCAAAACAAAACAAAAGCCAAGAAATAAACAAAAAAAGGAAGTCTAAGCTTTTGCCCCAAGTATAGTCAATAATCCCACAGGAGAGTACCCAGATTTTGAAAGTTATCTTAATTGGGGGTAAATAATGGGAAATGTTTAGGAGATGATTCCTAATACTACTACAATAAGAACTGGTATCAAAATATGTAGATTATTGCCCTCAAAGATTTGACATATACAATGCTAAAACTGGATGGTGACCGAAGAGTTTCCCAATAGACTTTCAATCCTACTGGTCAGTAAATAATGGTAGTAATATAGTGTAATTCATTGTATCAAATAAGTTGAAATTTTAAGTAAATAAATGAGTAAATACATTGGAGAGAAGGGAAGCCATAGCTTTACACAGCTTTCCAGTGAATAATGTGGAAATAATGACACAATTATAAAATCTCCACTTTGCAATCAACATAATAATAATTGATTTAGGTGAGAATGATCAATGGATGAGTTGAAAATAGAACCTTAATAATCAATGGTATATTTACACTAAATCAAATTATTCTCATTAGTTACTTACCATTACAAAGAGTAAATCTAGTGATTGTATTTTGTAAAATCCTGAGGGATACTTGGAGAATACAATATTAGCCAACATGGAACAAATTCATACCATATTTACCTCATAATATGATTCAAATAGGATTCAATACTACTTACAGGTCACTCCTAATAAATAACAAAATGCCTAGTCTGAATCTGATCACGAGAAAACACCAGAAAAACACACATTAAGGAGCATTTACATAAACAAACTAGTTCATAATTCTACTTCTTCCCTCCTTTCCTCCTCTTTTCATGCTTAGTATTAATATATATTTCAGTTACATATAGAATTCTAGGTTGAGAATTATTTTTATAGAAAAATATAAAGATATTATTCCATTATCATATGACTTTTGTTATACATCTTCAATAAAAATAGGATGGTATGAAATAAGAATCTTATCAGTATGTAAAAGAGTTCTTGAAATTTAAATATGATTGTGGGCACAAACATATAATGAAGACTGGAGTTACTTTATCTGCTGTTGTTTTATCTGCTGCTATAACAAATAACCAACATTTTATGGCTTTAAAACATTCCAAAAATATTCTTTTACAATTCCAGAGGTCAGTTGTCCAACAAGCACTGGGGTAAAATCAAGATGTCATTGGCCTTCTTTCTGGAGACTCTGGGTGACAATCGTTTTTTTTTTTTTTTTTTTTTTTTTTTTTTTTTTTTTTTTTTTTTGCCTTTTCCAGCAAAGAGTCCCCCAGCATCTTTTGGCTGATGACCCGCTTCCTGCATTATCAAAGTCAGTCAGAATCTTTCTCACATGTCATCTCTCTGGTCTTTCCCATTCTGCCTCCTTCCATATTTAAGGACCCTGTGATTCTACGGAGCTCGCCCAGATAATCCAATAAAATCTTCATATATTAGATCAGTGGATTAACAAGGTTAATTCCATTTGTAACCTTCAATTTGAAAGTGCCTCACTTGCAATATCTGAGGGTGTTGCCTCTGGAAATAATAATAGAATCAATTAGGAGAGATCACTAGGAAACTATAATGGGATGCCTCTTTAAAAGTATGCTTCTCTAATGGGGCTCTTTGGATTTCATTAATACTTGGTGAAGTAAAATATTGCAATCAGATTCCTTGAATGGAATTCCACAGCAGGTCATGATGCAAACTTTGAATGTTTTTATTGACTATGGTTGTTTGGCCCATGTGGGATGTCTACCCTTTAGCATCCCTCATCTGAATTCCACATATCCTTCCCAGCTCAACTTTTTGATTATTTCAGCACCAAAGTGTACTCTCCTTTCCCAATATCTACCAGATGCACACTCCTAAATTTTAAACTTTGCTTATAATTAGATATTCTATTCTATTGTTCACCATTATTGTCATTACATTGTTTCCATTTACTAGGTCTTCACTATGTGTCATACTCTGTGCTAAATAAGCATTTTTTCACCTTTCATAACTACCTCTCCAGGTAGTTATCATTATTTTCAATTTGCAGGGGTTGAAACATAGACTCAGGAGATGAAATCTGAGACCCAGGCTCAGATAGCTTGAACATGGGGGAACAGGAAATAGAACCCAAATCTGTCTAAGATGATTTTGATGCTTTCGATCCCTCTGCTATACCATTTCACAAGATGCTTCTTTTGTTCTTAGATTATAAGCTCCTCCACAGGGGAGACTCCCTTATAATTTTTCTGAAACTCCCACAGTACCTACCATAGACTTAACCATACGGCATGAGCCCTCTACAAGCATAGAGTGGGCAGATTTGACTCAAACATGGGCTGGAAACAGAAGGATGCCATTAGCAATGTAAATTGCCCCAGCTTTGATTTATTGTGTGAGTGAGGCAAATGCACAACAAGCTGAAGAATCTATTTCAAAAAAAAGTTTTTATTTTGTACCTTTAAAGGATAACCAGCAGATTAGGAAAAAATCGGGAAGTTCCTTCACTGGTGTTGGAAAGATGATATGGTGACCTCAGTCAGGGAGTCATCTAGCAGAAACAATGTAGCTAGGAGATTATCAATGGTCTAACCACAGAATTTACATAGTTTTGATGTCTAACCAGTTTTCACTAAAACAATTCCAAATAATTCCATTCCAAGGAGTGGTCGTAGTTATGTCCAAATCTCTGTGGCCTGCTCCCTCCTCTCGGTCAGCCCTTTGGGGAAATTGAGTGCTAGTTCTCAGAGCCTCACCCCAATATGAAATTCCAGAACACTTACACTAGTGTATAATGATAATAATTAAGGATTAAAAAGGGCTCTTCAATGCTGACAGATGATGCATTTTATTAGCCATGCAGCAACATATCATTACTTAGACCAGAACATCTTCTAGCATAAAGTCTCTCAAATCTGTGCCTTGTCTAGAAGAACACAGATGAACTCAAAACATATTTTTCAGACCTTCATATCCTTTGTGCTCATGTGGTTTCTTGGAGACACAAAAAAAAAAGCCCTCCTGGAATGTGTGTGCACTGCACAGGAGGAATATGTTTGTGGAGCTATTCTTTAGGTATTGCCGTTTTAGATGAATTAACCAAGTTCAAGCTTGAAGACATAGATGATGTTCTGTGAGGGACAGAAGGAGGGGGGCATTGCTCAAAAACAGGCACTGGGCCAAGTAGGCCTATAGAAAAGCCCAAGCAGTGATGAGAGGCTCCTGGGACTACTTCCTGGTGCTGTGCATACATCCTGCTTGGTATCTGAACACAGTGCTTGGCACAGAGCAGGCGTTTGTCAGTTGAATAAAGAAACTTGTCAGCTCATTGGCACTGGGTTCTCATTTAGAACAGACATATGGCTGAAGCCAGAAATAAATGTGATTTTAAAGTTGACAAAGACTTTGGAGCTGGTCTTATCAAACCCTAGTCTTTGTCCAGTCCAATTTGTTCTTGTATTTTTTCTGTCTCACATTTGGGGTCTGAATGTATTTCTCTTTTATGGCAGAATCTGCCAGTTGGATCTCCAGATCTCTGTCCCTGAGAACCCTCCACATTGCCCTTCTTACTGGGTGAGTACCTATCTTCCCCAGCAAGAGAGTCTCCTGATAGGGCTCATGGAGAAAATTGTCTAACTGAAATGCTGGTAGTATGGGAGGTAATTTTTTTGGAAAGGAAGATCTTGAAGGTGTGGTCAAAGGAAGCAGTGGAGGACTGAGGAGTGTGAACAAAGTGTGCCTTTGAGGCCATTCAGACTACATCACTGGGCATGTTCCTCTGCTCAGGGATGAACATGCCTATCTGCAAAGGTGATGCAAACACAAAAATACCAGTGTATTTAGTTGATAGTTTATTTTTTAAATATTGTCATATCTCTAGCTTGATAATTATGTAAAAAGATTATTTTATCAGATTACTTGTGATAATGTTCATTAAGTTTTTAAACTTGCTAAATACATATAAATGTATTAGTAATAAATATCCCCAGGAAAATAGTAAATATCTGAGGTGACAGAAAATATTTACCATGATTTGAACACTGTGCAATGCAAACATATATTAAAACTCTACATGGTAAATCTGTAAGTATGTACAAATTTTACAGTCTACTAAAAAGATAAAAATAAATTTTAAAATGAATGAAATTAGAATTCTATTGAAATAATGGGAATGTTAATATTCAATGAGCCAACTGGATCATTTAGTCCAGAGGTTTGCAAATTTATCTTGTAAAAGGCCAGAGAAGAGCGGATGGAGGTGTAGCTTAGAAGAAGAACACTTGTCTGGCATGAGGGAGGCCCTGGATTTGATCCCCTGCACTATAAAAATTTTAAAAAGGGTCCAGATGGTAAGTACTGTAAACATCAGCACAAAAGCAGACACAAATAATGCATAACTGAATAAAGATGGTTGTGTTCCCATAAAACTTTATTAATGGGCTCTAAAAGTTGATCTTATATAATTTTCATATACCATAAAATATTCATTTTTTTAAATTTTTTTCCCAATCATTTAAAAATGTAGAAGTCATTCTTATCTCTCATGTGGTATATAAATAGACATTGGGATGGAACTGACCTTTAATCTTTAGTTTTCTGAGTCCTCATCTGGTCAACTCCCGTCTTTATACAGATGAGGAATCAGGGACTCATTGAAGTGAACTGACTTTTCCAAAACCACAGAGAAAGCTAGAAAAATGGAGTCCTCATTCTTCATCTGCATTTTTTTCCGGTATTCCATACTGTATTCCTTCTTTGAGCTTTAACAAAAGTTAGAAAGTAGAAGCTCCCTCTAAGGACCTCAACATTTTAGGAAACTAGGTGTGGGGAGAGGTGAAGGGTCAGGAAGGGGATAGGTGATAAAATGAGGACAGTCAATCACACTGCCACGTGGATGCTATGCTCCCTCCACTAGTGTAGCAAAGATGTTTTAAGTTTGACAATTAAGAACCTTAACATATAAAATTATAACTTCTGAATTTGGATGAGATATTAGAGGTCATCAGCTCTAATTCCAAGAAGAGGACAAGGTGTCTTCTGAGGGGATTCTAATAATGACAGCTAGTAAAGCCCAACTTGATTAAAGTCAGTGGTCCTTACACTATTCTGCCTCTCATTATCCTTGATATTCTTTTTTGTCATGGCTTATAGGATCTCAAAGAAAAACATTCATAATCTTCCACTCCAGAAAACAGTATTTTGCAAAGTCATCTATTAGGCCCACATTTCTTTCCATATCCTCACAGGACTTCTTCTTAATGATCTTAGAAATTCTATCCATGGGGCAAGAGACTTTGGTGTCTATTACACACCAATAACTAATACTCTGGCACTAGAGGGTTCTCAACAAATTGTTGGTAAAAGAGTAGAATAAAGAAAATTTGCATTTGTGGGAGCTCTGCCAACTATTCTCATGCATATTCATTAGTCAGAATAAGTCAGTCTTATGTGGCAAACAGCCCTATAGTTTCCATGGTGATCTTTTTTCCATTTACCAGAGATAATACATTGGAAGATTTTTTTTCTTAATCCTTGAACAGCTCTTTAAAGTTTAATATGCTAAAATCTCAGAATCCAAACTATATTACTTCTCTTCAGACCTAGGACAAAACCTGGTACCTAAATCCCAGTTGAATGGATGAAGAAATGTCTTTTCTTCTCCACTTTCCCTCCTCTCCTCTTTCCTTTCTTCTCCACACACTCCCAGGGGCCCTCAATGGCCTTTGAGCAATCTTACAGGTATTGCAGCTGAAAAGTGCATCAGAGTTTGCCCTAGCAGACACTTGCCACCACTCCACATGATGAATCACACAGAGGACATTAATCTGTCAGATAAGCCATGGCTACTAAGGTGTTTAGTATGAGTCCTTGCAATTCTCTTTGCAAAAAATGAAGTGCCTAATATCAATCTTTGCTATGGTTTTCGTGTTCTATGACCATCTCCGCCTCTGCTTTCCCGCCTCCTCAACCTCCTCCTCCTATTTCACTGCTGGTGCATGTGTGCGTCATTAGCAACCTCTCACTGTGGCTGGAACGTTGTTTCATCTATGAATAGACTTTAACAGCCTCCTTCAAGCTTCCTCTCAGGGCTGCATTGACTCAGCTACACTGGGAACAGGGAGCGCTTTGACTGACAACTGGATTCACCATCTGAAGTTGCCTTAATGTGGACACCAGAAGAGAGATGCAAGACGATCTGGTTTGGGAGAAGCTTTGCTGAAATAATAAATCCAACACAGCAAACTAAGAGAAGCAGCTGGACTGTTATAGTGGGTGGTTGTGGATGGTGTGATAGTTTGGGATGTGAAATTTGTGATTAAAAAAAAAAAAAGATATCTTTCAGGTCTGGCTTTGATCTAAAGATTGAAAAGAAATTGCTTCCCCTGAGAAAGAATATTTAGAGATCCAATTTGCAAGTAGCCAAGCTGGGGGAAAAGAGAATTTGCAAAAAGTAAATCCAGGTCATCTGTTCCTAAGTGATGGGTGTTTATTGTCTCTCACACTGAATTCACAATTCACAGCCACTGCTTTTAATTAGTAACAGGAACATAGTCACAGCAGCAGCCAGCTGCAGCACCTGCCTCTCTGCAGACTTTCAGAGACAAGAGGGACCATTGCAGGCTCAGGGAGACACAGCTGCTTCAAGCACCCAAAATGTGTGAGAACAAACTCGTCTTGAGCCTTATGTAGGATGAAACCAGCCAAAGAGGTTTTTCCAGAAAGAGGTAACTCGTGGCTGTTTATTAATAGGACAATGGATTCACCCAATAGAAATGTTTGGTGTTGTCTGCTTAATTGTTCTCAGGCTGTTATTACTGCAATTAAGAACTTGCAACATTGCAAAACTTCGTCTAGACTAGTATCAAAAAGAACCTGTTGGTGATTTCTTTGGGTAGGAGAGAGCAGATAAACAATTCACTTCTGAATCTCACTCAAGTGTTTACACAGGCCACCCTCCTCTCTCTCTCTCTCTCTCTGCATTTAGATTACAATCTTCTCCTGGATTTTCATAAATGTGAGGTGTTTTGAGGGATGCGGCCAGCATGCAAAGTACAGAAAACACCTTCCAATCACTCTCTCATAACTCCAACATGCAATGCATTATGTATTAGTGAATAAGTTTACTGTTTCTATAAGCAATCACTGTTAAGGTTTGGGTTTTCATGTTCTTCATCTCAATCCTCTACCTAGAAACAAACCAGAATGCAAGAAACAGCTTCAAAAAGAGTCAGATGGGGCTGAGAAACAAGGTGACTTGAAAGATTCCTGTTTCCCAAAATACTGCAGCCTCCAGGAAACTCCACAGTGGAGCTTCGATCTTCCTAAAATCCCCTCCACCTCTGGTTCCATGAATCTCCACTGCTGTGCTGTCTCCTACACTTACAGTGATCCCTCTTTGTCTCCTCTCTCGTCATCCACAACCATGCATAGTCTTAATCCTTAAATATTTGCTTTCACTTAGCAATATTTAAGATTTCTTCATGTCTTTTGTAGTTTGATAGTTCATCTCTTTTTATTTTTAATAATATATTTTTATATTTAATATGAGTAGGATTACTGTAGTTTTTATCTCTTCACCTATGGAAGGATATTTTGGTTGCTTCCATATTTTGGCAACTATGAGTAAAGTTGCCATAACATCTATATGCAGAATTTTGTGTGGACATAAATTTTCAACCCATTTGGATAAATGCCAAAAAGTTCAACTGCTGGATTATTTAGTATAAGTATGTTTGGTTTTATAAGAAATTATCAAACAATTCCAAAGTGGCTATGCCATTTTACCTTCTTACCAGAAGTGAATGAAAGATTCAGTAGCTTTGATGATTGTTTCAAACTCAGTTTTGGTGAGGGAAAAATATAAGGAGATATAATTGTTAAGTAGAATTAATTCAGAGCCATTTCTACCCTAGGACTGTCTTTCAGCAAATAGTGAAGGGCAGTGTATAGTAACTAGAGAAACTTTACCCTGTTACTTATCAGATACATGGTCAAAAACAAGTTACTCAATCAATCCGAGCTTCATCTTCTCTTATCAAAAATTGAGACAATATAATCAATTTCATCAGACTCTTGTACATATCTTTTAAAATATTGCGTATGAAAGAACTATCATAATCATGAACATGTAGTAGGCACTCAGAGTTTCCCATTTGAATAATAGTGACTCAGCTAATTTTCATTGGATTTTTGGTGAAGACATGAAGATAACCTCTGCTCCAAATTCCTTTATTATAGCTTTAAAGTTCTGTAACTAAAACAAGAAAATGATTTCAGTGTTCTTAATGGGCATGAAATGTCTCAGTTGCTATTTCTACTTGTTAAAAAAAAATGAGTGACTAGAAATGTCACTTAGAGTCCTTGACTTATGGAGATTTCAGGCTCTTGAATACAGTGCTACACACCTCCAAGGGTTCAGCTTACCCAGGCACATCTCAACAGGTGAGAGCCCCAGGGGAGTTGGTCAGTAGTTGGCCCCATTTTATTCAGTCTGAGAGCCTCACTGACCCTGAACACTTTATATGAGAAAAATCATCAGTTGCGTCTTGCAGGCATGTTGTAATTGCAGCCTTCAGAGAGCAAAAACTTCAATCGCCCGTGGGATATTTTCCTTCACCTTCCTGAATGTGCCATGGCACATGTCACTGACCAGTGACATGTCACTGATCAGTGCTCATGAGGTGGACCATATTTTCATGTTTCCCATTGTTTTTGATATATATATATATATATATATATATATATATGAGCAAGTTATGTGTGTATGCTGTCTGCAGCCTAACTTCTCTGAAATAATTTATTCAATATTTTTATAAGCTCCTTGTCTGTCCCTGAGCTAATGATTGCATTTGGCTTATCAAGTGAATGCAATTCATAGGGCACAAACTTAGCCTCAGCCCTTGTTTCATATAACTCTCTTGATCTGCTGGTTTTCCATTAAGGAACAACAACAACAACAACAAAAGTGAATCTAAATAGTAGTCTTCTGTTGCACAGGTGGGGTGATTTCTCTACTTTGGTCATTATTATAGATGTGACCAAGCTGTCAATTATTGTTTCACTGCTCCCATATGCAAAGCACTGTGCAGAGTGGGAAACAATGAGGAAAGACCATGAATTAAGATTCAAAGATTAGAAAGTTAGGGTTTCTCCACTCTGATAGGTTTATTTCTGAAAATTAATAATGGAGGGGAAACTTGTATTTTTTTATTATTAGATAATAGTTGACATATTCCATCACAAGTTTTCCTTTGTTTATACAAAGGTCTAGAGTTGGGATGACAGAATTATCCCTTAATAAGTGAGCTGTGAAGGTGACATTGCTCCAAATAATTTCATTGCCAGGAGATTGTAAGCATTTACATTTTAAAAATTCACGTTGAGTCACTGAGACCAAGTTCTGAGGGTAGAACTTTAGTATCTACCCTCCTCACAGTTTTCAAGCTTACACTGCATCATCAGTAACTACAGTCAAAATGTTGTGCAATGGATCTCTTGAACTTACTCTTCCTATCTCACTGGAATTTTGTATCTTTTGACCATCATCACCCTAACCAGCTCCTCACCCCAGCCCCTGTTAATCAGCATTCTATTCCCTACTTCTACAAGATCAACTTCTTTAGATTCCACATGTAGGTGAGATCATGTGATATATGTCTTTCTGGGTTTTGAAATATAAAATTATAATGTCATTTACAGGGCCTATATTTGACTTGTGCCTACTCGTGTAGAGGCTATGCATGTTAAAATACTTAAAAATACTTTCATATAGACAGCAAATCATCGCTGCCCCCAGCTCCCCTAATGCCTCATAGGACCTTGTGCTCCCAGAGCCTCTCCTGGGCCCTCCCCTCACCAAATTACCCAGGGGAGTCAGTTGACAACAAAAACGGTCGTGGTCACTTCCTTCTCTATATCCATACCCTTTGCAATATGATTCACGGCTCTTCCATCAAGAGGTAGTTTTTTTGTTGTTTGGGGGTTTTTTTAGCCTCTTTATTTTGAGCTAATTTTGGTATGTGATTTCAACAATAGAACACTGTTCGAATGATATTATTTAAATTATAATCCTAGGACTAACAGACCTGGAGTATACCCTTCCACTCTCTTCCATTCCCTCCCCCAACCAAAAGAAAAAAATAATAATAATCTGGAATTAAAGAACAAGCCCAAGTAGCATGACAAATGAAGTGGAATGGAGATGATCCATCCCCACTGAGGCCACCTCAGTCCAGACTAATCTGCCAGCTGCCTAAAGAGGTAGGAGTAAACTCAGCTAGAATCAGAATTGCCCAGCTGAGCTTCACCCAAACTGCTGACCCTCCGATATGTGACCTAAATAGATGGTGATTATTTTAAGCCTCTTGATGTTGAGGTACTTTCTTATGCAGAAATATTCATTCTACATTTATAATATCATTCAGAATTTATTATGCAGAAATAGGTAAGTAATTTACCAATAATCCAGCATCTAAGGAGTAACAACCAACATAGCAGGAGTCCTCCAGAACAATGCTAAAGTCATTCTCCACTTTTATTGGTTGTTCTCTATGGTGTGGCAATAATTTTATTAGAGCAGGAGTCTGAGGTTTTAGATTTTTAAATTCTATATGGAGTCTGTAAAGTCCAGTAAGTAGAAATTAAATATTAGACTAACCATTGAAGAAAGATCTGTCATATTTCACCAGATGTTTGAAAGAATCCTGGTACTGGATCACTTACATTCCTAGCCGTAATCATTAATTGGTTAATTGTAATTAGACATACTTCCATGATACTATGAAGTAATTTTTTAAAGTTGAAATGATTCATTAAAACTTATTCTTAGTAATCACTGCTTTTCATACCAAGATTAAATAGAAAGAAACATTTCCTACTCAAATTTCTCTCTAGGCAAAACTGAGCAAAAAGAAGACAATTTTTTTTAAAATGGGTAAAATCTAAAGAAGCAGAAAACTTATGTCCACACAAACACTTGCATGTGGATGTTTACATCAATGTTTTTCATAATTATTAAAACATGGAAGCGCCCAAGATGTTTTTCAACCAGTAAATGGCTAAACAAACTGTGGCACCTCCAGACAATGGAATATTATTCAGTGTTTAAAATAAATGAGCTATGAAGGCCCAAAAGGCATACAAGGAAATTTAAATACACATTACTAAGTAAAAGAAACCATTCTGAAATAGCTATATACTGTATTCTTTCAACTCTGTGACATTCCAGGAAAGGCAAAACTATGACAATGGTAAAATAGATCAGGAGGCTTCTGGGTATGAGACTGGTGGATACATGTCATTAAACATTTGGAAAAGCATGCAGAAGATCAAGACAGTTTTTAAACAAACTATGGATTTGGGTTGTCAATAATAGGAAAACATTGGTTTATCAATTATAACAAACATGAGACTGGTGTGGGATGTTGGTGGTAGTGGAGACCATGGGATGGGGAAGGAGTATATGGGAGCTCTCTAGTTTCTGCTCAGTTTTGTCATGAACTCAAAACCACTCTGAATGTTAAAGTCAATATTTTAAAATTAAGCACAAGCATTTGGTAGAGAATTATCAATGAGAGAATGAAAAAAAAAACTTCAACATTTTTATCTTTAAGGAAAGCAAATCCAAACTACAATACCATTACACACCCACTAAAACAGCTAACGTTAAAAAGACTGTTGGCGCGGATTAGGGTTCCTAGAACCTCTCTGCTCCTTGCTTATGAAGTGAAACTATTGCAACCATTTTTTCTTACAAGATTAAAGCACACACTCAGTAACTCTGCTCTGTAATATTCACCCATGAGAACTGTAAACATATGTCAATTAAGAAAACCTATGTACAAATATTAACACCAGCCTTATTCATAATATACTCAAACTGGAAATAAATGTATACCTAACAGTGAGTGGATTAACAAATCCTTACAATATTTGGCAATAGAGTGAACTGCTGATTTAGTCACAGCATAGAAGAATCTCATAGTCATTGTGCTGAGCACTGGAAGCCAGACACAAAAAGTAGAGACCAAGCTAAAATGAGGTCATTGCTAAACTAATATGACTGGTATCCTTATACAAGGGGGAAATCAGGACACAGAATCATACAGAGACAGAAAGATGTGAATGTACTTGGGAAATGCCATCAATAAACCACAAAATACCTGAGGCTACCAGAAACTGGAAGAGAGGTATAGAACACATTTTCCTTCATAGCCCTCAAAAGGAACCAACCATACCAAAACCTGAATCGACTTCTACCATCAAAACTATGAGAAAAATAATTTCTGTTGTTTAATCCATTCAGTTGGTAGTGTTTTCTATGGCAAACTAATACAGTTACTGAAATTGAAAAGCAGAAATTATTTTTCTAATTTTTATTTGTTCTTTTTTATGACATAGCTATACATGGAAGTAGAGTGTATTTTGACATATTATATATACATGGAGTATAACTTATTCAATTTACAATCCCATTCTTGTGGTTGTACACATTGTGGGATTTCACTGCTGTGTATTCATATACGAATATAGGAAAGTTATATTTGAATCATTCTACTATCGTTCCTATTCCCTTCATTCCTTCCTCCCCCTTTGTCTCATCTACTGAACTTCTATTCTCCCTACTCTGTTATTTTGTGTTAGCATCTGCATATCAGAGGGAAAACTTGGCCTTTGTTTTTTGGGGGGATTGGTTTTTTTAACTTAGCATGAAAGTCTCCAGTTCCACCCATTTATCTGCAAAAGTCATAAAAATCATTCTTTTTACGACTGAGTAATATTCCACTGTGTATTTATACCATATTTTCTTTACAGTCAAACTCTAGGACGAATTCCATTGTTTTTGTTTTTTCTCCACTGCGCTTCCTTTTTAGATACAGAGACTATTCATCACACTCAGGATTTTTCCCGGATCATAGAGAAAGTAACTTCTAATCAGTGCTCTGACGTCACAACCCTCAGGTTCACTTATATCTTACATTGAAAATATGAGGCACTCTTATTTAAAATGCAGGTTTCTGAGTCTCAGAGAAGATATAGAAAAATATTTTGTGGGGAAAGACAGACATGGAATCTGCATTTTTAAAATGTTTCCCAGGTGATGCTGAAATATATGGAAGTTGGGAAATCACTAAAGGAATATTTGGCTGGATGGCCAGGGCTACACAGGGAATAATTCAGTGAGTGACAACCCATCATTCTCTGAGTACACCTCTAATCTGGAGCTAAGTAAGCAACTCCACCTGCCTCCAAGGAAAAGCCACTTGATATGAGTTCCAAAATAAAGGTGAAACCTCATTCTTCCCTATCAAAGGCAACAGAGGGATGCTTGGAGTCCCAATCTCCCATAAGCTATTCTTCACCCTAATATGACCCAGAGAGAAGGAAAGTGTTTGGGTAAATAGTTGAACTCTTAATTACAGTTGAACTCTTAATTACAATAATTTTTATCTCATGCTTAATGATAGAAAACCTGGTTACACACACAGAGTTTAATAGTAAGACTTACTTCTTTAAAACTACTTTAGGGAAGAAAAGGATTACGAGCAAGAAGAAAAGTTATCTTCTTGCTTCTCCAAAGTCCAACAAGATCTGCACTGGATATGCTGGAAAATTCAAGGCCTAAAAACATTCTTTTGCTTTCCCCCTGCTAGAGTTGTCTTGTTTTGTGCATTAAGTTCACAAGATATAGGACAAATAACTGTATCTTGAAACTATTGGAACCAAACCCAAGATAGAATTGGATGTTATATACAAAAGGGCAGCTTATGGAATTACAAACCTTTGTTTAGACAGCATTTGGTAATCCCTAGGCAAACCTCACAAGTTTCTGTTGGGAAGGTTGAAACTCCTCTGAAATGCCTCTGTGCCTTTTATCTTATCTGCAAGACAAAAAGTGGCACTGGAATTCCACCCCAGGTCTGTCTTCTCAGTTAAAGAGTAGAGCATACCTTACTTAAGAATGTCTGTATCTTCCTGGGATCAGTCACCACCATCTTTGAAGTCTGGTACATGGGGGTATTTATTATCAAGTTAAAGCCTTGGCTTACTCGCCTGAGAAGAGATAGTTTCAGATAGTTTCGGGGTTTCTGTCTGAAGATTTCTTATTAACATGTGACGCAGGAGTTTAATTGGGCATCCCAAGGAGAAAAAGGATTTTTTGTTAGAATCATGGCCTCTTTTTAAAACATGTCTTCTAACTCAAAGATAACATCTCCTGTGTTCCTTTTCTTCTTTTTATTAGGTAGCATATGAAGTATAAAATACAAATAAATAGAGCCGTCATGTAGTTTTCACCTCTTTACAGCACTGATTTTCATGACTTGAGCAAATTGAACCATTGGGGCATTTTTGACCACTCTGCCTGGACCCCAAAGTATAATATGCTGTTGGCTTTTTTTTTTTTACACTCTTATTCTATTCCAATTCCCTAACACCTTTATTTGCCATGGCAAATTTCTAATCATCATTTCATTGATCATATTTGAAGTAAACACTTGCAAAATGCAGCATTGCTAGTCTTCCAGGAGCTCCCTGACATTCTGCCTTCCCTCCTCAATTGTAAGGTCTCATGCTTGGGATGGTATGGTGTGCACCCACACCTGTGCATGCGTGTGCCTGAGTTTGTGCATGCATGTATTTGGGTCATGGAAGGAGTGAAAGGGGTTATTGTTTGTATTCCTGATCAGTAACAACTTTAACTTATAAAACTTCATGATTAATAGAGAACTAAAATGAATCTTAATTCACCTCCTTGATTCTAGATGGAATCAAAAATAATTTTGATAACCTCTCTCTTGTCAAATACAGGTTATCTTTTATATTACCTGGACCTATTCAATTAATGTGGCAGAGATTTAAAAAAAATGAATGTGCCATGGAGAATGAATAGCAGTGAATATTCCAAAAGAGATAAGTATTTTGAGGTTAATATAAGTGTTAAGAGAAGAAATCAGAAAAGAGAATTGTTAAGATTTGTTAAGAATCAGAAACGTAGAATTGTTAGTAGAATTGTATTATAAGAAAATACTAATATTTTTTTTAAGACAAGATTTTGTTTCCTCAGGATGTATCAGTTAAGCTCTACTTGTTTTTTTTTTAAACGATCACAAGCAATATCCAAAGTGTCTGTATGAAGACATGAATTGGTGTGAACATACTTTATGTACAGAGATATGAAAAAATGTGCTCTATGTGTGTAATAAGAATTGTAATACATTCTGCTGTTGTGTATTTAAAAATAAAATAAAATAGTAGGTTCTTGACATATTTAAAAATATTTTCTATGTTCAAACCATCACAATTTCAATAGTTCATTTGTAAATCAATTTTATACAGGGTGGATTTGTTTGAAAAGCACAATGCTTTACAAGAACCTATGTCTTGTAAACAAAAGTCACAGGGTATTCAATTTGGAGTTCTATACTTTTCTAGAGACACTCTGGATTTGTTGAGCAGTAATCACATAATAAGGATGAGTCTTGGACTTACAACATTTATTACTTATATTTTGCTTTTGTTTTCCCATCATAAGATCTGCATCCATGGTCTTTACTTTAAAGACAAAATCCTATACATCTTCCAAGTCTACAGACCATGTATCTTTGAACTGTGGTCTGTTTATCCAAAATCTCTGTGAAATTACAGCTCTTTGGCATCAAGGAATGAACTCTGGTTATGATGTATTTGCTGTAGAAAATACAGTGCCTGTGTTTGCTGACTGGGTAAAGTGATAGGACACGCAGACAGGATCTATTTGCTGGAGAAATGAACATCCAAGAAACAATGCTATTAGCCTCTATGATCTCCTCTTTCTCCTTCACAAATAATGACAGCTTCTGTTATACAGGAACTGTATAACCTTGTGGATGAGTCATATACAGCCAACTCCCTCAATCTGAATAGAAATGCCAAAAAATTTAACCACCAACAGACTTGTATCAGTCTGCTGGCTGCCATGGGAACATGTGAAAACGAGAAATGATAAACTGCTTTCTCATCCACACAAGTCATGATTGAACAGTGGACAAATGACTGTTTTCTAGCTACTATTTAGGAGAACATCACTGATCCTAGAACCTATAGTTCTAGACCACATAGAACCTCAGACTCTAAAATTCTAAACCTTAGACACTTAACTGGTGTCCTTCTCCCTACCTGGCCCTTCTTGTAAGGCTACAGATCAACCCAGCCTAAGAATCTGGGCTCATTCACACCTCCTCATTCCTCCTTGATCTTCAGAATGAACACATCAGTGCATCAATATTTTCTACTGATTTTACTTTTTAATTAGTCATCCAGTTCACTTGTTCCTCTTCGTTGGAATAGCCATCAACTTAATTAGAGCTTCTGTGAAGATTAAATAAAACAAAGCAGAAGAAGAACAACTTTGATACAAAAAAGATTTATCCTCCTTCACAGAGATTCCCATCTCAATAAATGGGCCTCTCATCCAGTCTACTTCTTCTACCAGAATTGTGACATCATGCTTTATGTCATCCTCTCTCTCTCTTTCCTTGAATTAAAGATCATGTTAACCTCAAAAATAAATCTGAATGACGGATTAGTCCCCAACTTCCTTAACAAGACTCCTAAAGTGCAAGAAATAAAATCAAAATTCAATAAATGAGATTGATTTAAACTAAAAAGCTTCTTCTCAGCAAAAGAAACAATCAATGAGGTAAGAGAGCACCTACATTTTGGGAGAAAATTTTTGCCACACACACGTCAGATAGAGCACTAATCTCCATAATGGAAAAAGAACTCAAAAAACTTAATACCAAAAAACAAACAACCCAATCATTAAATGGGCTAAGGAGCCGAACAGACACTTCTCAGAGGAAGAATTATAATTGATCAATAAATATATTAAAAAATGTTCAACACCTCTAGCAATTAGAGAACTGCAAATCAAAACTGCTCTTAAGATTTCATCTCACTCCAGTCAGAATGGCAGTTATGAAGAATACAAGCAACAATAAGTGTTGGCGAGGATGTGGGGAGAAAGGCACACTCGTACATTGCTTGTGGGACTACAAACTGGTGCATCCAATCTGGAAAGCAGTATGGAGATTCCTCAGAAAACTTGGAATGGAACCACCATTTGACTCGGATATCCCAGTCCTCAGTCTATACCCAAAGGACTGTAAAACAGAATTCTACAGTAACACACTCACTTCAATGTTTATAGCAGCACAATTCACAATAAACAGCACAATTCACAGCTAAACTGTGGAACCAACCCAGATGCCCTTCAACAGATGAATGGATAAAGAAACTGTGATTATACACAATGGAATATTCCTCAGCATTAAAAGAGAATAAAATTATGGAATTTGCAAGTAAATGGATGGAGTTGGAGAATACGCTGAGCCGAGTAAACCAATCTCTAAAAAACCAGGGACCAAATGTTTTCTATGATAAGTGGATGCTAATCCATTTGGTGGCAGGGGCATGGGATAAGTGGAGAAACTTTGGATGGGACAAAGAGGAGGTAGGAGGGGGGAAAGGGGTAGGAAAGATGGTGAAATGAGACAGACATCATTACCCTAGGTACATGTATGATTGCACAAATGGTGTGACTCTACTTCATGCACAACCAGAGAAGTGAAAAATTTGCTTCATTTGTGTACAATGAATTGAAGAGCTTTCTACTGTCATGTATAATTGATTAGAACTAATAAATTTTTAAAAATCAAAGGTAAGGATAGAATTCTAAAAACAAGAGAAAAGTGACAAGTCACGACTAAAAAAACCTGATTAGGACAATATCAGATTTCTCATCAGAAACCTTACAGGCCAGAAGAGGTTGGGATGATATATTCAAAATCCTAAAAGAAAATAAAAACTGATGAAGAAGAAATAAAGTCTTGGGTTTAATAATGGGCGCCAAATTACATTTAGGAGGGATTATTTCTGGTGTCTTGTAGCCTAAAAGAGTAACTACAGTCTAAAGCAATCTATGATATACTTAAAAAAAAAAAAACAACTAGAAAAGGCTGAAGTTTCTCAACAAATAGGAATGATAAATGTTTGAGGAGATGGAAATGCTAATTACTCTGATTTTCATCATTATACATTGTATACATGTACAGACTTACCATACTTTAACCCTATAAGTATGTTCATGTTTTGTATTTAAAAAAACAAAAGAAAAAAACTATGAAAAATAAGCAATAAAAAAAATGCATTAAAAAAATCTGAACTCCTTCTACTTTGTTACCCATACCACCATACTTGTCTATGGCATCATCACTGTTGACATCTTGAGACCATCCCAATTTGCTAGCCCTCATTCCATTCTTGTCCCCTTTCAATTTTTTCTTATGTGAATGGTCAGAATAATCTCTTAAAAATAAAAATCTTACCATAACCTCCAATGTTCTAAACCTTACAAAGGCTTTTCTGAAAGTCTTTCACTTGGACGACTCCTACTGAAGCTTCTCAATTTAAATGCCACAATCGCAAGGCTACGTTGCCTGAATCCCAAGTCCAATTAGGTTCTTGCTGTATTCTGTCATAGCACATTAAACTCTGTCTTCTTAATATTTATCACAATTGTGATAATGTATTCCTTTTTGTATTTGCATATTCATGGTTTGAATCCATCATTAGATTATGTTCCCTGAAAACAACAGACACAATAACTGCCTTGTAGGATGGCTGGTATGGACTGGGAACTCAACATAAGTATTTGTTAACTTAAAATTCATAGCACATAGCAAACACATAGTTGATATTAAAACACACACTAAAAATAAACAGCATGTTCAGTGAATAGATTTCAGTGGATTGGTGGCTAGAGAAAAATGTTAAAATTCTGTATCTTTTTCATCTCCAGAATCTTATTATTTATAAAAGTTGAACAATGTTATAATACCATAAATTTTTACAAATGACCTGTAATAAAAATAGCAATTATTCACCAGCCATTCAATTAAATAGGTTTTGTGTAATATTTTTAAGCACAATACTACATTACATGTTGGAAAAAAGAAATCTAATTAAACTACTACAAAAATATTCCTTATTCCTTAGGACCAGGAAAGCAAGTTATATACATTAAACAACCAGATAAACAGACATTTTGTCATCAAGTAGAATAGAGACATAATAAAATATGGGGTAGAAAAGCTGCATTGTAGCTGACGTGAAAATAATAATCACATATTATTTCAAAAATCCAAAATTACTTTACAAATACTAATTGTTTTTGAGTGATTCATGAAAGAAGTTATCTAAGAAATATATTTTTTACTCTATGTCAATTGTCTTTATAGGCACAATAGACACTTAAAACCCAAGCTTTGCCTTCAGTAGTTTAAAGGTTATCAGTGGAGATTAGACTTCGGCAGCCAGTATCAATCAGAAGTACGATAAAGAAAAATTATTTGCCTCTCCAGATGAGGTCACCAGTTTATGATTTTTTTTTTAAATAAATATATGGGGCCATAAACCTAATAATTATTTGCCACGCCCCTATTAGAAAGTAAGTTTGCTTAAAGAACATAAATCTCTATTTGTCACTGTATATCTATCACAGTAATCTGTACAAAACAGACACCTAATAGATATACTTAAATTAACAAATTAATAATAAATAAACACATATTTTTTTCTATTGTTTTTATCACTTCTATACTTCCGGTATGCTACAGTGTTCCCCTCAAAATTCATATATTAAATCCTGAACCTCCAATACCTCAGAATGTGACCTTATGGGTAATAGGGATTTTACAAAAATAATAAAAATTAAAATGAGGTCAATAGAGTGAACACCAATGTAACATCTATAAAAATGGAGATTCAGATAAAGACATAGGAAAGATGTTACATTAACTTCAAATCAGAAAGCAGGATGATATATCCGTAAGCCAAGGAATGCCAAAGATTTCCAGAAACCATCAGGAGCTAGGGGAAAAACCCAAAACAGACTCACATCCCTCAGGAGGAACCAACTTTGCCCACACCTTGATTTCAGACTTGTAGCTTCCACAACTGTGAGACATTTTGTTGTTGTTGTTGTTGCTGCAGTGATTCAGTCTGTTGTGCCAGTTCTAGCAAGCTAAGCCACGTGATGGTGAACTAAGAATCCTGTTGTATTTTTGTCAGATAAAGATTTCTGCTCCTCCCTGTGTCCCTAGCTGCAGATCCACTATGCTTCTTTTCTTATTAAGTACCTATGGAAAGAATGAAGATGTCCTGAGACCTGGCTGCTTTTGTACACAGGACAGGACTAGGGATTCACTCCTGAACTCCCAGCCATGTGTCCTTGCATTCAAATGAGCTGGCAGTGCAGGTTTTCCAGGGGTAACTGTGGAAAATAGTTGAGCACACCCTCAACTAGTCAGCCTCTCAGAAAAGATGGTGTGCTAGCATAGGAAAGTCAAGACTTCATTGATATTACCCCTCCAAATTCCCATATCATGACTAGTTTCTCAATGAGTAGAGAAAACAAGAAATATATGCTGAAATTTTTATTTTATATTAAAACATAATGGTGGAAAGAGTTACATGTGCTTTAGATGCACAAAACACACACAAGATGAACTCTGATTTTCTTTTATTACTTGTAAATTAACTATACTACTACTAATACATAGTTATTAAGTTACTGACCACATGTATAACAACAATAAATTGTAATAGTGATTGTTAAAAGAATTTCTTGTAAAGTAGAAAAAAATAGGAGTTAAGATTTTATCACCAAGGAGTACAAAAATAGTTCTAGGATCCATTGAGAAGAGGAACTTTCCCTACTAGGACATGAGGCCATTAAAGATTTGGTTAGCAGGCCAGGAATACCACCTATTCAAAAAGGGAGTAAGGGTATATGACAGTTTGTTTAAGACTTTAACTTTAAGAGAAACAGGGTACAAGAGTAACCTAGCTAAAGGAATTATAGATAGAATGGAAAGACTGAAGTAGAGAATTTAAGAATCTAGGGAATCCAGAGCCAAGAGTGTCCAGATCAGGAAAAGTCTGAAAGAGAATAGCTGGATAGAAACATCTAGAATTTCTAGAATCAATTATGTGAGATTTTGACATGCCGGTCAAGGGTAGGATAAGATGGGGAGTAATAGAATTCATCTTCTTTCCTCTCCCAAGTTTGAAACCAATGTAAATGAAAGACAAAGCCACACAGATAGAGATTTTAAAAATGTAAATCTTATTAGTGACTGAGTTCACTGAAGAATAACAATACTGAATGAATCTATGGTCAACTAAGCTTGTTAAATTTTTTTCCCAAACTGAAAAGGCTGCCCACCATATATGCAGTAGACAAATAAGTGCATCTTAGGATCTTATGGATAGGCCATTTTTAAAAAGACAAAGGAAGAGGAAGAGGAGAAGGAGGAAGACGTAGGAGGAGTAAGAGAAGGTCAATCCATATTGGGCTAAGTCATATGTGCTAGGATTCTTCTCATCTCTCCAGAAAGAACAATTCTCCTGTGAGAGAAGCATTAAGAGAAGGGATACAGTTTTCATTATTTCCCCCAAAGAAAAAGCTCCTTCTTTATGGGCTCAGGTAGAAAAACAGGGAGGAAGAGAGGACACTCATAGGACATAGCATATTACGTTGAATTTCCAAATACCCTGTATCTGTTATTTTCCTGTGAATATTCATTTTGACACTCTGCTACAGTTTAATGAATCCTTTAAAATTTATGTGCTATGAACTTAATCCCCCCAAAGCAATAGTGTTGAGAGGTGAGAACTTGAAGAGTTGAGTAGATCATAAAAGAAGCCTTTATGAGTGGATTAATGCCATTATTTTGGGAGTGGATTCCTGATAAAAAGAAAATTTGGACCCCTTCTCTTTCTTTCTTCCATGCACATGCCCTCTTATCCTTCAACCATCTGCAGAAGATTACAAAGCAAGGAGGCCTTCACCAGGGGCTAGGCCTGTTCCTTAGTCTTGGACTTTCAGCCTCCGGGTCCTCCAGGAGGGGAATCAATAAATCTTGGCTCTGTATGACTTCCCCAGTCTCTGATACTCCATTGTAGCAGCATGAAATGGACTAACAGCCCTCCTGACCCGCAACGGAGCAAACGTCATCTCACTCAAGGAGACTACTCAAGTTTTCTGCCTCTCATCATGATCACCCTAATTTTAATAAATCGCTTCAATATCAATAGGAAACTGCTTCAGGAAGGTTATTTTTTTCCCACTAAAATTAGCTCAGTGTTGTCATGTGTCAGGATATCCTTCTAGTTAATTAAGTCGGCATAACTATATGAATCTCTTATGCTTATATTATTTTGGCAGTACATCTACTTTGATCAGTGCTGATCAAAATCAAACAATAAACAGTGCAAAATTAAAAAGGAAAATTCTATTAGTCTAGGTATAATATGCCAAAAATAGATATTTTTATAACATGTTATGTCCTTAAGTGTGGTAAATTTATAGTTTCTCAGGGCAGTTTTTCAGTGCATATGTTTAAAACCCAAGGATTGACCCTCCCCTTATCTTCTACTTCTTCCTACAATCTTATGGGCATTGTTCTAGTATTTTAATCTTCAGTTGTCATTATGTAATGTCAATGAATGAAGCAAGCAAAAACTAATTAGTACCTTATAGAACAGGCTATCCACGAATGGAGTTTATAGCTCTAAATGTCAGCTGACTCTAATCATGCCATACGGTCTTATTCAATTGTCTCTCGGGAGATAATGTTCACTATCAAAAAATTAAGTGACAGAATAGGATGTTCATTTTCAAAAAATATTTAGCAAAGGGAGAAGGCACTCTGCCTTTCCCAGATGTGTCTACTATTACAAAATGTTCAGTGACTGATATTAATCAATAAAACTTTCAGAGATTTTGGTTCCCCATATGAATTAATTTTCTTCACATAAAAGGTAAAATCAGTGGTTTCTAAGTCATATGAAACTTTGTGGATGAAATTCTCACATTGATTTGAATTGGGGGTCAAAATATTCAGTTTCCAATATTAACTAGACATTTTCTGACTGCTGTTATTCTTAAGATTGATCAAAACTAGCTACACAAATTTAGGGGCTGGGGTTATGGCTTAGTGGTAGAGTACACTCACCTAGCATATGGGCCCCTCAAATAGGCCCATATTAAATAGAGTGTTAATTCATCATTTTCATATTTGATTTTTCTTTTGTTTACAGTAGTGTCTCTTGTTATATCTATATAATCAATATAATAGGCAAGTTCTATTGAAGCTATTTATATAGAGGGTCAATCTTGAGGATTTTATTGGTAGCTTAAAACTGAGTACATTGTTATTGGTCTTATGTTGATCAATTCAAGGTTGCCAGCTTCTCCATGAACAAACAAGTGAATATCTTCTTTTTGAGTTGGTTTTTCACAAAAAGTCTAACAAAAGTGAAAATTTTCTTAAGACGAAAGAGTACAGGGTCTCAAACACACTTGAATTGAATAAATATACTCTCAGTGTTTTATATCCTAATTCTACAAAATTCTTCCTCAGAGTAAAATGATAGTAGCTGTATTGCACAACTAAAAGTGTAATACTATATGGTATATAAGCAGGGGTTTTGGAACAAGAACTTTCAAAAGACTATCTTGGGTAGTTATAAAAAATGCACTGTATGGAGTCAGAGAAGATAATGCTAAGTGAAGTTAGTCAATTCCAAAAAACCAAATGCCAGATGTTTTCTCTGATATAAGGAGGCTGATTCATAGTGGGGTAGGGAAGGGGAACATGGGGGAAATATATGAACTCTAGATAGGGTAGAGGGGTGGGAGGGGACGGGAGTGGGTATGGGGTTAGAAATGTTGGTGGAATGTGATGGACATTATTATCCAGAGTACATGTATAAAGACATGAACTGGTGTGAATATACCTTATGTACAACCAGAGATATGAAAAAATCGTGCTCTATATGTGTAATAAGCATTGTAATGCATTCTGCTGTCATATGTAAATTTAAAAAATAATTTAAAAAAGAGAAAAATGCAGCTCCCTGGCTCCATCCACAGAAATTCTCATTCAGCCATAGTTTTAAGAGTTTCCCAAGTGGTCTGACAGAGGTAATCCAGAGATACTTCTCTGACAATACTGATATAAGCAATTAATAAAAATATTGCAGCTTTTCCTATATATTTGCCTATTAATGAGTTCTAGGTTTGCTTTGGCATCTCAAATATTTCAAAGGAGTATTTCACCACTTTATTCTTGGTTTCATTTTCCACAGTATCCGTTATTTGTGGTCAGTCATAAGTATTAAATGGAAATGAAAATACTAAATGGAAAATTCCAGAAATAAACAATTCATACATTTTGAATTGTTTTTCATTCTGAGTAGTGTGATGAAATCCTGTGCTGTCCTGCTCTGTCCCATGCAGAGTGTGAAGTCTGTCCTCACACTAGTCACTGTCTGCCTGCTGGTCATGGAGTAGCCATTGGGGTATCACAGTGCTTATGCTCATCTCTGTCTTACTTCATATAGTCCCAAAGCACTAGATAACTGTAGCTGGCAACTTGAATATGCCAAGAAGAATCTATAAAATGCCTCCTTGAAGTGAAATTTTTAGATTTAATAAGAAAAAAAAACTAATCATGAAATCATATGCTGAGGTTGCTTAGGTCTATAATAAGATATTATTGCTAATCTCTTGCTGGGCTTAATTTATACATTAAACCTTATCATAGATATGTATGTATGTGTAGAAATAAAACAATATAATAGGGATTTGTGCCATCTGTGGTTTCTGACATTCACTCTGGGTCTTGGGACCCATGCCCCAGGGACCGAGGGAGCTACTGTGCTCTTTTCACTGCTTGGCCTTCCTCTTACACTTGGCTTCATTCAAGGAGAGAACAAGCTGGCTATGGAGCTAATTGCTGTTGAGTTTTGTACTTGAGACCCTAAAGGGCCTCCCTACCCTTTCTTAACTTTAGAGAAGGATTCTTTTACATCCTCCTTTTCCTCAGGAAACCAGAGCCTGGTGAGCAGGGTGACAGCTCAGGGCAAGGAAGCACTGGTTTCTTCCGTTTTAAGGATGGGCCCACCCCATGGGAATAGGATTTCCCCAGAAGCTGACCAGAATATTCCTCAACACTAAAGCTTCTTTTTAGAAAAGGACAAATATCTCCTGGCCTCACTACTATGGATGGTCTAAAGAAACGACTCATTATACTAAACATTAGGCAGTAGCCCAGGAGATCTTCCCCTGGCTTTGTCATGACAGATGTCCTCTTTGACTTGCTGGTAAGGACCCCTCAGCAAGTACTTCACATACAAACTGCTGAAACTATTTTCCAGGAAGTCTAAATCTCTGTGGCAGAGCAATGAGATTGTTTGCATTTCGTTATCTATAATCTTTAGGCAAACAAGGTTGGAAGCCAAATCTCTTATTTAGTTTATTTCATAGAGAAAGTTTTTCTTTGGGAAAGTTAGAAGAGAAAAGGGAGGGAGGAGTCAGACAGGTAAACTAGAAACAGGATTTGCCCCAGGAGGAGAAACCCCTTATTTTAAAAAGCAGAGATTCATAGAATATTTTACAGATATAAAATAAAGAACTTGAAACATGACATATACTACATAAACATGTACAGTTTTAACATTTTATGTGCCAGTTAAAATATATTTAAATTTAAGTAAAACAAATCCAAATACAATACAGTAGAGAACTTGAGTAGATCTCTCTTAATTTTACCTAGAAAATAATCTTTCTGGGCTGGGGTTGTGGCTCAATGGTATTGTGCTTGCCTAGCATGTGTGAGACACTGGGTTTGATCCTCAGCACCACATTAAAAAAAAAAATGTACAAAATAAAGGTATTATCTACAACTAAAAAAAATTTGAAGAAGAAAATAATCTTTTACGCATGGTGTGCTTTTCCTAATCCTTGGAGACAAAGAAGAGGAAATGCATAGCGAAATTCACTCTTCTTTGCCCAAGAAGGAGAAAAAATATGGGTCCCCTAAAATTAAAGAAATAAGAGGGAAAATTTTGAGCCATTGTTTCATTTTTCATCTTGAAAATACACATGTCATTTTAAGGACCAAGCTGCCTGTGGTCCAAATGTCTGGTCTGTAAAGTGAAGACTCTGGGAAGAGTAGAACTGCGAGAGGACACACTTTCAGGCCACATAGTGGCTGACAGCTGCCAGAGCACTTGTGTTTACCACTAACTGCTGCCCTCATGTAACCCTGTGTTTCTCAGGAGTTCAGCCACGTGAGTGCCAGTAGCACAAAGGACAGGCCCCTCCCCCATCCCCTTTGGTGTCCAAACTCCAGCTGATTAGTAGTTTCTGTGCATTTGTGGCTGTGTGAAGGCAAACCAGATCAATGCTGTATGTATCCTCTCTAGTCTTTAATGGTGCTAGTCCCATGACCTTCTTAGTGGGGGAAGTGGGGACAGCAAACTGCATGATTCAATCAATTGCAAAGGCCTGGTATTAACCTCACACTTAAGCTGTGGTCATCGAACCACTGACTTATGCAAACAGTTAAAATTAAAACTCCTAATCTGAGTCACTAAAAAATCCCCAACACAACTAAGTGCATGACTTTAAGTGCCTGAAAACTAGATCACTATTTTTATTATGACCTTTTAGAAAGAATACCATCTTTTTCTTTTTTCATATAAAGGACTATTTAGTAATGCAGACTATTTATGGATTGTGCCCACACATGATGCATGTGTACTTCCTGGTGTAAAACAATACAGTCAGAAAACCAGGTCCATTGCAAACACTGCTAGAGGTGCAGGGTAAGAGCACAGCTAATAATTCTCCTGGATTGGTGATAAGTACGATGTGTCTGCTCTGTGCCTCAGCATTGAATTCTCTCACTTGGAATTATGGGTGAATAAGTACTGATTGTGAATAAGAATTGGCCTAGAAAGTTAAGAATTCCAGAGAGGGAATATTTTACATTTTACTTGAGTATTTTTCCAATGTGCAGTTTTTTTACAGTTTAGGCTCAGCACTTTGAATATTTGTTAATTTGTCATTGATTGAACATCTGCTATGTTCTGGGGCTATGATAGGCCTTGAAATTAGAACATCAAAGAGGAAAACTCAACATGTCCTTAGGGAGCTCACAGTTTTATGGGAGATTCACAAATGAATATTGATCATTTCATTACAGGATTTATTAAGTCACCTGAGAGGTAAGAGATGCTACCCCAGGAGCCCTTATTTTCAGGAGGCTGGCAGGGGAGACTTTTTATATAAGGCAACAAGGTAGAAAGGAGTGGAGAAAAAAAGACAATATTTTGGGCCAAGGGCAGAGGCACAGAAGAGAACTTGCAAAAAAAAATGAAATTTGCAAATTCTATAGTTCAGTTAACTAAGCAAGAGAAAAAATGAGATAAAATGGGAGAAAAATGAGATGAGGTCAGTGAAAGAGGCAGGGATCCAGGGACTGGGTTGTGCTAAGGAGTTCAAATTTTATCCTGAGAGCAGAGGGCCATCACTCGAGGACTCCAAGGAAGTGACATGAACAAATCAGAACATTCTGGCAGTCCCAAGGAGGATAAAGTGGAGGGGAATAATCTAAGGGGCAGGAAAAAATATAAGGCAATGGTAGTTAGGAAAAGGAACTGAACAAATTTGAGTTAGCTCAGTAACATCAGCACATACATGACTGTGTGTGTGTGTGTGCAATCATAGAACATGAAAAACCTATGTGCAACATACAATAAAAGTTTTCACTAATTATGTTCATATGCTTTTTGGAGAGATGTCTGCATTTACATAATTTATCCATTTGGATGCATATTTTAAACATACTTCTGAGCTCAGATGTTACTGTGAAGTCCTCTGCAGAGCTTGATAGTTAATTATTATTTCATTAATTTCACCAAAACTTGGGTTTGGGAAAGAGACTAATGAGGGTTTTTCTTTGCCTACTTACCTACTCAAAACCTGGATTATGAGCTAGGTGGATAAACATAGACAAGTAAACTCCAAGCTAGTTAGCTCTTCCATTCATATTTTATTTTTACTTTCTTTGTTTGAAATGATGCCAACCAAGTGATTAAATGCTACATAAATGGTAGTGGCTACATACACATGTCATGAGTCATACTGGGATTAACTGGATTTATCCATGCCTTAAAGAATACTGATGATGCAACTCAAAAATATTTTAGGTATGGCAGGACTTTGGGGGGGATTCCCTTGTTAATTAATGACTTGATAAATCTCATAAAGTCAGTGGTGGAGAGCAATAAGTTATCGATGAAAATATTGACTAGGTTCCAGGAAAAGAAATACATTTCTGTATAAAAACTATTCTACTATGTCACAATGACAAATGATAATGATGGAAAAATCAGTACTCTGAGCACCTCCTCTGCATCGAGCCCTATGTGGTTGTGTGTGTGTGTGTGTGTGTGTAAATTTAAAACCTCCTTTATTTTAAGGTAAACAGTCTCTGAAAGTCAGGATCAGAGAATCAGGTTCATTCCTAGATATTGAAAAAATCAAATACAAGGCCCTTTTCTCTCTCCTCTTCATTTATTCCTGCTGTCTCTGAGATAGGCATCCACCTTTTCCTTTTAGGACATTTGACTACCAAGTGGCTAAGCCAGGATTCTGCCTGCCTCCAGAACCTGAGATTTTAAGCATCACATCAGAGTGCCTTGTACTAAAAGTATCAGAGTGGTGCTACTCAAAGCACCTAGTCCATAAACTATTACAGGTCCCCAGAGGGATTCAAGAACTTGGCCTGAAATATAAATGGGCATACTACTTTTATTATAGAAAGTTATGCTACTAACAACATAGGGTTGGTTTACTGATATTAGCTACACTGGCCAAGCTTCTAATTATCTTGTGGCAGACCAATAGAAACTGTAAAAAAATATATTTCAGGAGCCCATCAGTACACCACAGTTAACAAATGTTCCTTAAGAAATAAACAAGTTTTCACATATTTGAAGTTTTTAATGAGATATATGAATCTTTTAATAATTTTTCATCAAAAATTGTCTTCTAGACTATAATCCCAGTGGTTCAAGAGGCTGAGGATCATCCAGCCTCAGCAACTTAGCGAGACCCTAAGCAACTCAGTGAGAACCTGTCTCCAAATAAAATACAAAATAGGGGTAGGGATGTGGGTCTGTGGTCAAGTGCGCCTGAGTTCAATTCCTGGTACTTTAAAAAAAATGTGTTCTAAATGAAGTTAACATTTTATTGAGAGTTTTGAAGTAGCTAGATCTCCATAGTTATAATCTTATTTTGATATTACTCATGAGTTATGATGACTGTGTTATTCAATGATTTGGGAATGATACTTTTAGTTCATGCTAATTTTATTTTATAAAACCTTGAAGGAAATGAATAAAGTTTATCCTAGAAATTCCATAGAAATACATAGAGAGATTACATTAAAATAGAGACTCACTGAATAATTACCCAATTCTTCATAAGTAACCTCTGTAGTAAGGCTTACATGGGTTCTTGTAAACTATTTTGGAAAGCATGATTCACAGGTATAATATAGTTCTGAGGTCAACAATGATTTTTTGCCAATGGTTTTGCAAAAGACAATGATATTGGCCAATAGTAAACAGGAGAAGCACATTTCCACCATTCCTACATAACATTTTCATGGTTTCCATGTCCTCCCTTCCTCTCTCTCTCTCTCTCTCTCTCTCTCTCTGGTCATCTCATCTGTCCAAAGCAAAATCCAGTACCTTTGTATAGGTACTGAAGGAAAGATAGAAAACTATTACTTAACTTAATATTTAGTGTTTAGTTAGTAGCAATTTCAACCCCAACAAAGACAATAGTTTTTAATTCTGCAAATATACCTCATTAAGACTTCCCCTGTAATTTTGAAAACTGTAGCATGCTGGTGCCAAAGGGTCTTAGAATTAGAAGTTTGGTCAGGAGTGGATCCTAAATCTGCCTAATGAAGTAAGAATTATTTATAAGGGGTTAAGTTTTTAACTCCTAAATATTCATTGAGTACCAATTATGCACAAGAATTCTTGGCCCTGTTTCTGAAAGGTGTTAACCAAAGAACAGTGCCGTCCTTCCTTTTTGGTTTTAATTCTGTTCAGAAATTAAAGAGAAAAGGTTGTGAATGTCATTTTTTTTTCCTTCCTAAGAATCAATAGGCAATTATACTGGCCTAGGAGGTAAAACAAATTTACAATAATATGTGAGTTTACCACTGAGAAGACAGGTTTTAACATGTCCTGCTGCAGTCATTTAAAAAAAAATTATATTTGTTATAATTAGTTATACATGACAGTAGAATGCATTTATGCACTTTGATATACATAGATGGAGTATAATTTCTCATTTTTCTGAGTGGACATGTTGCAGAATCATATTGATCGTGTAGTCACATACATACATAAAGTAATAATGTCTGTTTCATTCTACTACCTTTCCTATCCCCACATCCCCTCCCCTTCCCTCCCATCACTTCCCTGTACCTAATCTAAGATAAGGCTATTCTTCCCTAGTGCCCCAGGCCTTATTGTGAATTAGCATTCGCATATTAGAGAAAACATTAGGCCTTTCTGAACTCATAAGAAGGGCTTCTTTATAAATACTGAAAAAAACTATTACTCCTAACTGACAGTGAAATACTTGCAAGTTTTCAAACAGACAGCAAAAGATTTATGCTTTCAAATAATAAGTGATTTTTTAATTTCTTTGTTTTAGGTAATAATATTGAAGTTCACTGGAAAAAAATATTTCTGTTGTCATTTGGCACCTGGAAGGCTCATAACATCTCATCATGAGTAATATTGCTTCAGCAAGAGACTGTTTCATTACATAGAGAATGATGCACTTTGGTCAACTTAATAATGAGCATCCTTTATATTTGTATAGTCTTTCCCTTTTCCAGTGCCCTGTAGATTTATTATTACATTAAGTTCTTGCAGTGACCTTGTAAGATGACTCTAAGATTATTATTGTCATTTTACATTCAGAAAACTGAAGCTCAGAGGGCTAAAAGGTGATAGTTCTTCGACTTGAAAGTGTCTCTTTACACTCAAATCTTGGCTTTACAACTTCCCAAGTGACTATGATTCATAGCGAGTTATTTAACTTTGTTTTCCAGTAGTAAAAGGAGGGGAACAGAGAACCTCCCTTCCTGCGTTGTGACCACTCAGTTTTATGTGTGTTAGATGCTCATAGTACCTGGCACCAAACCTGCTACATCCATGTCCAAAAATTGATCTAGGTATCTGACTGCACAACTAGTGTTTTCTTTTCATTATTGAAGTGTGTCAGTTACTTCTTATTTCATTACTCTATGGTGGTTGACAGGGTACTGAACTGGAGGGAAAAGTCCTACTCCAGCAGCAAGTTCTTCAACTACTCCTTCTACATTTTCAGCAGTGAAAACCAATTAAGCTAAGAACAATGTTTGTGGAAACAATTTACTTGATCGGCCCTCCTATGTCCCAGTCTCAGTACTAAATGAATAATATCTGCTTCCCTTTTATTATTGTATTTAATCCTCACAGCAGAGCTGTTTATCCACATGCATAAATGAGGAAATGGAGGTGTTGAAAGGTTAATTTGTGCAGCTGGTCTGAGGATAGTGATATGTATCAAAAGAAGTTTCAAGGTCCGACTTAATTTTGGTATCTGTGGAATGAAACAGGAATGTGCTTAATCAGTATCAGGTGATCTGATATTCAACCCTGGATCTTCACTCGAGGCCATAGTCTTGGCAGTCACAGCAAACTGCAAAGTTGAAATTAAAGTCTAAAGCCAGAGGAACTTTGAATCTAAGCAATGTCTGATTATTTTTCACTGGTAGATATCCAGGGGAGATTTCAATAAATTGAAATTGAAAGTGAAGAAAAAGTAGGTTAACAGTCTCCTTAAACTATCCACATTTTTGCATGATGTTTTCTTCTTCCCAACTTAAAATTGTTCTTTAAAGGATTCTATTTATTGTTATTTTAAAACTAAATTGTATACAAGTTTTCTTTCCTCTAATCCAATGATAAAATTAATCAGTTTGTAAGAATACTTGTGTGGAATTATCTAAAACATGGCTACCTAAGGCATTTTCAGTGTCTGAGAACACTTGGATCTTTGAAGAGGCTCACATTGCTATGTCACTATTTGTATTACATAACCTTGCGTTGGGTACCTTGGAATTAGGGGAGCCCCAAAACATAAGTATCACAAGGGGATAAAAAGAAAACAGGAGTTTGATTTTCAAGCAATTTTATCCCCAATAGTTTTTCCATATTGTTTTGGCTTCAGAACAACATTTTTGATCTTGTTTGACTTTGATGCTATACAACACTGACTGCCGGGTAGGGGAACCCTTGGAATACTGCTGAGAAATCTCTGAGTAGGAACTCAAACCAACTGTCATGAGCAGTCCATGGGTTACATGTGGGTCACCACACATGGAAGCCTAGTGGATAGAAACATCTGATGTCTGGGAATGATCAGTGGACATTTTCTCTGGTCAATTGCCCAGGCACAGCGTGAAATTCTATCCCACTTTGCCATCGCCCACACAGCACCTAAGATGGGTATGACCTTCCAAGATGTCAATCAACCTGCTGACTGTAAGACGTCACAAAGCAAGACTCCACCCTTGAAACCTTATTGCTGCTTTTGATGTACTACCTTAAATAAACCAACAGAGCCATCTTTTCTTTGTCTAGTTCCAATACCCATGTGGACTAGATATATCAGGGGCTTTGCTTTTGTAAATATATTTCTGACTATTTGTGCTTTGTTATTCACTAGTTGTTTGAGACTTTAAGTTTTAGGGTGGCTTACATCATCCTGGACAGGAAGAAGAACCCCCAATGAGACGCTGGCTGTCGCCCCCATTACATCTGATAACCAGAACCTGTTTTTTTAGCTGCTAAGCCCAACTATGTTGAAATACAAAATACAAACTGATGAATTGGAATGCCCAAAGGATATGATATGAATGTACATGTATTTTTGGTCTCCCAGTTATGTTTTTTGCCAGTTTACAAACTGTGTATTCTGGATAGCCAATGCATTCATAATAATCCTCATGTAAAAATAAAAGAAAAAGAGAGGAACAGTAACTAAAACATTTAGCATTCATTAGTTTTTGTGATACTATGTGCTTCCCACTTCTCCTAGGTCTTGCAAGAACTGCCTTTCCTTCCTTTCCTGCTTTCAAATCCCAAGTGCTAGCTCAGGGAGGACTAAAAGGGATGGAGAGACTTGGATCTCTTTATTGAATGTAGAGTTTCTGTTAGGTACTAATCTCCAATTTTATTATTCTAGAATTTAATAAGAAACATTTTAAGCTATTATGTTGAAGAAATAAATCACTGGGAGATATATTTTAAGAATATTTAATAATAGCCATATTATGATATTTTTTGGTACTGAAATTGAACTCAGGGGCACTCAAACACTGAGCCACATCCTCAGCCCTATTTTATATTTTGTTTAAAGACGGGGTCTCACTGAGTTGCTTAGCGCCTCACTTTTGCTGAGGCTGGCTTTGAACTCTCGATCCTCCTGCCTCTGCTTCCCGAGCCACTGGGATTATAGACTTATGCCACCACACCAGGCATGTTATGATGTTAATTAGCTGAAAAACCATAACTCTTTAAACAATGAACATTAAATCATTAATAAATTCAATTAATATAATCATGATTAATGTCAATGAAGGCTTATAGGCATTCCAGGGTGTTTTCCCTCAAAATCACAGTGAGTAAAGATGATCCTAGATGAAGAAAGCAGCGCACAAACACATGCCCTTTCTCTATATCAGCATGTCATTAAGCTGATCCCTGAATTCACACAACAAAATTTAGGTTCTGTCCTGAACTCCTCTGATATGTACTCTGAGATAGACATTATGTTCATGAGTGGGCTATAGATTCAACAAAATAGAATTTAGAAAATGGATAGTAGAATATTATACATTTTTCTACATGAGACAGTTTCATGTTTAGATAATTGTTTTCCTTCATCTTGATCTTTGTTGCTAATCATGAGAATATTTTCCCATTTTTTATATACTGTGTGTTATGACAATCTACATTCAATCCTTTATACAGATATTTTAATGAATGTTCTCAAAACCAAAGAGCAAATGATACAAATGGTATGCTAAACCTGAAAAATTAGTATTTCTTATCAGAAAATGCATTTTATATTTTCTCTCTTGGTTTCGTGCAGAGGGATTCATGGAAGCATATGATGATAAACAGGTTGGTTTTTAAAGAAGCAAATTAGAACCTTTACCACCCCTGGGCATTGTCCTCCTCAAAGTCGATTAGTGTTCTCTTGTTTTTCCTCTTTGGTTACAGTGGTTTTCCTTTTATTGATTGGCAAAGCTTGCAAAATTAAAATTTGCCCTTTAGGGTAAACATACACAGAGAGTGTTTTTCATTTGTTTTAGTTCTAGGTCAGTAGGACTGAATTACCCTAGGCAAAATAATTCTCTGTGTCTGTTAATTAATAGTGTCCCTCTGCCTCCATTTGTTCTTTTTTCTTTCAGGTACTGGGGATTGAACTCAGGGGCATTTGACCACTGAGCCACCTCTCCAGCCCTATTTTTAATTTTTTTAAAGACAGGGTCTTACTGAGTTGCTTAGTGCCTTGTTTTGCTGAGGCTGGCTTTGAACTCGTAATTCTCCTGTCTCAGCCTCCCCAGAGGCTGGGATTACAGCTAGCTCCTTTTGTTCTTCTGCCTGTATCTCCTTTAAGTTTTGCTTATGAAAGTGTGGCCAACAAATCTCAGGATCGGGGTAAGGGTGTGTGACCTTGCCCTGAAACTCTCCCTCTCTGTGAATATCACTTGGCACTTCTTTTATCAGGACCTATGCTGCTCAGGTTTTCTTTTGCACCTCTTTTTTCTCTTCTCCTGGGACCATGCTCTCAAATCACTACAACTTGTCACCAGTTTCAAAGGTACCATGATCCTTTACATCTTCGATATTGTTATTTCTTTATTAACTATATTTTTATTTTGCAGCATTTCATTACCATTTATAATCATATGCTTATTTTGTAATTATTTGTTTAATGTTCATTTCATTTTGCTCATAAGCCTAAGTTCAATGAAGCAGGGACTTTACCTACATTATTTATTTATGCAGTGTCCTGCATAGGCCAAGAACATAATAGGCTTTCAGAAATCTGAAGCATGTTCATAATTCTTTATACCCATCACCAAAGAACGCAGGATAGCACCCTTCACATTTACATATAAGAATTGGTCCAATTGCTTTCATCTTATATTGACTGCATATCAGAATGAGTCTCTCAGATGAAACTTCAAGAGATCTCTCCAGGCTTGTTAGTGATCTCTGTCAAATTTGTCTCAATAACTTCATTTATAATTTACAATTGTCATAGAAAGTATGTAGCCAAAAATAAAAGCCTGAAATAGAGAATATGATTAGTTTGTGTTGATTCTATGGATTCTATTGTAGAACATAATGTTCTCATTATCTTAAAATCTGATTGATCATTCCTGTCTTCAATGAATATTTATTGAGTGACTTGTATATGCCCCAGATTGCCCAAGACTCTGAATATCAGGCAGTGAACCAGATATGACTGACATAGGAGGGTATCAGGTAGAGAGAGGAGACCCTCACTAGAGAGAGACTCAGACCTATGAGTATGACTGCTATGCTTGTCTCCTTTAGTTCGATGGAAAAAACCTGCAGCATATGCTTATACCAGATCACTTAGAACAAAAGCATGATCAATTTAAATGCCATGGATTTAAAAATCTACACAATGTGATTATGGCTACATTGCTTAACCACGAAGAAATATTCTGAACCCCAAATAACAAATGATTGACATGAGATATGATTTCCCCCAAAGTATGTTGGGAATCTGCATTATTTTGCCCAGGAAAATTCTATATGTAGAGAGCTCAACCTTGGGTGCTTCACTGGTCTTCTCTTTGAGAGTTCAGAGGCATCAGCATCATACCTTTGGGGTGTGTATACTTTTATTTTGCTATCCTTTAATAAATCTTTGCTTGTTCCTTGCTTTTGACACACCCTAAAATTCTCTCCAGCAGCATAACTCAAGAACCCACACAGAATGAGTTGAGGTCTGACTACTCTCCTGGAGGGACCTCCTCAAACTCCTATCTAGTGACATGACCAAAAGTCTTCTGTAGTATAATTATAATTCATTCCCCAAACTGCACCATCCATCCATACCCAACAGCATAGGCATTCCATCCATCTTATAATTATTCTGAATCTTTCAACAAAGCAAAGGGAGAGAACATTGTTATGAAAAAAGTAAAGAAATTTTAAAAAATTTCTTGAAATACATGGAATATGATTAATACAATTTAGCTAGGAATTGAGGTTGGGAATGAGGTTGGGATTTTTTTAAAAAATGCTTAAAATTCAAATATGATAGCAAAAATATCCTAGAGTAGTGGTTCTTTATCAGAGGTTACTCTTTGGGATGTATCATATCACCTGCTGTCTTTTTTTTTGTATTGTCCCCCCAAATGGAATCCTATATGGTCACTCGACAGTGTGGACTCACTTAAGAATATATTATTTTTCATAATGATGTATTTGGAAAGATAATCTTCTGCATTTATTTAAAAAAATTATCAGAACTGTATTCTCAATGATTAAGTTGAGAATAATAGAGCATAATCTATTAATTCTTAATCACGTATGTACCTCACTTTCTCACTTTCTGCAATTCTAGAATGTGTGGGCATTATCCTTTAGGGAGAAATGACAATTTGTTTCATACATGATGCAATTAGTCAATGAGTCTGTGCCATATTCATAGAGGAGATGATTAAGAAGCAAATGTTTTTAAGTTGCATGAGCAGAGCAGTTAATTCATTTCACTTTCTTTTCTTGCTATAATTGGTGAATCTTACCTCTTTTTCACCAGGAATTTGCCTTGGATGTTGTTTTACCACCAGTTCTGGCTTCTTATTAAAATCATCTGTTACCATAAATTTGAATCTGGTATGGTGTCAGTTAAAATAAAAGAAGATAATATTCAGATTTTATTGACTGATTTCACTTTGATTCACTTCCAGTGTGGGAAGAGTAGCTCATCACTGTTTCATTGCTATTGTTGTTGTTTACTTACTGCATCTGCTTGCTAAATTGGCAGCATTAATTAGATATAATAAAACAGGTAGTTGTCATTAACCAAACAACAAATAACAATTAAAGTTTTTCATGGAGGATTAGAAGTGTGGCATCAGCCTGGCATGCTGACACACACCTGTATTCCCAGTTACTTGGGAAATTGAGGCAGGAGGATTGCAAGTTTGAGGCTAACCCCAGCAACGTAGTGAGACCCTGTCTTAAAATTTCATAAGTAACAAAGGCTGAGGATGTAGCTCATGGTACAATGCCCCCATGTTTAATCCCCAGCACTTCAAAAACAAAATTATGGCATCATGTTAATAATATAAAACTACTCAAATAATATTGAAATATACCAATGGAACTGTGTTGCTCACCATTTGTAGGAGCCTTTTATAGTTGTCCTATATTACCCATTACAGTATTAATGATCACAATGTTGACCCATTTTAATTAGAACTATAGGTTCTCTATAAAATTTATTTTGATATGTGTAAAAATCTCATTTGTTTAGTGATACATGATGTTTAAAACATATTAACTACTAAGTTTAAAAGCAAACCCAAACAGTTATAATATGGGACATGCTTATCAAAATCACTGCACTGCCTAATTCTTCCTTCCAGATATTCTGGTATTCCTTTAGAGTGGCCTGACCACTTTCATCTTATCACCAATCCTTCCTACCTGGGCTCTATTAAGAAGCTAAATCTTTTATTTTTAAACCCTACTTTGTTCTCTGCTCCCTCCAATTTGACCTGGAGGAATATGCTCTCTCTCTGCTGGACCTGGTCCTTTCACTCCCAGCTTTGTCTGAGTTCTCTGCTTCCGATGTTCCAGAATCACTTTGCAGGTAAGAGGCTTCAGATAGAAGCACACCTGAGTCTTTCTCTATTTGACTCTAAAAATCTATACAAAGTCATCAATGTTTAAAATATTGATAAACTCTACCTGGATGGAGTCCTATTAAATTCAATAATTTAGGGAAAAGACACTTTTCTTCTTCTGTTAAATTTTGTTTGTCAAAGTATATTTACAAAAACAATGAAGTATCTTGTTTTTATTTATTCTAAGTAACTTGTTTTCAGTTATTCTTTACATGGTTTTAAAAAAATCGTTTGTGATTGAGGACCCCTACCAAGAATAGTAAAATCATATTTGAGATAAAGGCGTCAGTAGAGCTCACAAGTATAATATATTTTGTAAGGCCTTTAGGGAGCAAGAACTAATAGCTAAGGGCTGAGGTTTTCAGCTCAGTGGTAGAGAGCTTGTTTAGCATGTGTGAGGCACTGGCTTTGATCTTAGCACTACATAAAATTAAACAAATGAAATAAAGGCATAGTGTCCATCTACAACTAAAAATAGTTTTAAAAAATTTAAAAAAAAAATCCTACTAGCTAGACATTAGGGAATGCCATTCTTGCCACTAAGAATTTCAAGGTAAGGATCATGCCTAATTTTGCTTTATAGCATCCTATAGTAAAACCAGATTAAGTCATGCTATTTGGTTAGTACAATCACAATATAATTAGAATAGGCATATCAATAATCTTTCTCTGGCAGCCAGAAAAGCTGGACATATTACAAATATAATATTTTGAATGTAACAGAATGCTGTAAAAGTAGCAAAGACTAGATGAACTAAAATTGCAGAAGGAGGAAGGCCATTTGAATGTGAGCTGAGGATCAAAAGAATTTGCTTACCAGAAGGCTTCCTTATTTGGGGCTCAGGCTAATGGTTAGATATGGTAGAGTTAGAGGAACTCTACCAGGGGAAAGAAATATTAGCAATACTTTTAGTGCTAGGTCTAGAGTGGAAAAAAAGATGAAAACTTGAGGAGATTCTTCGTTTTCTGTATGAGACATTTGCTGAATTTAGAGGCTGGGCAAAAGAATAGGGGAACCCAGGCAGAAACTTCTAAAGGACAGAAGAGAAATCCCACAGGTTGAGGGTCAACCTTATCCTAAAAACAGACAGTCAACCTTCTCTTTAAGACAGTTGACAAATACAGAATCTACATGGGGCAGAAGCTAAGCCAAAGGGTAATCTCTGAATAATAAAGTATGCTTCTGTAGTCTTTCAGGATGAAGGAGAACCACCACCACCCCGAACACACACACACACACAGATTTTCATTCCAAAGCTCAGGAGGTCTGTGTCCTAAGAACAGGGATGGATTTGAAGTAGATGGAGTCAATATAACTCCAACTCTGTTTGGATCTGGCTTGGTTCCTGTTTGGACTGGGGTGATAAGCCCCACACTTTAATACCTATCAGAAGAAAGGAAGATACTTCCTGGCGGAAGATAACATTATTTATAGCCATCATTATTTGTTCATATGTGACATGCAATAAAAAAATCACTATACTTAGCAGATCTGCCTAGAAGTAAAAATATGTAGTCATTAATAAGAAGGAGGAAAAAGAAATAGAAGGGAACACATAAATGATATACCCATTGGAGTTATCAAATAAGGACTTTTAAAACACTGGTTTAATGTGTCGATGAATAAACAAGAAAAGATGGATATAAGGGAGTAAAGGAATGAGAATTTCTCTAGAGGATTATAAAGGAAGAGAGAGAGAGGGGAAGAAATAATTGAATGGATATCAAAAAAATGGAAAAAATGTAATACTGAAACTCAATGGACATGTTTAACTACAGATTAAACATTTAAAAGCACAGAATAAATGATCTGAAAGATCAGTAGAAAAGTAATACAAAGTGAAACACAAAAAATAATGGAGAAAAAACAGGTAAGAGTTTAGGATGCTTATAGATCATAATAAAATGACAAACACACCCATCATTGAAGTTATAGACTGAGGGATGGGAGAATTTTCCAAAAACCATTTGTTTTCAAAAATATACATTGTCTTTAGTGAAATAAAAGCAAGATTGATTGCTGGCACCTTAACAGAAATGGTGGGAACCAGAATACATTTTCAAGTGCTAAAAGAAATTAGCTGCTCACACATAATCCATGACCAACAAAATTACACTTATAAACTGAAGGTAAAATAAAAATCATCTTTAGATAAACAAAAACTGGGAGAACTCATTAAAGTAAATCAGATGGATAAAACATATTTTACAGAAGCTCTTCAGATGAAAGAAAAAATGATCCCAAGTTGGAGCCGTGAAAAATGCCAGAACAGATGAAGAATGTATAAATAAGTCAGTAAGCATAACTGCATACTGAATTTAAAAAGTAGGTCTGATGTCGAGTGTAAAATATATGTAGAACTAAAATGTAAGATAACAATAATATAAAAGGCAGGAGAGAGTAAATGTAATTATATAGTTAGTTTCTATCAGTATTGGAGAAAAAGCAACAATAATAATTTTATTTTAGTTATTGGACTATATTATGAACATTTGTTTACATCTCTACCTTCCTTGTCAGATACGACGATTGAACAACATCATTCTAGGACATCCAGAATAGAATGGAGGCTTTAGAGCCCTTTAGATGAACAATAAGAGTAATTGAATATCTTGAGAAAAAAACAGCAGTATATTTGGAAAGTTACTTTGGTTAACATGCTCAAGTAGTTTTGTTTAAGGAAAAGAGCATATTCAGGAAGACAGTAAAAATGGTTGATATTTACAAACCTATTGTGATCTAATTCAAGGCAGTGTAGCATCATAGTTAAAAGCTTAAACTGTTGGAATTAGATAGTATTTACCACCTATTTACTTGAGCAATATATAGTCATCTTCTCTAGGTTACAATTATGTATTCTGTTGAATAGAATTAATAATTATAAGTTGCTTTAATAATAATATCTAACTCATGTTATGAAAAATTATGAGTTAACATCTCTCAAGTGATTAGAACAGTAGCTAGCACATAGTAACCACAATAATTTGTAAAATATAACTTTACAGTCATACGAGAGATGGGTTGATGGCCCACGGTGTAGTGACAGAAGGCTTAAGAAGCAGTAGAAAAATTTGATATTAATAAGATGGAATTAGATAAACTGAGGGTGATTAGAAATTGGACATAAAGAACAAGATGGGATCAAAGCCAAGTCCAGGGCTTTAAAGGAAAGGTGATCAAAGTACTATAGATGATAAAACTGAGGAGGGAGGGATTTTAGCCCCTACAGCAGAACATGGTAAATTCCTTTAATATGAACACTGTTTGAGGCACCACAATATAGTCTCACTGAGAGCTGTTAGAAATGAGGTCCCGGTGCCCAGGGACAAAGACTTAGTATCTATCTGCAGAGAGATGAGAACTACAGCCACATAAGAGGAGACTTGGGGCTCAGAAACATATAGAGAGGGATCAGAGGACCAAGAGCTGCACAGTCAAACCACTGCAGACATGAACAAGAAAATGCTCTTCCAAAATCAGACAGGTAAAAGCTCCCTGCTGCTCTAGAGAGCTAATCTGTACAAAAATTCATCTCACTGAACCTTAATGAAATGCAAGGTTTCATCTCATTAAGATGAAAAATGTCTCATTCAGGTAAGTCAGTAAAACATATGGAACTCTCATATTTCCTCCACTTTCTCCAGGACTTTTTAATAGGAGTTCAAGTCTTACTCTTTTTTTCCCCTTTCTCATTGTCCTCTTTGTAAATGAAATAACTGAAGAAAGAACCTCAGGACAGCCTTTGATCTTGTCCGTTGATACAATGTCATTTGTAAAATGGAAGGTGCTAGCTGTCCTTGCAGCTTCCAGGGAAATTAGAATTTGGGTAAAAATTATACTGACAAGCACTTGCATGTGTCTATAAGTCATTCCCTGTCCTACAGAGGTAGAGATGGTCAGCCCTTCTGGTCATCCACCCGATGAGTGGTAAAGGGCATCATTTTCATTTGTGAAACCATCTGAGCTAGATGCTACACCTATAAACCTATAACATGCCCACTTATATAGGGAAGACAACCTTTAGTGGTAGTATTTGACAGCTTCAATTTGGTGAACACGTAACTTGAGGAAACCCATCTCTGTTGGATAATTGAGTTTTTAAATATACACTTCCTATTTTCTGCTATGGCCCTCTGGAGTTTAGTTGCAAACGAGGTTTTATCTTCCATTTTATTCCCTTCCCATAGATGTATACATGTATGAGTTCAAATCTCTATTGACTTACAGATGAAATTCTCTATGGTTTCAGGTTTGTGATGTGAACAGGCAATGATTTCTATGCACAACTGTGATGACTTTTTTCTCTTAAAGCAAAAGATTTTAAGCATCATTGTTGCTGAAGCTAATACTTAACTCAGTGACAAATGATGGGAATGGCAATGTTAGGAGTTCAACTCAGAGGGGTGTTTCACCACAGACTTTGTTTAAATTTGCCAATGGTCCATGAAAACCAAAAGAAGACAGAAGACAGAATTTTAGTTGGTTTTATCATTGTTTCTAAAGGCTCTTTGGCAATGCACATCCTTATTCCCCATCTTCTCATAGTATTATGAGCACCATCTCCTCCGGCTCCTTGGGAAGCCTTGAGATAGGCTCTATAAATTGTCTATTTGTCTCATAATTGGAAAAGTCCCATAAACCTTCAAGTATTTCTCAAAAAACCTGAATAACTTTCCTTAAGAAAGTTACAACAGGATCAGTCAATCTCCTGAAAGTAATCAATAAAAGTTCTAAGTTGCCAATTTCTTAGGTAGTTTGTGGAAGAAAAGGAGACATTGCTTTTATTTTGTTTTTCTGTGGGATTCAGAGGGGGGAGTTTATTTAGAGTAGGTGTCAATGGGGAAAGTTAGAGCCTGAAAAGTCATAGTGCCTCATTGATGTGTTTAGAAAGTTTACCCTCTAACAAAGATGATATCTCTTCAGGATATTCTCAAGCAAGCACACAAACACCTCGTTACTTAAAAATCAGCTATCCACCTATCTATAAAACAGTCCAAGATATTTTTAAAAAGGCACATGAATAACCAAAATGGAAATCAGAACATCCAAGTATAAAGCTGTGTTAGTCTTTAAGGTTGTTCACAAATCTTGTAGCCATCTTACTTTCTAGAATGCAGTGGGCTTAAAATATTTACTGTCATGGTTTGGATCTAGAATGTCCCCCAAAATCTCATATACTAAAGTCTTGATCCCCAGTGTAGCAATGTGCAGAGTTGGAGATTTTGGAAAGTAGTCAATCATGAGAAGTTTAATCTATTCAGTGGATTGATCTATTTGTTGGGTTAATAATTTGAATGGACTACTGGGAGGAGGTGAAAACTGCACGTAGGTGGGTCATGATTGGAAGAAGCAGGTTCACTAGGGACATACCCTTGGGGACTCTATCTTGTTTCTGGATTTTGTTCTTGTGCTGTCCCTACCCTGCTCTCACCCACTGCTTCCTAGCTGCCATGAACTGAGAAACTATCCTCCACTATCTCCATCTGCCATGCTGTTCTGTCTTCTGTCTCATCTCACTCCCAAAGTAATGGAGTCATCCACTAATTGATATTTCTGAAACTGTGAGCCAAGAGCCAAAATAAGTTTTTTCTCCTCTACATTGTTTTTATCAGGTATTTGTCACAGTGATAAAAATCTGACTAAGACACCCTCTTTGAATTTGGGTACAGTCAGATGACTTGATTCATCCAATGCATTGTGAGAAATCTAAGCATGTACCACAGAAACACATATTAAGATTGAACTTTCATAAGTAGTGAGACCCAAAAGACTACAATAAATGGAGTATCTCCACTTCTGTGCATTGAATATATAGCATGAGCAAGAAATATACACTCTATTGTTTTAAGTCACTGAGGTTCTAGAGATGCTAATTATTGTAGGATAGCTCATCTTATACTGACTGGTACAATAGTCTTAATGAAACTAACATAAAATGGTCATAGCCAGAAAGAAAATACAAAACATAACTTTTTCCCATCAAGGAAGTTTTATATTGGGTTTGACTAGAAAACTCTTCTTTCTCCCAAGGCCAAAATCTCTCTTGGTGCTCATAGAAACAGAATTTCCAGGGCCACACCAGAATAATGTCAATTTGCAGTGTGAATAAACCATATTTTAAAGAGCTAGATCTAAAAGTTTCAGGATTTGGAGAATCTGTTGCATTTCTCAGTTAGAAACTTAGAGACCAGACACTACAAGTTTACCTTTGGGCAATTGCCATTTCAAAGTCCCTGGTTGGAACTATTTGGGCCTGATCAAAGAAGTGGCCATTCCAAAAGCAGAAAAGCATGGGTCAACACATAAAGCCAAATTTTTATGGAGAAATGAAGAAAGAACTCCAGATTAAACTAACATCCTTAGCCTCCAAAACAATGAAAATTTAATTCAAGTACCAAACTACTCCACGTTTGTAAATTCTAGCAATTATAATGATTCAGTTGACTATTTACTTTTACATTCCATAGTGCACATTCAGACATTCCCAGTTTATTATTGTGTCTATATCTCAAGGATTCTTCTAACCCCAAGTAATTTTATAGTTGAATGCTTATTTAACAAATATTTATTAGTTATTTTCCATAATAAGTGACTGAATAAGAAAGTTCAAAATGATCATTACAAGTGGGAAATATTTGGGGACCTAGAGGATGCAGCTAAGGAGAAGTATGACTTTGATCAGAAACACCTACAGAGCACTTAGGAAAATTCCTACATTTTCAGATCACATTTATGGACTCCAACTTTCTATGGGTGGATTGCACAAACATGACACCAAATTATATGTAAATGAGAACATAAAGAGTCTTTACAACTTGTTTTAGCTTCTCCCATGTTCTGTGCTTTCCAAAGTTCAAGAGCCATGTTGTAAGGATAATGTATTTATGAATGGTTTTCTGTTCTGGCTGTGTTACCTGTCATTTATGTAGAAAACTTATTTTTGTTTCCAAGAACTGGTAGTAGGCAGAATAAGGATGAGGTAGAGATCGGGCTCAACAGATCCAGGTAATGACATTGGCAAGGACATGGCATGACATGAGAGCACAGGAAGAGCAGGAGGAATTCAAGGAGCAGATCTAATAACTTCAAAACACTTAGTCTGGCATATTTCAGAGAAGCGTAAGAGCCTGTAGGCATCACTGCCTGCCTGTCAGCGCTGAATAGCCAGATGTGTTCATAATTATGGAATAATTGCATCAAAAAACATGAGATCTTACTTTGTGTCCTTTTTGAATTTGTACTTTTTAGAAAAATTTTACCCCCAAGTAGTAATTCCAACTGTTTTGATGTTTGAAAAGGTAAGCTTCAGTTATCTAGAATGTTTCTATATTTTTTAAATTTTTTTATATTTTTAGTTGTATATGGACATAGTACCTTTGTTTTATCTATCTATCTATCTATCTACCTATCTATCTATCTATTTTTAATGTGGTGCTGTCTCATATGTGCGAGGCAAGTACTATATCATTGAGCTACAATTCCAGCTCCTTGTCTATAATTTTAACAATATTTTTTCTAAATCTAAACTTGACAAACAGAGACAACTGAATTTAGAAGTTTGGTAACTTAGAGAGTTTAGTGTGATTAATAATATGGACAACAAGAATCCTATAGGTATTTTCTCAAAAACTATTTCTGTGTCACAGCCACATCAATATATCAAGCAGCTCATGTTCACTGGGCTGTTGTCTGAAATTCATCCACCTATCTCATCAAAATTAAACATATTAGCAATTTGTTTGCTAGCTATGATTCCATCTATGTGTGCCTTTCCCCGCTCTGCTCAATTGAGTTACTCCAATGTGATTATAGCCACATGGTCCTTTGGAGCCTTGCATAATCAGGTTCCTGGTCATCAGAGTCAAGTTGTGTTACATTATAAAAAGAAGGGCATGAGCAGGAAATGATTCAAGACTAGACAGCCATACAAGGTGGTGTCAATGTTAGCTCAGTTTTCTACTTTTTAAATACTGGGTCTTTCTATCTCCCGCCTCCATTAAGTGTTATCAGAAGATACTTTGATACACACCAATAATAACCAAAATGTGTGGATCCTAGTCTTGAAATTTACTGTCTTTGAGCAAGTCAAAACTTCTGCATTTGTGACTGCATCACTTACAAAGTAGAATTCTATAATTGCAGTTCCACTCCTGTCACCAGATATGCAGTAAAAATGAATGAGATGATCTACACAGAAAGAGCTGAAGCCCTTGAAAGATGCAATATCAATTGGAGGTGATTTTTTTTTTCTTCTTGGGATTGCTGTCATCTCTGATGCCCTTGTCCATTAGCAATCATCACTGTTCTCTGATGAACTGATGCTGCAGAGAAAATGTCAGGAAGATTAGACAAGAAACCAAGAAGCAACAGGATTTGTTGAACCAATTCAGCATATAGAAATATGAAATTGGGGGCTGTTTTCCAAGGAAGAACATCAGGACCAACCTCTACATTTCATGATCTTCAATCTCAGCAAAGTGGAGGACTTACAGAAAAAAGCTGGAATCATTTCCATGTTGCCAAATTATTTTAAAAGGGTATTTAGTTAAAATTGAATTTAAAATAAATAACAAATAATCTTTCAGTATAACCACATCCCAAATATTGTATGGACACACATTTGAAAAAAAATTTTTTTTTGTTTCCTCAAATTTAAGCGGGCACCCTGTATTTTTATTTGCAAAATTTGCAATCCTGGCATCCTGAACCCATCCCATATAGTGGTCCATGACTCTGAGACACTGGTGTAAAGTCAGGAAACAATGATCAACCCATCCGGACAGATCTATAGCAACTCTCAGGGGTCTACAGGACCTACAGGTAACACTGGCAGCTCCTTGACTTCTGCCTCCTGCTTGCCAAATCTTCCACAAGCTTTGCTTAGTCTAAATCATCAGATAGAACCAGAGGAATGGAAACTATGTTAAAGATGGGTACAGCATCTATTGGCACAATAAAACCACTGTAATACTATTTAAAAAGTATTCAATCCCACCCACACAATATTATCCTTTTCTCTGTCTCTAAGAGTTTAGAATGAATAATTTTGTTTCAATAAAAGCATTTTTGCTATTCTCTCCTCCTCCTTCTTCTTTTTATATCAGGGGTTGAACTCAGGGGCACTGGCCACTGAGCAGGTCCCCAGCCCTATATTTGTATTTTATTTAGAGACAGGGTCCCACTGAGTTGCTAAGCTCCATGCCATTGCTGAGGCTGGCTTTGAACTTGAGATCCTCCTGCCTTGCCTCCCACGTTGCTGGGATTACAGTCATGTGCCACCATGCCCGGCTTCTTCTTTTTATTCTTATCAATAGAACATTAAGAATTTTAATAGTTAAAATCAATGTCTCTAACCTATTCATTTTGTCCATTGCAGGACTGCAGCCCAGATAAGTTATATGGTATATCCAAGGCAGAATTATTTGTGTATTAGAGGTAAGCTAAAAATTCTGGCCCTGTTTTTTTTTGTTTGTTTTTTGTTTGTTTGTTTTGGCCTTTCTTTCTCAATTTCTCTCCTCCCTGAGAATCTATTTTGTTGCTTTCTTAAAGTCAGCATTCATTTCAATTTAAGGAACTCTTCTCTAATTAATTTTGATCCTTGATCACTATCTTGTTCAATATTACTTTAAGTAGCTGTTATGGTTCTATCATAACATCTATGCAAAACAAATATTAAACAGATAAGTTTCATTAAGTAATTCTGTTTTTTAAAATATTCCTCCTATATAGCAGATCATTTTTACTATCATTATTTTGTAATAACAGTTCCAATTTATGTGGCCAAATAGCATGCTAACAGAATTTTATACAGTAAGGAATTGGAACTTTGTTATTAGGATATAAATACAAATACAATTTTCCTTATGAATTAGGATGACTGATAATCCTCTTGATATTAGGATATTGTTGCATTACATTACCCTGTGCATAGATCACATTAGCTTTATGTCTAAAGGTATTTCATTTTTATTTACATTATTTTAATAGAAAAATAATAAATATATTACATTTGTAGAGTACAATGTGATGCTTTGATATATGTATAGAATGTCAAGTGATTAAATCAAGCTAATTAGCACTCATCGCCTCATTCATATAATGTGTTCTGTGGTAACATATTTGACTGAAAGTATTTCTATTGAAATAAATTAGTTTTTTTTGTTTTTGTTTTTGTCTTTTTGTACCTTAAACAGAACATTATTTCATCATAAATTAAGGGAATCCAAAGAATTAATTCTATGGACAAATAACTCAGAAACAATAGTTTCTACATATTGAAATATTTCACAATTTCACAATAGTAGTGGAAGGTGACAAGATAGATCAAGCTAAAGTTAGATTGTCTTTTGTTGTCAATATAGCAGATGTGAACTGAGACTTAAAGTGTGTTTAATGGTGCTGCACAGCGAATGTCATGGCAATTCACAATGCATTCTGTCTGCCTAGGAGAAGATATTAAATACAGCTGATGAGAAAGAACACAGAAAGTAAAGGAAACCATCTTTATGTTACGGTCATGTTCAAGTTCAATAAAAAAAAATTCAAGTTCAAGCAAGTAGAACAGGAGGCACCATTTTGTAGAATATGTTGAAGGGAAGTTAAGTCTTCACAAAGACTGTTTATAAAAGAGTACTTTGAGTAACCACTGAAATAAAGACTAAAAGATATCTTCATTTATGGATAGGAGACTTGAAACAAGTCAGCTGTATTACATTATAGCAGTGTCTCAGACAAAAAACTTCCTTGACTCACTTAGAAGATGGTCCATAGAACTGTATAGGACACCTGACTCAATTAGGAAGAATTATTGAATCCTTGCTGAAAGTTTATCTTGCAATCTCCAATATTTAAATATATAAACATCGAAGTTAATGTAATAAAAAAGATTGCCCTGCCCAAGATCCACAGACTAGCACCAACAAAGCAGGAACATAAATATATGACAATGTCTGTCCTCCCACCTCTTCTGTGCAGCTGGTTTTAGAATAATGATATGTATCTCATCTCTAATAAGGTAGAGAGATCTGGACCATTTTTTAACCAATAAACAGCCTCTCCAATCAAAGATCCTCAAGCTTTATCCTGAAAGAAGAGGCCATATCTAGAGGAGTTTCAACTCCTGGAGTCGCACTGAGGTTTGCATTAGTTTCCAAAGAGTGCCCTAACAGTCGCACAAAGTGGGTGATTTACAACAAGAGCAATTTACTCTGTTAGAATTCTGGATACTAGAAGTTTTGATACGTGTCAGATCCATGCTCTCTCTCAAGGACTTGTGGGAGGATCCTTCCTGGTCTCATGTAGCTTCTGGTGGTTGCCAGAAATCCATGGCATATTACCTTCTAGTAATGTTGTCCTTGATGAACTAATTTTACTAGACTGACTCTTTCCAGTTCCATATTGAGGTCATCTGTGCATTTTTTTTTTTCTATCCACAACTTGGGCTGGTAGCTTTTGAGAATAAAATCAGCATCCATCAAGGCAGAGCACAGCAGGGCGAGAATGAATTCCTTCCAGTAGTAATTTTCCCAGCAGCTTGATAAGAGGGTTGCATCCCCAACTAAATAATTCCTATTGGTGGACACAAGTATCTTCCTCTTTCTTCCCCTTCTATCTTCTTTCTATATTTCTCTTTTCTGCTTTGTTGACTAGCCCTACTTTCCAAGCCAAATTGTGAGTCTTGATTTCCAGAGAGATCAATAGTTTGTTAATTCATTCTGCTGGTTATCGAATAGCAGAACCTTCAGAAAAAGTGTCAGTACATGTCATCTCTGTCTGAGACTCTGGGCTGCTGAGAAAAGAAGAGCCCTTCAAGGACATCCCATCTCTGTGTATCATCAGGATCCCTGCTGAGATGAGTCTCTAATTCCCAGTTCTGAATTGACCTGAAGTTTCCCCCAAAAATCTCTTTCCCACTCTGTCCACCATTTATCTTCTGCTTCTCTCTAATGCCATTGGGAAAACTCTCTTCCTCCAGGAATAAAGTATAACATAGATTTTGTTCCTACTGCCTGCCAGGTAGTGTGCCTTGTGCTTTATGTAGAGTAGTTATTATAGACACAGCTCCCTGATGGCAGAGCCATGTAGTCAGCCCACTAATTTCTGCCCCCACATCTCGCTGAGAAGCCACAGTGAAGGAGCTGCAGAGCGTGAGTTGGAGTGCAGGCAGAGAGCACCAGCAGCAGCTATCTGGATCCCACCATACTGATGCAGTCCTGAGACCTGTTAGGCTGAGGAAGGCCAAGGCCTTCTGACCTATCACCCTCAGTGCCCCACCCAGGGCTGGTGAGGACACCCGCTCCACACAGCACTGCAGCCTGGAACCCCCAAGCATTCACAATCTGATGACATCAACCTTCTGCCTCTTGACAGCACCAAGAAAATGGAAGTGGGAAGACCTTAATGGGATTACAAGGCAAACCAATCACAACAGTACTTTTCCCAAACCTGATTATCACAAATTTGGACCAGTAGACTTGATCCAAGTGTTAAACCCGTAGACTAGCACACTCAAGCTGGAAACCCTTCTTGGGTATCCACTCACCCTTAGGAGTTTTGTTTCTATTCACACTGAAGTAAATCCTACTCTTATACTCACTCATTCTTGCCTGTGGATTTCATTCTTTAAATTCTCAAGACAAGAACCCAGAAAGAAGAATTTGGTGGTGAACTGCTGGTGTCCACTGCAAAACTGGAGGGTGTAGCCCACCATTAAGATCTACAACATGTTTCTCAGCTGCAGAGGCCTGCAGCTTAGGCATACCCTCACCTGCCAGTAGAAGTGGAGAAAGTTTATCTCAAACTCCAGTTTCCCCTTCTCCACTCTATATAAGGAACTGATCATCAGAGGAGCAAGTGATGTGCTCAGCATTACACAGCAACACAAAGCAAAACAGGGGTTATAACTCAGCTTGGTAGATGCTAAACTGGTATTAATTCCAGGGCTTTAAAAAAGCTAGGCAAGAGCTCTCACTAAGCTACATCCTCAACTCTTTTTTAATTTTAATTTTATTTTGAGACAAGATCTCACTAAGTTGCCCAAGGTGGACTTAAACTTGTGATCCTACTGCCTCAATCTCCTGAGTTCCTGGGATTATAGGCATGTTCCACCACTGCCAGCTTAAATTTGTTTTTGTCAGACATTTATTTCACATTTTAAAAGTAATGCATTCATAGAGAGGTGGACCAAAATAAAACTGCAAACCTCCCTAGCACGTCTCCTTCTCCTTGGCTTCACTGATGCAGAGCTTGTCACAACTAGCAATTTGGGATTTATTCTTTCTATATTTTCCCAGGCACATACATAAGTAGGCAAATATGTATTCTCTTATTTTAATGAGTATTTTATATATTATATATATGAAATATTATTATATATGTATATATGTTTTTATATATGCATAAAATATTTTTTTAATTTAAATAATGGATCAGCACACCCTCAAATTGAGCTTTACATTGCTATTCCCCCATATTTATTGAACATATTTCTTAATGATTTATAGTTTGGCTTTTAAGACTCTCCCAAAGGCCCATGTGGTGAAGTCTTGTTCCCCAGGGTGTGGAGATGGAGCCTAGTGGGATTTCCTGAGAGCATTAGGAATGTGTCCTGAATTGGGCACTTGGTCCCCGTTCCTTCTTCTTCCTCTGTCTTGCTTCTTGGACATGGAATAATTTTGTTCCATGACAGACTCCCTGCCTTTGCCATTTGGAACCCACCAGAGGCCTAATGGCAACATTGGCCTGATCATGGTCTGTAACCTCTGAAACTGTTAGTCAAAATAAAACTGTTATTTTTATAAGTTTATTATATCAGGTATTCTTATAGTAACAAAAAACTAACACAATTATATAATTTCCCACAGAATAAATGATTAAAATATTCATTCATTCAATTATTGCCCATGGTCATTATAAATAATGTTACTATGTTTATGCATGTGTCTTACATTCTGGTATCTTTCTTTCTGTAGAATAGATTCCCCAAAGTAAAAGTATATGTGTATATTCATTTTAATAGGAATTTTCAGTTAACTTTCCAAAAGTTTTCCATCAATACTCATTTCCTTATACCATGGCCACTACTGGATATTATATATTCATCATTTTTTTTAAACTCAGGGCAAAAATGGCCTCTGTTCATTTTTGTAAAACAATTTTATTTCAGCACAAGAACAACTTCCATGGAAAATTTGTTTTGTTGTCAGAAAAGTAAGTATGTATGTATGTGTGTTTTTGTGTTTGTATGAATGTAAAAGGTAGAAGAGATAAGCAGCTGCTTAAACTCAAGAAAAACAGTATGTGTGATGATAGAGGTTTAATTTCTAGACACCTGTCTCTCATTGAACAGCCAAAAGCTGGGTCTCTGTCCTTGTCTGTGAAATTAGGAAAATAATCAGACCCTTCACTAGAAAAGGGAGGGTAGAAAGATTAATGAGTTCATATCATTAGCACATTTGGAACTCCCTAGGAAAATATTCTTCAGAAATTCAATATGTCTTATCTTTATTCCATAGATTACATAATGTAATTTCAGTGTATGCAGTACCCATTTTCTAAAGAGCTCTAAAAATTTCACTGTGTGCATAAAAAGAATCTCATTTTAAAAATCCATTGCACCTATTATGTAAGATGAATATCATCAGTAGATGTTTCTCAGCTTTATTCTCCTAGCAAGGGGATATGACAATCTCAATTTAGTACATTTCTAATTCTAGGACTGTTCCTTAGGAGATATTGCATTCTAGAGTCCTTGAGAGGAAAAAAAAATAAAAGACAGTATAAGAGATGGTGAAAAGAGATCAAAAATATTCAAATGGTGTGTTTTCTATGGGGATGGGGAAGTGTCCAGTTGATAATAAAACATTTCCCTCACACAAGGCTTTCTTTTAAACTGGTGTTTTTCTTAATTGGTGCACTATAATTATACATAGTGGTAGAGTTCATTATTACATAGCTGTGCATGCACACAATAAAACAATTTTCTAGCAGGGCTTTTAAAATAAAATATATAATCCATTATTTAAAAGCTGCCCAGAGAAATAAATTGCAACAATCTCCACAAGTATTTTTCCAAAGTCTAACCTCCCATTGCTGATCTGTCATTTATTTAATACATTCAATCAATTTCCATGCTGTTTTCATTGACTGTGTTCTTTGTCTACCTGATTTCTAATTATTTAATTGAAGGGATTTTTGTCTTATTTAGTCCTACTGTAGAGAGGAACCATTCAGTCCAGCTTTCCTTACATTCAGACTCATGTAAGGTATTTCTTCTGTGGTTTAAATTCAGAGATTGACACTTTCCTAGGCTGTCTTTAAAATGAGTCATTCATTGATGGTTGGGTCCCCCAGGAAGCAGAGGCCAAGATGGAGTTAAGATTGCTAAAGTTTAGCAGATAGTAACACCTGTATGACTGGGTAGAGAGAGCTGTCAGTCTGGGATGAACCTAAGCAAGTGTCTACATGGGGAGGAATACAGCAAAGCTGAATCCTTCTAAGGGCAAAATTGGCAGGCCTTGATACCACAGCCTTGCTCAATCACTGGCTAGGAGTCCTCCAAGAAGAGCTACAAACCTGAGGAGGATCCAGAAGGCACTAAAAGCTAGAGGCTGTCAGCTAACCATTCTTAAGCTGAGAAATTTGCTTATCTTGAAGGAGAATCTGAGCAAAGCCTCTCACTGTCCATCATGGCATTGCAGCCTACACCATCACTACCCTACCCATATCTCAGCAGTCACCCTTTTCATGTATATTAATGACTTCCAGATGCAGGAACCTGGGATGTGTCATTGCATCACATCTGTGACATGCTTGGTCAGTGTGCCTTCCAGGGAGAGTACTAGGGATTTGATGCCCAAAGCAGTCCTCAGTCAATGAAAGAAGGTAATTGGAGGAAAATGATCCATCTTCTTATCTCCTTAGATTAGATAGCTCTCATATGTTATATACAGTCTCTCAAAGATCTGCAGAGGAATAGAGCTACAACTTTCTGCAGCATACACCTGTTGATGGATGCATTCTGATTGACATCTTTTCGTTCCCGTTCAATTTCTCTATTCTTCTACAGCACCTCTTGGGATCACCTCCCAAATAAACTACAAAGATTCAAGTTCTTATCTCCCAGCCTGCTTCCTTGGGGGAATTTAGCCTAAGATAGGTACCAAGCACTATATATGATTTATAGGATTCTACTCACTGATCAAATGTGAGTCTATGAGTTCAGAAACATAGAAGATACTGGGTAATTGATCCTAATAATCCTGAGGAGGTCAGATAATTTGGTAAAGCTTACTCAATGAATAGATAAAAGAAATAAAACCCAAGAGTTCATATCTTGCATTTTGAGTTGAATGGATTCTAGTTATATGTTGTTCTTTATATAAATGTCCTGTGTGTTTTTTGAAAATAGTTTCATCACTTTCTACTGAGTTTCTACAATAACACCACTTCACATCTCATGCCTTTGGATTTTAAAAATACTTTCATGTATTGTATTCCATATTTTTACAGCAACTCTCCCATATTGCTAGAGATTTGACCACTTTATTATGAGTAAACTAAAATTTAGAAAATGTGTTTTTATTTGCATATGTACAGTTATTAGTAATTAAAAGAGGCAGGACTCAGATCCAGATTTTCTGGTTCTAAATAAAATCTTGTTAGAGTTTCTTAAATCTGCACATGGGCAAGAGCAATTATTTTCTCCTCTTTTCCGCCTTTTTTAAAATTAGCATAATCAAGTTATATGTTCTACATATGCACATTTTGATGTTGCTGTATTTGCATTTCTCTAATCTCTATGTAGAACTAATACATTAATAAATAGAAAAAAGCAAACTCACAAGCAATACAAATAACTATTAGTTTTGAATTTATTATTTATTATTTATTTTAAAGTTTTTCTTAAATTTATTTATTCTAAAATAATTTATTTATTTAAATTTATTTATTCTACATGACAACTGAATGCATTTTAATTCATTGTGCACATACAGAGCACAATTTTTCATTTCTATGGTTATACACAAGGTAGAGTCACACCATTCATGTCTTCATACATATACTTACAGTAATGATGTCCGTCTCATTCCACCATCTTTCCTACACCCATGCCTCCTCCCTTTACCTCCCTCTCCTTTGCCCTATCCAAAGTTCCTCCATTTTTCCTTACCTCCACCCCCATTATGGATTAGCATCCTTATACCAGAGAAAACATTCAGCCTTTGGTTTTTTGGGATTGGCTTACTTCACTTAGCATGATATTCTCCAACTGCATCCATTTTCCTGCAAATATCATGATTTTATTATCTTTTAATGCTGAGTAATATTCCATTGTGTGTATATACCACAGTTTTTTATCCACTCATCTATTGAAGGGCAACTATGTTGATTCTAAAATTTAGGTATTGTGAATTGTGCTGCTATAAACATTGATGTGGCTGTCTCACTGTAGTATGCTGTTTTTAATTCCTTTAAATTTCTTATTTACTTTATTACTCATTACCTTCTTACTAAGTTACAATTCAAGGAAAAAAGAAATGAAAGAACATAATCCAATAAAGAGTCATCTGAGTAATATACACAATAGAAAAAGAAATCATTGAAAAGTATCCCTACTTCAGAGCTGTATGACGAAAAGCCATAATTATTCAGTGTGTACCACTATAAACCATGATAGGAATTTTAAAGAGTTCTTGAAAAGCAATCTTTTCACCTCATTTCCATCTACAATTATTTAATCATATAGAATTCAGTGTCTTCCATGTATGAGAACTTGGAGGGTAAAAATGAAGAACATTAAATTATATTTTGAAAGGGAAAATATTTTATTTCAAGTTTTAGCTGTGGAAATTAAGGCCGGTTGTTTTCTTCAGAACAAACTGAAATATGAGCAGAAATGAGTGGTATGAATATGAATACAAAATGAGAAACACTGACAAAAGAAGTCAATCTCTCGCATCCTAACCAGCTGGAGTAGTCTATCTGACTGTGGAAGTTGTCCATTGGGCTCTTGATTGTGTAGACTCCCCCCAGAGCTATGGAGTTGGTGCCTGAGTAGGGGAGGGGACCACAACAGAGGTGGTCCTGAGATTCTTGTCCTGAGAACTGACAACAAAATGATCCAAGGCTAACGTCCTTCCAGAGAAATAGAGACTTCCTTTTGGTATAGGCTAAGGAAACCTAAGGAAATAAGAATGTTTCACCCCTACAGGAAAGCCAGATCTACATGAGCTAATTCCAGTCATTTTAAACCAGCAATAGTACTCAGGGGAATGACCAAAAAATCATGAATTGATTAAGATAAAAAGAACCAGTGTTCCCTTAATGTATTTCTTGTCCTGGAAGGTCCTGATAAAACTGCCTGGGTCTGGGTCCCTGTCTGAATTCCAAGATAATGGTTTTGGATCTCTGACCTACAGCTTCACCTCCATGTTTCAGAAATCACAAACAGAACAGATCCCAGTGCATCTCTAGCACCTCTATCCTGGTATCTGCCTGTCATGCCTGGTTACCTAGTGGCCTAGTAAGTTCCCCTACACTCCTATGGGAATTTCAAGACAATCCTTAACAGTGAATCCAAGGAACCATTCAACCTACAGAAATAAAGAAACCTTACATTTTCCTCATCTCAAGTATATTATTTAGTTGTGCAGTCACAGAACTGATCCTTGAGTTGATTCAGCCAGAAAAGTATATGAAGATTTTCCAGTGTAAGAAACATTTGGGCAGAGCCTGCTCTATAATCAGGCTCCTTTTTGGTAAGCAATACTTTGTGGAAGATATACTTCTGTATTGAAAAGTCAGTGCATTTGCCAAAGGTTCAGTTTAAGTCCAAAGCTGTCTCTAACCAATTGGCTGTGAATATTGCTCCCCAAACCTGACTATAGCTTTCAGAAAAAGCAGGATTTATCTGTACAATCTAAATAACAACAATGTAGAAATCCCAGCCACTTCAATTTCATTACTTTAGGTACGATCACTGTCCTCATTGAAAGCTAAAGCTACACTGAAAGAAAGAATCACTTGGGCCATATCTCCCTCCAGTCATTCCTTCTTTCCATGTAGCTTTTGCTACAATGATTATAATCCCATACATTTTATAGAACCTGAGAGTTCTCTAAGTGCTCTCCTGCACATTCTCTACATCTTTAGGAAGGCATGTTGAAGACAACTGTTTACCTAAAAGATAAAGAAAACAAGGATCATAGTTAAATAACTTGCCTCAAATCACAGTTATCATATGGAAATATTTGGATTTAAAGCAACATTTGACTAACCCCCAAATTCTCATTATTTACAGGAAACTGAAGTATGATTTCAGAGACCAGTCTAGAAATCACTGCTTCAAATTCCACAGGACTCTTTGTATTACACTATTTTAGTTTGCTTTTTCACTGAATGACTAAAAGATCTGACCAGAACAATTATAGAGGAGGAAAAATTTATTTGAGGGCTCATGGTTTCAGTGATCTTAGTCCATAGTAGGATAGCTCTATTCCTAAGGGATTGAGATGACACAGAGCATCATAGCAGAAGAGTGTGGCAGAGGAACTCAGCTCAAATGATGATCAGAAAGCAGAGAGAGCGACTCCACTTGCCAGATATAAATATATACCCCAAAGCCATGCCCCCAATCTACACCCCCTCTAGTCACACCTACCACTTCAATTATCACTCAGTCAATCTCTAGAAGTGGGTTAATTCACTAATAGGGTTAAGACTCTCACAACCTAATCATTTGTCCTCTGAACTTCTTGTATTTTCTTACACATGACCTCACATCCAAACCATAACATGCACACAGCAGATGCTCAGTGAATTTCTATATATTTAAATTTGGGGACATATAAAGTTTTGAGTTTTCATAATGAGGAACTAGTCATCAATTCAGTGTTTATAGAATTCAGGTAATGGAAGTATTAAAAATAAATAAAACAATAAAATCCTCATGTAAAATAACTGTAATAACTTTAGAAATATTTCTCTAATATGGACAATAGAAACTTATTAGTCGATCACAGTTTGATAAAATTATCTCCAAAGATAATCATGTTTTTTGCCATGAGCTTTGTTGTTCACAAATCAAGCTTCTCTTATCAAATAGGTTTCTTGGAGTTTTAATATAGAAAATAAAATCCTAGAGGACTATTAAAAATCCTTCTCTTTTGTCTGCATACCTCCCCAAAGACCATGTATCCAATTGTCTATAAAACTTTACCAATTCAAGATATAGGTGGAATTCATCCACACAATATTTCCATGGTGGGATGTTAGTTTGATAGTAACTGAACGTGTCAAAGAGTATGTGTTTTGTTTCTATCTAGTCTTCCCCAGAGAAAATAGCCTAATACATCTTGTTCATATCCATGAGAACATCATAGACCTTCTAAATCAGGCCAACCCCACCTTCTTCTCCCTGGAAGAATTTCTAACATCAATGTCTAAACCAACATTTCCTAGTGTTTTTAGACATGTACTGGTGGCACTGTGATTGTTCCATTTTGAATGAGAAGTCATTATCTCTCAACTTTATTTACTGGTGGAAATGTTCCAAAAAAAATAAATAAAATGATTCATGATAAATTCTTATGTTATAGCAGAATAACAATGCTAGAAACTAAACTGCCAAGTTACCAGAGGGAAGAGCTTTTAACAGTTTACCTCTGGTTCTAACATGTTGTAGGAAACATTGAAGAATCAGCAAAAGCTTTATTTAGCCCAACAGGAAAAAACACTAATATTTAGACTTCTTGTCATATTCAATTTTAGTTTCCTAACACGTGGGCAATTTTGTTTTATTTCTCTACTCTCAGCAAAGAGCAATTACCTTAGCCAAAAGTTGTTTTTGTGAAAGGTTATTTTGATGGTCGTGGTGAAACTGCTAAAAATAGTCTTGCTTTCAGAACTGGGAAAGGAAAAAGGCTTTATCAAACTCAGAAAACAGTTGTATTATTGAATCAAAATTTCAATACAATGTTAGACCTTTGGAAATTCTAGATAAAGATTCTGCTTGAAATAAAAAAGACAAACAAGAGACAACCCAAAAATCACAAGTGATATACTCTTCATGAAGTGAAGAAAGAAAAATATCAAACAATTACATGTTTTTATTATTAAGTTTTTCTTTGTAAAATGTCCATGAATTTAATTGCTTTTAAAAGAATTATTAAAGTCTTTACTGGGCTCTCATTAACATGGCTGAGATCCACATAGTGACTTCATTCTTTGACTACTAATTCTACTCTTCATCTGAAGAATAAACCACAAATACGGGAGTCAAATAAAATGGGAACCCTAATTCTGGTCTATTCAGGTATTATAATGGTTGAGAGGAGTTGGAAGAAACTATCATCATTTATTGAGCTAATTCTATGTTTTCAAATGAGATTGAGAAATCAGACGTAAAATATGAAAGTACAAAACTTTTAGAAAAAAAAATAAGGCAAAACCCTTCAGGATCTAGGACCAGGCAAGGAATTCTTAAGGATGAGAACAAAAGTATTATCCATAAAAGAAAAGAAAAGCTAAACTGGACTTTATCAAAATTAAAATTTCTGCCTTGTGAAAGACACTATTAAGAGAATAAAAACAGAAATGAGAAACTGGAAGAAAATATTTGCACATATCCAACAAACATTTGTTATCAGATATCCAACAAATGACTTGCATCTAAAATATCTAGTCAAAACTCAACAATCAGAATACAAACAACTCCACTAAAATAAGTGCAAAGGATTGAAAAGGATGCTTTACCAAAAAGATTCTAAAGACAGCAAGTAGAAGCATGAAGCATATTCAACACCATTAGCCATTAGAATATGTACATGAAAATCAGAATGAGATACCAGCATACAACTACTGGGGGGAAGACTGCCAATACCAAGTTCTAGAGACAGGGCAGATCAACAGGAACTCTTATGCATTGTTGATGAGGATAATAAATGGGATTCTTAGCTATCTACTCAAGAAAAACTAAAAACCTATGTTCACAAAGGACTTAAAAATAGGTATACTATAGTGTTGTGGCCACATCAATGTTCATAGAAACTCAATTCACAGTAGCTAACTTAAGGAGCAAACCTAGGTATCCTTCCATAGATAAATGGATAAAGGAAATGTGATGCATTTGCACAATTGAGTATTACTCAGCCATAAAAAAGAATAAAATTATGGCATTTTCCAGTAAATGGATGAAATTGAAATAAGTGAAATAAGCCAATCCCAAAAAAAAACAAAGGCCAAATGTTCTTTCTGATATGAGATGCTGACTCACCAGATTGTAGAGGTGGGAATGGGGGAAATAAGGTGGGAATGGGGGAAATAAGGGGAAGCGGGGTTGGGAATAGGAAAGGCAGTAGAATGAATCAGACATAATTTTCCTATGTTCATATATGCATACACCAACAGTGTAACACCACATCATGTACCACCGTAAGAATAGGAATGATGTATGGACGACGTGTCAAAATACATTCTCCTGGTATGTATAACTAAAAAGAACAACAAAATAAAACCTATGTTCACACAAAAACTTGTATACAAATATTTACTACAATTTTACCCTCAAATATCCTTGTAAAGATTATGTTAGTAGGGCTGGGGTTGTAGCTCAGTGGTAGAGTCTTGCCTTGCATGCGTGAGACCCTGGGTTTGACCCCCAGCACCACATAAAAAATAAACAAATAAAAATAAAAATATTTTTTAAAAGATTATGTTAGTAAACTTTTTGTTGCTATGACCAAAATATCTGACTCAAACCACTTTCAGGAAAAAAGGTTTATTTTGGCTCATGGTTTCAATCCATAGTCAGGTGGCTCCTTTGCTCTGGGTCTGAGGTGAGGCAGAACATCATGGCAGAAGGTGGGGCAGAGGAAAGTGGCTCAGTCAGTGGAATGCAGGAAGCAGGAGACGAGGAGCGGGGACACCAAGGAAAAGATACAGTTCCCAAAATTACGGCCCAGTGACCTACTTCCTCCAACTGTGTATCACTGGCCTTCTGTTTCCACCACCTCTCTGTAGACTATTCAGCTATCAATGGAATAATCCAATGATGACATCAGAACCCTCCAGACCCAGTCACTTCCAAAGCCCCACCTCTGCATAGGGCTGCACTGGAGACCAAGTAGTCACCACTCTTTATATCCAAACCATAATACAGGTGAATGGACATTAAAACTTGCAGATATCTGACAACAAACTGTTAACTGACACAACACCATAGATGACTTTTAAGGCCATTATACAGAGTGAAAGAAGCCAGTATCAAAAGACTATGATCCTATTTATATCACATTTTCAAAAAGCCAAAACTATTGTAAGGACATACAGTCAGACTACATAGAGGACAAATCAGTGGCTGCCTGGAGTTAAGAGTAGAAGAGACCAAGATCACTCAACTAAGAGGTGACTAACTTCATATTTAAATCAAGTCAGTCCAGCTACAGAGTTTGGGTTTCCAACCAGAGTATACTACTCCTTTCTAAACTTACCTATTTGAACCTTAAATATAAAGGTCCCCATGCAAATTTCTTGGCTAGACTTTACTAAGTCTTTTCTTCTACTCAGCTTCATGATTGATTCCTCCTTTTACTGAAAGTATATTACTAGGGATCAAACATTTTAATAATCTGAGCATATTTATTTAAACATACAAAAATAGTATGTATGATAAAGTGTCTAGATCTAAAAAGGAGACCATCCACCATCTCCATATTATTGACATAAGTTAGATCTTAATGAATTTGATCCTTTATTGTCCTACTGATTTGTGAGGGAAGGATACATACAGTATTATTGTTGAAAGTTCATGTGAGGGGCTGGAGATATAGCTTAGTTGGTAGAGTGCTTGCCTCATATGCACAAGGCCCTGTGTCCAATCCTTAGCACCACAAAAAAAAAAAAAAAAAAAGAAAAAGAAAAGGTTCATGTGAAATCACTTTGTGCCAAAAAGCAGAACGATTATTTATCTTTTCTTTTGTTGTTATCCAACAGATGGGGGGGTGGGGTGGGGGAAGAACTGGTGGAAAAAGTATTCTTCGTTTTAGATATTGAAACTCCTTCCTCGAATATTTTTTTGTAGTTGATACTAAAATTATTTGTATCTTTTCACTAATTCAATAAGGAAAACAAATTATTCATATCTGGCTTATCCCTCCAAAACTAATATAGAGAAATACAAAGACAAAATTATATATATATTACTAAGAATAAAATCTGTCATTCTGTCTCAGCAACAAAAAAATTATGTTTGCATATTTCCACAGCATAACCTATACTTCAAGTCCAGAAAAATGGGGCTAAGCACCTCATCTGAAATAATACAGAAGGGCTCAAGCAATGATAGGAATTTTAGCTTCAGGATGTAGTAGTCAACCATGGAGGCAGGAAGAAATTAAAGGAGCATCACAGAAATAAACACTAGGAAAAAACAAGGGGGACAGATCTGGCAGCTGAATGACGAATTGACAAAGCAAGTAAATCTTGGGACAGGCTCTGGAACTAGTGCATCTACTTGGTGGGTATTAGTGGTAGATTTTCCCCTCTGTCTCTTTAAATAAAGAGATAATAGAATGATTTCAACATATTGAATAAAGTCTGAGTCACTATATATATTATGTATATATATATATATATATATATATATATATATATATATATATGTATATACATATATATGTCACTATATATTATATATATATGTATATACATATATACATATACACATATACGTTATATTTATAGTATATATACTATAAATATTATGCATGTATACATACTATAGCATATATATGTATATATACTATAGATGCTATAACATTCTATGTATACTATTATATACACCACAAATACTATTATATGTTATATTTTATATATATGCTATTATATATGTATATACTGTATATATTATATGTATGTATATATAGTATTGATATTAACCAAATTAGAAAGGAAATCCTAACAGGTCTGATTCCCTCATGTATTCTGGGCTGACTGAGAGATTCCTACAGTTTCCCCCACCCCAGAGAAAAGGGACAATCAAGATATACCTGAGAAATATGTACATCATAACATCCCTTTGCCTGCACCCCCACAATGACTTCTCATTACCCTTAGAATAAGAACCAATTAAAACAGTTCAGTCTAGCTATCCAAGATAAAAATAATAATGATAATAATAAGATGGCCTGTTACATAAATGCATTTCTAGAACGAGGAAACAGAATGAAGAAGCAATTTCCTTTGACAAGCCTGTTTGTGACTGGTATGTGGTATTATAGAGTAGTTAAAATGATGCAGATGACTGTAGCAAAACCAAAATATTAAAACCATTAGCCTGCTACAGGCATTCGATTATGCAATGTTTATTAATCAGGATTATCAACGAAGAATGAACAGTTTTCAACTAAATGCTTCCTTCAACTAATAGCTCCCAGCTTTTCTCATTATACGAGAAATATATACCTACAAATAGTGTAATACATTTCTTTTTATAATTCAGCCTTTTGAATTTATATGCATTGTCCCTACAGCATTAGCCAGAGGCACGGGCAGAATAAAGAATCCAGTGCCTGCTTATTTGAGCCCTTATAGTGTAGAATATCTGAGTGTGTCTTCCAGAGTCCTCAGCATGAGGTGGAGAAAGGGTCCTCAGGCCCCTCGGCCTTCCCACACAGCTCTTATCGATTGAAACCCACTTTGCAGCTGGGGGATTATTTTCTCATGCTGAGTTTCAGAAACACTATGGGGCTTCTCAGCTTCCTCCTGGATCCACATCAAACCTAGTAAAGCCTCTCTCAAGCTGTAAATGTTTGCCACATGGCATTAGCATGCTACACGTTGTCCCAAACACTTCCTGTTCCCTACCAGTCTGAGTAGGAAGAAAGGTTCACATTTATGATTCATGAAGGGCTGCAGGATAGTTCCAACGTTCTTTGAGATTTCTTTTCCTTTCTCTGATCTGCTATAACTCCACGGAGTTTATATGCATTCAGAAACCAAAATAAATAAATGCATGATGAAAGCTGAATGGGAAAGGAAGACTCCCACATGTATTCACAATCTATAGGAGACTAAACTGGTGTGTCCTCTCTGAAGGGCATTGTGTTACATGCATCAAAAGTCCTTAAAAATAGCTTATTTTAACCAGGTAGTCTCATTTCTAAGAATACATCTTAAGGAAATAATCAAGACGATTGTAAAAGATGTATATTTCAGGATATTCATTACAAGATTATTTATAATAACACACAATAAAAAAAAACCAACTAAATATCAACAACCAACAGTAAGAGATGTCTTAAATAAATGGTGGTATTTTCCTGCCAAGGATAGTCTATAGCCACTTAAAATCTTGATGTAGATCTGATTTTATTGACATATTAAGATATGCTATGCTACCAATTTTTAGGATTATAGAATAATAAATACTAAATTATAGAATAATAAATTATACTTATATTTATAATCATTAATTTATAATAAATTAATAATAAATACTAAATTATAGAATAATAAATACTAAAATAGTAGTTTGTTTCCATTGACGATTTTAAATTGTATGTACATTTATAGTTGTACAGGAAACTTTGACAGGATTATATGTACTCAAACAGATTATTTTTAGGTATGGTAGATTTTTTTTTTTTTATAGCAAGAATATTTCCTTTTACAATGAGAAAATAGTAGCTGTTTGACCTGGTAGTTTTTCTACCAGGAAAACAAGAGAGATTGCTTTGTCTCTTCACTTCCAGACTTCTGACTCACAATCAGAGTCATTTATCCAGATAAATGATAAGCTTCTGTTACTTCTTGTCAATAACATGGTTCTGGAAAGCCTTTGGGGTGGTTGAACCACTGACCCAAAGGCCCAAGTGACTCTGGAATTGAGGAGAAATCTGGATTATAAAAGGCCCCTTGAATGATTCATGTCTATTCCAAAAGCTGTCACTCACAGCCACAAGTATTTAGGTATGTACAGGTTGGTGTGGTGGTGGAGAGCTGCCTGGGCACATTCATACTTGTCACTGTAGGAGGCCCCTCCAGGGTGCCTAGGCAGTAGGGAGCCATCAAACACTCTGGTACGGTGCAAATGATTTTTACCTCACAGGTTCCTCATGGATTCTCAAGGAACAGCTTCCTTACACAGATATAACAGGCCCAGGTTATGTTCTACTACACAAGGTTCCTGTGCATGCCTGTAATCATTCCCACAAAATTTCAGTTGTCGATGCTGTACCTTAAAGGGCAATGGTAATGACACCTTTTCTCTGTATCTACATTAGGTACAGGATCATAAAACAGATTTTTTTGCATAAAATTGCTTTGCATGTATCAAAACAAATCAGTGATAATTTAAAGGTCACTAATCAACCAACTATGAAACTAAAATAAATAATTTTCTAGCTATTTAATTTCCCTTGGTGCTATTTATTCTAACATTGCTTCAGAGAAAACTATGCAAAATTTTAATGAAGAAAATTAGTGTTATTCCTATAGAAGGAACTTATTAAATTTCCAGATTTTAAAAGAAGTAATGCCATTAAGTCTACCCTCATCATTTTACAAGGGGTCACATTCAAATCTAGATATATTTTGGTTTTCCTTATTTGATGCTCTTAAGTGTAGTGTTTTATAGCATGTTAAAGCTTGAACTTAAATAATTCTTATCTCTCATTGCATATATCAAGCAGTCATACCATAAACCCCCAAATCAATATACTAGGTTGACAGATGTGAAATTGCTGATATTTGACTTTCTGTCAAAATAAGTGAATGTCTAACTATAAAAGATATTTAGTGAATATATCACATAGTCAGAATTGTATTTGGTTAAGATATGATTTCATACTCCATCTATATTTTGCCTTTTCAATCACTTCTACCTCAAAAAGACTACAGACTATTCCATAATTTCAATCTTATGTGTGGGTATTTTGGGAGAGAACAGCAATAGCTGGTCCTAGGGTGGAGATGAGTTCTGTTGTTAGCTGCTCACCCTACCCACATCACAGAGCAGTAGCCCTGAGCCTTCCCAGGACCCATCAGCTATACTACTCATTATAAAGGAAAAATGATACTGCATTATTAATCTATTCATCAATAGCCAGTCTTTCTGGTAAAGCTCCTTTTTACCCTGTGCATTCTATTCTGCACAGTAACTCTATAGTTGTTACTCTAATTCTGTCCCTGGAACTCATGTTTTTTCCCTATCTATAATGAGATTTCAGAATGGTTCACGGACAACTGAATATATTAAACAATGTGAAGTACTCTTATTGGAACCAGAAGCTGTCAAGCAGGCCAGTTTTCAGTTTGAACTCTCTAAGTCTATTGACTTTATTTATTTATTTATTTATTTTTTGTAAAGCATTTAACATTATTACAGCATCAGGTTTTCTTAGATGTCCACTAGAATCTGGTAGAAGTGGTTTCCAATCTCAGGCATGAAGGAGAAGCCTAGACCAGGATCCCCCTGCAGCTTCTGCAGCTTCTGTTGATCTTTGCGCATCCTCAAGGGCCCCTGATTCTCTGGCTCCTCTTATTGATACAAAAAGAAGGGCACTGCAGAACCTGCAGTTCTGGCATAGTAGCTGCTGTCCCAAGGCATGCTTGGCCAGAAAACACAGACTTCATTCTTATTGCTTTTAGAAACAGTTTGCAGCTGAGACTTCGGAATCCTGCTGACTTCAATGAAGCTACCCTGATGAGTAAATACCACTCTGACTGTGCTTCAGACCCTTACCCAGCTGCCCCTCCAAGTCCAACAGGAGGGCTCTCAGCAAACAGAGGAAAGAGTAAAGATCCATGGTTACCAACTCACTGCCATTTTAACAGAGTTCAAAGTTTCACCACCGTTGCCCAGCCTTTAGTGGAAATTGAAAGGAAAAGGCAACATTGACAAAATATGGCTCAGATGTATTTTTGTTTAATACCTTCTCAAATATTTGCTTTTGCTCAGATTCTCCAACAGTTTCTCATCATGCTCAAAATAAAGAATTTCCTGTTGTCAAGTTTGCTGCTCCTCTGAGTTTTTGCTATCAATAGAGGTACCTCTGTGGAGCTTTAACAGGGTATCCTCCTGCACCCTCATGATTGCATACTTTAATCAAGTTTGCTTAAACACTTCTCCTCAGAAACTCCTTTGACACCTTGCTGGTTTAAAATTCACCCACTGATTCATCTCAATTTATTTCATGTTGCTTCCTTGCTCAAACATTCTATTAATTGAACATCTACTTTCTATTTCCTTCATTTAAACAGAAACCCCATGAGAGCGGATGCTCTCTCTTTGGTTTGTCACTCTATTCTCAGTGCCTGTAATGCTTCCTGGTACATACAAGCACTGCTTAATAAATGAATGCTGAATAAATGATCTATTGCCCAGAGTTGGGTGCATGGATAGAAGGCTGCTATATTCAGACAAATATGAGCAGCTGATCATTGTTCTCTTTAACTTTTTGGACAAATGTCAATATTTTAATGTAGTTAGAATGGAAAGCATTTTGAAACACGGGTGCCTTTTAAGCCAGGTAGTTGTGGAAGGTCTTTCTGAGGAGACTTTAAACAAACTTAATTCAGGCATGCAATGATGAGGGTGTCAGAGGGAGCCCTGTTAGAGTTGCACAGAAAGTACTCTAAAAAGAGCAAAACCCCAGAGCAGCAGCAAGTTTGACCAAAGGAAAGATTTTGTTCTGAGTGTGATGAGGGGGAGGAAAGAGCTGTTTGAAGTAGGGATTCATTCTTGACTTACACTGCAATATTGCAAGAAATGAATGTCACAAGCAGTGCTGGAGGAGTGGCTCAGCAGAGCATTTACCTGGCATGCCTGAAGCCCTGGGTCTAATCCCCTGAACCTGGTAGGTAAGTAAGTAAGTAAAATAAAAAACAAGTGCAATTCTGTGTTGAGACTCCCAAAGTATTTTTCACCACCCAGAGAAGCTTTAGTATATAACCATTTATAAGTTGAACCATATTCTCCCTTGTTTTGTCATTTGGAGGTGGGGCCTTTGGCAGGTGATGAGATCATGTGGGTGGAGCCCTTATGAGTGGGATCAGTACCCTTCTCAAAGAAGTCCCAGAGAGCAGCTTGGCCCTTTCCACCACATCAGGACACAGGCAAGAGACAGCTCAGCTGGCTGCAACCAGGAAGTGGGCCCTCTGTTACTAGGAGCTCAGATTTTTAAGAGAAAATTTTGGTTTAAGAGAAGATTTTATTAAGATTTGATTGTAGCTAACACTTCCATTTAGGGAAAGTTTTCAAATGAATATTCTTATTAATTAATATTCAAATTAATATTCTTATTAATATTCTTATTAACCAGAAGTTTTTACTCATTTCTTACTGTTGAAAATCATCCTGGACTATTGGGTACTTGAAAGAATAATGACTTAGAAACCTGAGGTTGTGAGTTCTGACCTGGATCCAGGTGATCTTAAGCAATGCATTTGTCTGCTGTGTACCTCACCCTCTCACGTATAAAATGAAAGATGCATTGACATGATCAACACTATATTGCTGGAATACATGCAATTCAGTAGAAATGTTTTCCTCATTCTCAGACAATGCAGAGTATAGTAAGGGCTTTGGGGTCACTAATGTGAATATTTGTAATTGAGTAATTGTCATTGGGTTGAATGCATACAAATGAGAGAAAATAACTCAGATTTTTTTGCTTTGCTTTTTTGAAGCTATAATAGTCATATTTTATGTTTCTCTAAATTTCTTTTTATTAATTCTTATCATTTTTAACTATGTGAGCAAAAATCAGTGGTTCTCAACTGGACACTATTTGGGACCCAATGAGACTTTTGGCAACACCTAGAGAGCTACTGATATCTAGTTAGTAGAGATCAGGTATGTTATTAAACATCCTATGATATAAAGGCTAGACCCCATAGTAGTGAATTACCAAGTCCGAAGTGTCAATAATGCAGAGACAGAAAAACTGAACTAAACAACAATAATATTTGTGTCCTTATCATTTGGACTCTCCCTAAATTCAAAGAACCAAACAAAATTTCAGTTAACAGAGGATTTAATCTAAATGAAACTAAAAAATAATTTATTAGAAACAGATAATCAGTAATGACCTAAAATCAAGCTAGCAAGGAATCAATCAAAACATAAAAACAGATAAATTTTTCTGCTTTATCAACTAGGCTGCAATTTCTGTATATAAAATATTCTTTAAACAAGTCTCTACTATGTTTATGGACGCCAGCCTAAATTTCCTCAAGGTGCTCATGGTTTGTTGATATTTTGTACAGAAGAATTCACATCTGAGTTGTGCAGACCAGCCAATTTTCCACACACAAATCCAATGGAAGCAATTAGAGGGCACATTTTTATTGTAACTTTTTGTCTGTTTTCCTGCATAACTACAGGCTTATCACCAGAAATAACAAAACTATTCACAAACTTGGTTGCAAACTGGGCTGCACATGCCCCAGTTCTCTTGGGCAAAGCCCAGGACTTCTCAGCTATTCTTTCACAACCACCCTACTAAGAAGTGTATATTTCCTGGAACTTCCTCATACTTGTCCCTGCTATTGTGACATAAGTTCTTTGTCAGTCTCAGCTGAAATATGCAAACCTCCTGATGATGTCACCTGGGGAACTGATGGAGTTGTGAACTGCATGGATTTGCAAACTGTCAATCTTTATATTTAGGATTTAATCTTAGTCATGATGGGCTTGTTAGTTTCACAATTTTAAAAAGCAGATGTTTCCAGGAACATACCCTTGCCTTGTGATGCTACATCACATTCTCTTTTTTCCTATATTAATGCATATGTTAACTTTCATTTTTTACATTTGCAAATTTACAAATAACAAAACAGAAATATGCCAGTACTTTCCAACTATTTAGAGAAGTTTCCCCCTGTTCTTTTTAAGCATAGATAATGTTAGCTTTTAAAGAATAAGTCTGGATAGGTAATAGCTTGTCTTTCTTCAGGAAAATTCATGTCATTATAAAAATGTAAATAAATTGTGTAAGTCAAAGCTAAATCCATTATCTCATTAGGTAAGTTTTAAGTTAGAGTTAAAGTCCTTCTCTCTCCTCTCCTCTCCTCTCCTCTTCTCTTCTCTTCTCTCTCTCTCTCTCTCTCCTGTACTTTTGTTTTAGTTTCCACTTTCTGTTTTCTCCCTTCTTTATATCTTTCTATTCTCCTAATTTCTTTTGACTTTGAGAAACATGCCAATATAAAGTCCTAATGTCACAGACATTGCCCTACTCAATGTTAAAATGCAATGGTTGTCACTATTCATCTAAAAAGTAAATTTTAATAATGGAAAATCAAAGAATTATATTGAACCCAGGGCCTCACATGTGCTAGGCAAGCACTCTACCACTGAGCCACAATCCCAGACCCTCTTAATGGGTAAATATTATGGACCAAAAGGTATGGTAATCACTGAAGACTGAGGAATGAATCAAGCATTGTCTCTATCCTCTGGGAACCTATTACATAACAGAGAAAGGCAGATATGCAATATGGAGGTGCCAAAGATTTAGTGGTACTGAAATGGAAGCATGTAATGTGTTCAATGTGAGCAAAAAGGAAAAAAATCAATTCTCTTGAGCAAACAGAAAATACTCCGTAGTGCAGAGGTCTCCCAACTAGTGAGACTGGTGATCCTGTTCATACCATGTTGTAAAAGTATTGGGAAAGATTTTGTCATTCCATAAAGCAAAATGGCAATCTCCAAAATTAATCCTACAAACGACTTATATTCTTTGTTGCATAGTTTCCTTTTAGGAAATCCGCATTCCCTCAAGACATGGCGTTTGCATGGTATGTTCACAGAGAAAGCTGTCTTTTCTTGGCTCTCAGTGATCCCCAAGCATCTTTGTTAAAGCACTCAAGGGTGAGGGTTAGGGTTAGGGTTAGGGTTATGTTAGGTCATATTTCTTTGCATGTTTCTCTTAACTCCTAGATTGTGAGAGCCTCCAGGTCAGAGAACAATTCTATTCATTTCCCCATCTCATGACATGACAAATCTGTAATGGGTGAGCCACATTTTCATGGAATGAACCAGAAAACCTGAAATACACCTTAAAGAAAACCTGAAATACACAGTAAAGGAATGACCTCCACAACTGTGCATGACAAGAAAACAGAACTCTGGAAATTACAAGCTCCAGAAAAGTGCACCTTGGTGGAAATATGGAAATATATGATGAGTTCATTTCAAGTATGAAAGGTAAAAATTAAATGATATGTGCATATTAATTTAATTGTGAAAAATACATTTTATTTTTTATGTTTGAAGTTCTAAAATGTACTTAATCTTTCTTTTCTAGTAAAATTGCCTGCATTTAAAAAAAAAAAAACAATTTTCTTGCCAATGAAAAAGATTTACTTATCACATTCCCTTTAATCCTTCTCTTAGTTTTTAAAATAATCGTTTCTTAAATATACTGGTGGATAGTATGTATCTCTCTTAAATATAAAGGTGGAAAGGAAACAGAAATAACTTTTTGAGAGGCACAGTACTGTGAGCTTTATATATTTATGTTAACTCAATTCTCTCTTTTATTTTATCTAAAAAAAATCTTTATAGAGGTAAGGAAACTTAGGCATAGAAAGATCACACAATATATACAAGAAAAAGGTAATTTACCTGACTCTAAAGACTATATTTTTCACTCTAGTTTTCAGATGAGTAAATTCAGCAAAAATAAGACTACATTATCATCACATTGATTTTAGTATATGAGTAACTTCAGCAAAAAAGACCATACTTTCACCATATTTAATTTTTAGTAGATAAGTAAATTCAGAACAATAAACAAATTGTATTCTAGCAAGGTGATTCTTCTGGTTTACAAAATATTAATTACATTGCAGATAAGCTACTACATATTAGCTATACGCCTTTGGGTACTTTTTGGCTGTGGTTCCTTCTGTGATTTGAGAAGGTTACACAGCTTAACTTTCCAGAGACTTTGTTCTGCCTTTAGGTTTTAGGATAGTGCATTGTTCTAAACTGTTAAAAACTGTCTATCCAGAAGCAACTATGCTTATATTGAATAATAGAAATATAATGATCCCCTGAGAAAATCCACTGCCTCAAATTTCGTGGAGATGAGATTATAGAGAATTAGGTGAATACAGACATTGATAGTATTTTATTTCCTGTTACCATCTATGACATGTTTATGTGGTTTCTCTTTGCTTATGCTTACATAATATGCAAAAGGAAGATACACAAAATATAAAATTGAACTAATAGCTAATGTCCTGTCTTATTATATACTTAATATTATACATCTGGATCATTTAAGATAAAAATGGTTTTCCTTAGAAAGAAACATTAATGATAAACTTAAAAGGATTCAGAAAGTATTATTTTACATCGCTCAGACTAAGACACCTGAAATTCAGCAGAATTTAGTGAGCCCTCTTTCTGAGCTCAGTGGAGAGTACGTTGCATTGTTAGTTTCAAGCTGTCTATACTATCATTTAGTTAACATTATAGTTACTATTGACTTTGAATTTTAACTGAAATAGATTTATTTTAAAAGAAAACTTGATAAATTTAGATTGCTTGCCATAGTTACAAACTAAAGATAGAACTAAAGCATATCTATAATTGTTTTAAATATCTCTTCATGTACTATCTAAAGTCCTATCAAATTCCATCAACAATTTTATCCCTGCAACATTTGCATTATAAAATTCTGAGAGGATGCCCCCCCATGTGAACTTATCAAATAGTCCTCAATCAAATTGCTACAATGTTTCTGCAACTCCTTACCAGCTATATATTATACAATATGATACAAATATATTTTTTTAACCAGAGGATTGAAGATTACCAAAAACAAATAAAACAGATATAACCTTAAACATGTCACAGTAACATTATTTCATTAGATTTATTTAGGGTCCTGGTACATCTAAAGATGAATTCAGAAAAGCATCCACTAACTTAACCATTAGCAAAATCACAAAGGTAGCAGTTTGTTTTTGAGAACTCCTTCCTAAATCTGTTTTCTCTTATCTAATCTCATTCTCAACTCTGAGGCCTTTTTTTCCCTCCACATTTATATCCTCCTTCCTTTCTTGATCTCTGGGGAATCTCTTTGCTTTTTATAATCTTCAGAGAAGTTTGAAATACACTCACAGTAACAGCTTAAAGGTTTGCATCTCCCAGGGATTACTGCCTCTAAGAAGATGAAAGCCACAAGAAGTGAGCCTAGTGTAGTATGCTTGCCCTTGAACCCTGCCCACCCAAACTGCCCCACAACACCATCCCAAGCCAAGTGATACCCACGTATTCTGAGCAAGTCATATCACTTCTCCAAGCTTGTTTCCTCACTGGGAAAGGGAGGTAATAATATTTCCTTCCTTATAGGTTTGTTATGAGACTTTGATGAGATAATGTGAAGTACCTAACATTGTGACTGATATAAAGTGTGAACTTCAAAAACAATAGCGGGGACTATTACAACATAAACAGTTGCCACCAAAAGAAGTTTCACCCTATTCCTAAGCAGAATTTGAAACATTCTGCAAACTACAGGTGGCATCTAATTGCATTACACTGTATTGCAAATGTTTGTTTCCAGCAAGCTTTGTTGTTTGTCAAGATATTGCTTTATTTTTTGGGAAAAAAAAAGACTCAAAAAGGTTGCTGTCCTACTAATCAAAAGGGAAATGCTTTGACTCTATTTTACTGAAACAGCCAAGCTACAAAAGTGAGCTGCATAAGCATAAAGTCTTTCCTCCTCTACCCCCAACCATCACCATTGAGCTTGACACTGGCCTTAGAGGTTGATTCCAAAACGATGCTTTGCTGTCTATTCTGCTCTCCTGTGAGGACAGAATCCACCTTCAAATTATTTCTATAAATTTGAGATTACAAAGTTTATTTTGAGGGAGTGTCCAACCTGACACTTTTTTTTTTCTAGGCAAGTTGCCAGAAATGGACCCTGAGAATCTGAAAAACTGGCAAGAGGTTTTAGCTTTACCAGTTCCTTGTGAAGGGATGGGACAAAGGTTGTGACATGCACTGTTTCCTGACTGCGAAGGTGTTTATTCTGAATTCTTCCATGGGGTTGTGATCCATGGTTATCAACTGAGAAAATCATCTCCAACTGCTGTTGTTTGGAAGGTTTTTCCCCTGGGAGACTGGCTCTTCTGAAAGCACCTGCTGGGTGACTGGGGAGGAAAGGTCATGAGAAAGTAAACAACTCCACAGCCATTTCCTGAGCCATCCTGATCTTATCCTTGAGGATGGATCACAGTCTCTTGCTGAACCTGTTATTAATAGCACTGGGCATTAACTGGGTGGTACCAACAAACCTTAGCCAAGGATGTCTGTATGTCTGTTTGGAACTCTTCTGTGGGCTCTTCCCAGAGCTGATCCTGCTTTGGGTCTAAGGAGATCACATATTGTTGCACATTCCACCCTCCATCACTAGTCTATCTTTAGCTTCTCTTTACCAGCCAACATTCTCTTAAGCTTGACTTTCTATTGCTTGCATGTCAGACAACAATATATTATAACAGCTGGTATATTATATTTTATTTAATATAATTTTTAAAAATACACTTTCGACATGGCTCCCAAGCAGTGTGCATCCTTCATTTTCAGAAACTTATTGGCTCAGAGGTTTTAGATCTGCCTCAGACATATGATTGTTTCATTCCATACAAGTCCCAAAGGCCAAGTTTATTTAAGAGAACTGTTTCCATTCCAGGATCAGGATCATATTATCTGAACATTCAGGATGGAAAGCAAACCCACATGCAGCTTTCTCTGATCATCGAAATGTTTCCTGTAAATATAAGAAACCACCAGCCATCATGAATTCATGAAAAAAACCAGAAAGATACAGCATAGAAGTTTCTATCTGAATGATCCATTGGGTATCCCATTCCATGAAATGCTAAGGACTTTTTTCAAAGTAGTATCTGATAGTGATATTGTACACGTGGTTTTGTTTCTTCCTTCAATAATATACTCTGAGAAAATCTCTGAAATGTATCTAATAGAAATATTAAAACTTCATTTAGTACAAATAGGAATGGCTAAATACCAGTTAACAAGAAATCTTTAACATACACCATGTACCACGAACCATGCAGAAGAGACCAATGTCTCACCCTCATGTAAATTCAGTCTAGTGACAAAACTTAACTGAGGAAAACTATTTCAAATGAGTCTTTATCAATTATATCATTAAAGGCAAAATCAATGTTGTGTGGTTATAGCAATATGAGATTCTATTGGAAATAGATACAAATTTATCAAAATAAACTTCATTTAGATTAAATCTTGTTAGAAAAAAAGATTTAATTGGAAAAATAGCCCTGGGCCTCAGTTTCATTATTATAAGAAAAAGGAGTTAGATGAAGTCCCAGTCCCCTTTTCCCCCCTTTTTCCTTTTTAATTTGTTCCAATTAGTTTTAAATGACAGTAAAATTCATTTTGACACATTGTACACAAATAGAGCACAACTTCTTCTGGCTGAACATGGGGCAGAGTCACACTGGTAGTGTAATCATTCATGTATATATGGTAATAATGTATATTTCATTGCATTGTCCTTCCCACCCCCACACCTCCCTTCATTCTGTTTTGCACAAATTTCCTTCATTGTTTCCTACACTCCCCACCCCCATTATGGATCCTATACCTACAGAGAAAATATTTGGCCTTTGGTTTTTGGGAGATTGGCTTATTTTGCTTAGTATGATATTCTCCAGCTCCATTCATTTACCTGCAAAAACCATAATTTCATTCTTCTTTAAGGCTGAGTAATATTCCATTGTGTATATGTACCACAATTTCTTTATCCATTGATCTGTTGAAGGGCACCTAGGCAGGTTCCACAGCTTTGCTATTGTGAATTGAGCTGCTATAACGATTGAGCTATAAAGATTTATAATATAAATCTGCTATAAAAATTATAATATAAACTGCTATAAAGATTCTAGCTCTATTATTCTAGGTCCATTATCATATATTTCCAAAATTTATAGAACAAAGTGCACTATTTTACAAGAATATATTTGCTATTTCCCCGTAGGTGCACGAATATATCTATGATAATATACCTTAGTTGTTGGAGTCTGTATTGCAAAGATTGTATCTTGTTTTTATTATTCTCTTTATAAGGATTTTGAGGGAGGTCAGTGTCCACTAAGTATAAGGCATTAAGTAGATTCAGGTTTAGAAGCTGTATTAAGGAGGACAAAGGTGACCTTAAGGAGACCTTCCAGTGCTGCCATTCTTGCAGGGCTGGTTGTGAGTCGTGCTCTGCCTGACCAGTGCAGGAGGACAGGGGCGGCAACACCCTTGACCTTACCAGCTGCCTTCAACCTGTGAGAACGGTTATTCCCAGTCCTATTGTTTAGCACTTCCTGATCCTGCTTGCTCCCTCTGACTCACCAAGCATGAAATCATAGCTAAGAAGGCTTCAAAGGGACCATGGAAAGCCCTAGACACACTGTTTAAATGATAACATAGTGTCAACCATTAAAAGACTATAAACAAAATCATGTGTTTATCAGGACAGCTCTGTAAAGCCCCACCCCCTAAATAATGCAAGGATCTCTCAGTCTGCTCCCCCATGTTTTCTCAGCCTAGACCCACCCATCTCTTCAATATGTACACACTTAATGCTCCAATAATGACATGTTCCTCATCGTATTCTGAATGTGACATGCTTGTTTTGAACTTTTCCCTCCAAATTCACAGTGTCATATTCTCTCTCCACCTGACAAAGCCTCTGCTGTGAGCTCAGCTGCAGTGCCAAGTCTGTGCAAAGCTTTCCTCTGCTATTCTAGATAAAGCTATTGGTGCCCTCCTTCTTACACGGCGTCTATTTCCAACATAACTCCATTGGAATTCTCTGCTGGCATGTTCCTTTCTACCTTCCAGATTTCAAGCTCCTCGGAGGAGAGAGCCTTCATTTCTCTCTGGTTCCCTAGGACTTTCTAGACCCTGAGGCCCAGTGAGGCCCAGTGTGTGTTTAATAAATGAATATATTCTGACTTCTGCCTCAAAGCACAAAGATCTTGATGGGAGTGTATATAACCGAGTTGAAGGTGAAGAAAATAACAGGGGGTTAAGGTGAGCAGTGATCCTGGGTTGTCACCTTGAAAGGTTTGGGAGACCCCCAAACTGCACCCAGTTGGTGAGAAAGGCAAGGAAGTAAATCCCAATTCATTTCCCTTCCCATTAGTCTTGCTCATGAAAATCAAATTATATCCATGGGGTAGAAGTTGATAGTTGGTATTCTTACGTAATATCCCTTGTTTCTGTGATAATGGTTGAAGGGGGATTGAGGTGGTGGAATGATCAAATAAGCTGAGTTCTTGCCTAGGCCCACTTGTGAGAACACAAGCTATTCATTCTTCAATGGGACACAACTGAAATTAAAAATTAACAAACAAAGCAAAAAAATTTAAAAAGGCCTTGGTCTCCCATATCTACATAGTCTGGCTTCAAAATAAGAAAAAAAAAAACACAGGAGGAGAATGAGAACAATTCTTCTATAACAATTCACGTTCACTTTTTCAGGCTTTTCTACTTAGTAGGAGAGCGTGAGGAGGAAAAGGTATAGTATTTAAATTAACTAGGTCTAGCTGCAGTACCAATTCCTCTTAAACCCAAAAGGCTTGACCCAGTCAAATTGACTTTTTGTCTCACACCAACAACTCCAAGTCAATATCTAGCCAGGTGAGTTTTGGAGCACAGGCCTGGAAATGCAGCATCCACATCAGTTCTCTCTTGTTCCAAGGCTCTCTCTGCCATCAAGGGGATGGTTACTACAGCTATTTTTACCAAAAAAAAAAAAAAAGAAGAAGTGTGTGGGGAGAATTCTCCCACAAAAAGAAATAAAAAGTAAAAAGCCAGGCCGAAAAAAGCAAAGGAAAAAGTAAAATCAAAGGAGAAGTTCAGGAAGCACTTAGGAGAAGTCGATGCTTCCTGAGTTCCTCTTTCACAGAGCATCTGGTTCCTCACAGCTGAGAGTGGAGCACAGGTGGAACACCTTCGCATATAAGTGCCAAAGCCCTGGGGGCTAAAACAGCACTACTGGGAGGGGGTGGAAACTTCAGAAAGTGGGGCCTGGTCGGGGTTGCAGTGCAATTAGATCATGTCCTTGAAAAGAATATTGGGACCCTGGCCCCTCTTCTTCCTCTCTCTTGCTCTTTCTTCCCAGTCACCATGCGATGAGCAGCTGCCTCTACCACAGTCTCCCAGCAATAACGTGTTGCCTTACCACAGGCACAAAAGCAACAGGTCAAGTGACGATGGAGTGAAACTTCAAACCAAAATAAACTTTGCACCATATAATGTCACTTATCTCTGATATTCGCTATAGCCACAGCAGGTTGACCAGCACAGTATGTACACATATGTACATATTGCTTCATTCTTTAGCTGTGTATCTGTGTGTGTGTGTGCGCACATGCACATGTGTAAGACAGAGAATCCAAAGTGTAAAAGAGAGGAAATGATATTTTAAAGTATATATTAAAATATATTTATATAAAAGGAAAGTATAGCTTTCCTTTCAGCAAACTCAGATTTTCTTTTTCTTAATTCTCAGACTCTTTGGGCCTTGCTCCGCACACAGACCATTTTCTTTCATGGCTCTTTGGTTTGGGGCACACACTGCCTTTTCCATGCACTCTAGTTAGATAAAGATAGTGATTAAATTTCATTTGGTTCCATCCTATTTCTATACTCCTTTCCCTTGATCTTCAGCTAGCTGCTACAATGTTTTCAAAATCTAGACAAATTCTCAGCAACTTGTCCTTCTCCTGTTAGAACACCTATTGCTCTTGTGTCTGTGCTTGTTTGCTTTTCAAAACTAGAGATTCCAAATTGTAAGTTTCCTGAGAAACAACCATTTTTATATGCCCAATGCCTCACAGAAGTGCAGGCATAGAAAAGTTAGGGGGACCATACATCACTGACAAGTCAGAGGAAGTTTTGAGTGAAAAGATGAAGTACTGATAATTCTGTGAGTCAGCAGAGGTCAACTAGTGCTATGCCTGGAAAACAAAGAACATGAGCACTGCAAAGACGTGTTGGAGAGAATGTGAGAACATGAGTCCTACTCAGGCAATCTCTTTTATCTGTTTATCCTATACCTATTTATTTACACTGCCCCTGGCACATGGTCCAGGTACAATAAAAATGAGTAGAGAAAGGAATGGCAGGAAAAAAAAATATGTGGCACTTCTACAAAGTTTTAGTCTCATAGAAGGAGAGAGCCTTGCCTGAAACGGTCTCACCATTCACCTCCCATTTCCACTAGATGTGTTCTTTTGACAGCTTTCCCTAACACGGTGGACTACCACACCCCATTCACCTGTCTTTCTGTAGCTCTACTAGGGTACAAAACTTCCCTTCTGATACAAAGTGACACATGGATCTATGATCTTAAGATGGGACATCGACCAGCCACTGAGACCCAGCTACTTCGATTCAGAAGTTTTGTCAAAACGATTTAGGTGTTGTCACTACTGATGCCAGTCCCCAGCCAGAGAGCCCTCATCCACCCTGATCTAGCCTCCTCCTCCCTAGATTTGCCAGAGTGAGGCAGCAGCCCAGTGGGAGGTGGCACAGTTATCTCTGTCCCACTCTGACTGCTGTCACCCAGAAGCAGCTGCTGCTACAGAGGGATGATGACAAGAGGAATATCTGGGGCTATTACAACTAGAGGAAGAAGAGGAGGGGCTGATTGAGTTGGGAAGGGCTGTGCTTCAATCGACTGAGTCATCACCAAAGAGTGGGCAAATGTCAGAAATGAGAGCTTATGTGTCATAGGAGCAGAGAAGGTGAGGGGAAGCTGGGGGGGCAGGGGCTAACTCAAAGTCTGCTCCAAGGGTTTTGGAAGAATTCAGAGAAGCAACTCCAGAATCATGGAATGAATTATTTCTGAAGTCAAGCTTAGTAATGTCCCAGAAATCAACGCACTCACCCAAGCAGGAAACCCCTCCTGAGAAGCGTATATGGTCCTCTTTCTGGGCAGATTATGATTCGGAAAGCACAATCTTCCATGGCCTAATTACCCATCGTGGTTTGACAAGGGTGGTGCCCGTACTGAAATTTCCTTTCTGTGTTGTTTGACAGAGGATTTCACGGGAAAGGACCAGAAACTCAGTTCCTTTTCAATTTCATCGCAGAATGTCAGCAAATTGCAATTGTTTGGAATCAAAATTTCATAAACTTGGCTGCAGAACATTTATGATGCGAAAACAATCGCAAAAGGCTTTGCTGTAACGCTTTATTGACACAGCCTTCCTGTCCCCACGTCTTGCTTCCTCTCAGGAAAGTGGGACGTGTTGGATGATTTCCCAGCTTCTATTTGGAGAGGAAGTCTACAGGTTTTCCACCATCCAGCCCCTGCCAATCTGCACACCCTGAAGAACACCTGCACCAAAGGCTGTGCCTGTTCTCTTTTGTGTGTTTGCAGCTATCAAAATAAATGAGCCATTTTGGATGTAAAAATTACATCTCTTTTCAGAGTAACCTCGCTCTCCACATGCCCACACCCTGATTTCATGCAGAGTGCTTAGGACTAGAATTACAATCCAGTCATTTGGTATTCAAAATCAACATCAATTAAGTGTCTCAAAAAAAATTAAAAAAAAAAAAAAAAAAAAGACCTCACATACTGGCAGCACTTCCCTGGCAATTCCCATTTGTTTTGCACATAGTAAACTCTTAAACTGACATAATAATGGAAAATAAGGAAACTGCCTGCCCGCTCCGCCCTGATATATCCTGAATATAATACTCAATAATACTTGCTGAATACATGTCATTTCTCCCACCCACTCATTCACTCCCATCCCAAACATCAGTCTCAGAAGCCAGCATTCCACAGAAAGATCAGCTGTTCTCCTGTACACCTGCCCAAACCCAGGGTCTGAAGCATGTCAGACACCCTGGGAGCTGATATCAGCTTTATGCTCAGTGTTAAGCTGAGCACAGAACTAGAGAGGGTATTTGTTGCTCAGATCCATGCACATCTACTGCTGGCTATTTATAGCCCTAGCTTTGAAAGTAGAATTAGTCATTTAATATCCCTTTGGTAGAAAAACAACAAAAGACAACAAATTCACAGGAAAACAAATAAACATCTGATCACTAGATTCAAGGAGCCCTGGTTTCCTCAGTAGCATTATAATGTGCTACTATGACCAGCACCTCCACATACCCTGGCATGCCCAGCTGTGCTGGTGGTGATGACCCAAGAGGAGGAGGATGTGTAAGAAGATGCAGGTCTATGTGCACAGAGAAAGAACGCTCAGTGGTTCCGAATCTAACTCCATCTGGAATTTCCTCAGTCAGGATGGCTGGGTTTGGTGAGACCCAAGAAGGTAGTAATGTGCATGACCATTCTTCCCCAGACTTCCTGACACAGTGAAAGACACCCCAAGCCCACAGCGACCGTATCCTGTGCCGTCACACACACTCCAGGACTGGCCACTTCCTTTCAAATGACTCAGTGTCCTGGGATCAAAACGTTCAGATAATGTCATTTCTTAGCGTCATTTTCTAATCAGGTTGACCTCTCAGCATTTTCGTCCTCAGCATTCGCCTCCTCTAAATACCTCTAAAGCTTTTAGTCATCTTAAAAAATACCCCAGCTTCACGCCTTCACTCTTGCTTTCAGTTTATTTTAAGAACATCCTACCCAGAAAATGTCACATCTTCTTCTTACATCAACTTCTTTTGCCTCCCAAGCTCATTTTCCTTCTGTTTACCTGAAGCTTAACAAGTCTGTAAAGCACCCCCAGAAATCCTCCTTCTTCAAGAACCAAGTCCACACTGATCTCCCTCTTCACCAGACTCCCAGGGTACTGAGCGCTGGCAGGCTCACTTTGTAGTCAAGGTGTTCCACATTGACTTTGGAGCACCCATTAGAAATGTCCTTCAAGGTCAACAATATATGTGGCAATGACTGGTATTTCCAATAGAATCCAACACATAATCAGTTTTCAGTTAACATATTTTGAATGAGTAGAGTGATAGAAACAGGTAGATGACTGGCTAGAGAACTTACTTTCTAAATCAGGGACAAAAACCCAGTCATTGGGCATCCACATTCACAGCTTATCTTCTTATACATGTACTTTGTATAACCACTTCATTTTAGATGTATGAGATTGTTACTATAGGAATAATAATTACCAACATCTGTAGAGCACTTTGTACCAGGTACTGTTCTAAGTACTTTTACACATATTAACTCAATGAATACTCATCCACATTAAATTTTATGATAACTATCTCATAAATGAAATTTTTTAAATGCAGATTACATACATCACCCCTAGTCAAGTGGAATAGAGTTGGTATTTTTTTAAATCTTTATTTATATTTTTTTAATGTGGCACTGAGGATCAAACCCAGTGCCTCACCCATGCGAGGCAGGCTCTCTACCACTGAGCCACAGCCACAGCCCTAGAGTTGGAATTTTAATACAGGAAGTTTGACTACAGAGCCTATGCTCCAGTGAAAATCCTGGGTTACATAGATTCCAATGGATGGAGTCATTTCCTATCCATAATTAAACCCAGGAATCACAGAACCATTCTGAACTGTTCCCCTTCCTCACCTCCACAGCACATCAATCATTGATTCTTGATAATTTTGTTAGCTCTGCACATCTTCAGGCTGTGTTCCTGATTTTCACTACCCTTTCGCCCAGCCTAGATCCAGGTCCTCATTGCATTTTGATTAGACTACTGCAAACAGTGCCTTAAACTGATATCCTTTCTTCCATTGCTGTCTTCTTCAAACCCATAGTCACCACGCTGCAGCAGGAAATTTTAAATAAAACACAAATCTGATAGTATCACTTTGTTGCTTTAAAATCTTCCAGTGGCTTCTTGTCCTCTATGATTTGAAATTCATCTTCTGTAGAGTGGCTTATAAAACATATAGGCTTGCTGACCCTTCTAGCTTCTTCTATGACATAAAAGCACTTGTGGTTCCCAGCACACCAGACTTCTGTCTATATTGACAATCTTCCCTCAGCCTAGCCTATCTGCTGGCTAATGTCTCATCAAATGCTACATATATTGCATTTGTTTTTAGTGCCCTTGCATTTTTTACAAAGTATCAATAACCTGTTTATGTATATGTATCCTCCTTTAGGTTATTAGCTCTTAAAGATAAGGACTTTATGTTTTCTAGAATTTGCAACACTTCCTGTAGTTCCTGATACAAAATAGATACTTTAGGTGTTTTAGTTAATACATTGGTAAACAAGTAAATGAATGACTAAATATAAATCAGTCATTTATATGCTTCTTTTACTGTGAGTTATTTTTCAATAGAGCCCATACACACAAAAAAATATAAAACCTTAAATTAAAAAATGTTCCTGTTTATACTGCTGGACTTTTTCCAGTAATATATTTTAATTACAACATGTTTATTTTTCTTAAAGTAATACAAACCTTATAGAAAAACAGGACTAAATTCCATAGCACTGACCCCTACTTGTTTTTCAATCATCTCTTACCAAAATTTCCATCATATTGTCCTAATGAAAAATGTAAAATATCTATTCATTCATTGTATATGCTCACTCACAATTGTATAATTTATGTTAGGATTGGCTGCATATCACTAGAAAAATACAAGATAATAGTGACTTAGGAACAATAGAATTGAAGAGCTCCAAAGGAGTTGACCTAACACTGTTATGACACTTCCAAGGTCATAAGAAATTCAGGTCCCTCCTGTTTTGCTGCTTCTGACCACATTGCCTCGTGGTCCAAAATGGATGCTGAAAACTTATCATATATCTGCATTCCAGATGGCAGGAAGAAGGAAGAAGAGAAGAAGGGTGTGCCCCTTACTTTTAAGAATGTTTCCTGGAAATCCCACACAACACTTCCACTTACACCTACACTAACAGCCAGGATGATTGCAAAACATACTTTGTAGTGTATCGAGCTGGAGATAATGTCAGCAAAAGAAAATTTGAAATTTACTCCTAATAAAAAGGAGGCTAGATATTGATGTAGGCAATCAGCAATCCCTACAATAGTCTAGTCTGAATACACATAAAACACAAAAATCTTAAAAGTATTAATTATTCCTGTGGTTAACTCAGAGATGAGCTGGAAGTGATTCTAATCTAACTAGTGAATACAAAAATAAAGTCAGGAATAAATAATCACAAATGGCACAGTAGAAATAAATACGCACAAATGGCCCCATAGAACTAAAGATTGGGAGTAGTAGATTCAGTTCACTGAACCAAGAAAATGTATCATGGTCCTTCAGTCATTACCTAAATGCACTATAACAAAACATCAATCAAGCATATTATATAGATGTTCTGGTGATATATCCCTAGGAAGACTTGGGGCCATAAACACATGGGATTTATTACCTTGTTAACTTAGTTGGATCACCTATTATTTTAGAGTAATGCTTTTCAAACTTGCTGAGTACTGGGATTACCTAATACTTTGATAAAATGCAGATTTTAATTCCAGAGGTCTCAGGTGAAATCCAAGTTCAGGGGCACTTCAAGAAGCCAGGCTTTGAGAGGTTCCATATCTGCTGATCCATGTATTAGTTCAGGTCTCTGGTGAAGTGAATTCCAAGATGACAAAGATGCTCAAGAGAATTCTGAAAGTCTTTGAGGACAGAAGGGAGGGAACCAGAATATAGATTAGTTATTGGACTCCAGTGAACGTTTGACCTGGGAAGATGGGAAGGAGAGATGGAGTAAGGTCTGAAGAGTCTCTAGCAGCTCAGGAGGCTGAGGCAGGAGGATCACATGTTCAATGTCAGCCTCAGAAACTTAGCAAGATCCTGTCTCCAAATTTAAAAAGTAAAATAAAAAAGGACTGGGGCTAAACCCCCTTGGATTAAATTCCCAATACCTCTCACCCCTCCCCTGAAAAGATAAGTCTGACACTATAGAGAGGCTTGTGGGGAGGCCTGAGCCAAGATGTCCATCAGAATAGTGTTACATCTCACAGGAAAGGGTCCATACCAGCATCCCAGGCATGCTCAGCCACCAGCTGGAAACAGCTTGCAGGAAGCAAAGTCTTGGCACCAAGATGATGTGGATCCTGAAGGAGCGCAGCTGGTGCCACCAGCCAACCACCCTCCCTGAAGCAGGTTGTCGTGATCCATATTACTACCTCCCTAAGTACAGTACACTAAATATGATTTAATGTTCATTTGAGATAGTTGCCACTTCTGAGAATTTGTATTACAAATATTAATTTTTAATATGGATTTATAGTGCATGACCTAAAGGGCTTTCCGAAATTTTTTTTATTTAATAAAAAAAAATTTATTGAAGGGATTAGAGCCATAAAGAATGAATTGATGCCTGACCCAAGAGACATACCATGGAAGTTACGTGAGCAGGAAGGATAAATTATTTTTGACTTATAGTTTTGGTGTTTGCCTCTTTCTCATAAAAGCTTATTGCAGCAAGTATTACTCAATTTTGGGTTCCAGTTAGTTATATTTGATTGTAATTAGTTTAGCAATTTAGATTCATTTCCTCTAAAGAGACCATAGAAAAAGAAATAATTTGCTGGCAAGAAATTAACCTTCATGAAATTTATATAGCTAACCCATATACACTTTGAACACCAAATACAATTACATATTAATTATGATTCAAAATTAAATCATTTGGCACACTTTTCTGGGTTAAATTTAACAAAGTCCAATTTAATTTGTGTAAAGAACCAGTATTTTCCACTTTTGGAAATGAAGGCTTTGAGATAAAAACTCAGTTGGAACTATAATATTTTCATTCAAATTCACTTGTAATTTGTTACAGTTCATAAAATTGCAAGTCAAAAAAATGACTCTTTATGATTGCATAAAATGTATAAACCTTGACCGAAAAGGACATTCTATACTTTTATTATCCCAACTGTTTTAAAAGGGTCATTTTTTTCTCTTTATTATAATATTTTTGTTCCATTCACCCAAATTTTCCAATGCCTTATATCTTTATGCTACAATACTTGGCAGTACAGCATGGTACCCTTTGTCTACAAGCAATTGACAACTTCATAGGAACTCCTGGCTCCCATAGGAAGCCTTTCTGTGCAGAAACTGATATACTGATAAAATTGGTTTGGATGTTTTATTTGCACATCAAAATAAGATCAACAATATAATGCTCTAGCTCATAATTCTATGTTTAAAAACAATTTATTATCTGAAAGATATTTACATGTAAAAGTATAATTTATTCACTCAATAAATCATTATTGAGTCTGATAAAGACAAGTAAGTCACTGTGCTAAATTCCATAGGAAATTCAAGAACAAATTGGGTAACAGCAATTCAATTTGGAGTCAATGTTACTGAGAATTAAGCCACAGGTCTGTCAATTAGCCATTAGTTCTATTATCTTTACCTCTCTGATTCTCAGTTGAGAAATTGGTCATATGGAGGTAACAAAAATAATGCACATCATGGAATTATGAGCTTTTATTGAGTAAATGCATATAACACACTTCTGAGAACATCTTCATGTTCCAATGTCCTGTTGTTTATGTTTACTACTAATATTCTTTAAAAAAAACTATTTTTTTAACCTGCTCATTCCTTATCAAAACCTTGAGAGTAGCCTTATTTTGTTCCTCCAAGTATTAGTAATTAGACTCTGTTCACAACTCTGCTCTTTCTCTAAACTTTTGGAGGTAAGCAGGGAGAAGAGAGTGACTGATGCCTGACCTATACTCTGTCCTCAACCTGTCTGCTCTCCATCTCTCTCCCTTGATCACCCCCAGATCCAAAAGCCTCTCTTTGTGACAAACTCCCTAGATTCCACTCTATTCCCATAGGTGTCTTGTACTGATATTTCTGGTTTCTTTTCCAATAATTGCAGATATTTTCCAAAGTCTGGCTTTGGCTACTATTTTTCTTCCAGGATTATGTCTTTTCCAAAATCTTGAACATTGATTTTTTTAAAGCTCTTTCAAAATCTGCATCTTTAGTCTTTATTCAACTCCAAAAATTTCAGTACTACATTTCAACATTCATAGCCCAATACAGTATCACTATAAACTCAACAAGTTCAATCCAAATCCAGTTTACAATCAATGCAAGCCTTCAGCCTTCTCATTTTCATTAACACTACTCCTTAGAAGGCCACCACAGGAAAAAAAAAAAAAAAACAAACTCTTTATAATCTCATGAACTCCATCAGAACGCGCCCCACACGCATACACACGCATACTCCAATTCAAATAGTTCCCAATCATGTGAATTATACCACTTCAACATATCTCACAGCTTTCCCAGAAGCTACCCACGCAGCTCAGGTCTTGATCATTCCTCACCTAGATTACTACTGTGTAAAACCAGAGTTGTCACTCTGTCTCTATTCTCTGACCTTTACAAGCCTTCCTAGCCACTTCTGTTTCATTACTGTCCCACATGCAGTTCTGGAAAGAAGGTCTTGCTTCTTCAGAATTCCTCACTTCCTTGGGCTTAAACTAGATTTCATTAATAGCTCTATTGTTAATAGTATACTCAGACATATTGGCTGTATATATGCTTCTCCTAACTCCTCCACAAAAACTGTGCTCACGAAAATCAGATGTCATATCATAGAACTGTATCCACTCACATTAGGGCTAGTGGCCAAACAGAGCACGTACATACTGAGTACTTCCTGAAGTGACGTTCTGTTGAATAGTAGCATTCCCTGCTCAAAACTTATCAATGATTCTTCATGTGTTAACAAGTAAGATAAAAATTCTTCAGCTGTAATTTTAATGCTTTTTAAACTTAACCCTGATCTACCCTCCTACCTCTTCATTGGTTTCCTCTTTTGTACCACAGGGTTCAGTGCAAATGAAACATTTGTGTCCTACATATTCCTTGCCTTTGTAGCTTGCTCCATGATATTCCTCAGTATGGAACATCCTTGCCCACTCTCTCCCTAATTAACTCTTATATAACTACAAGTCACCCTGTCATGGAAGTTTTTAGTGATCTTTTCTTCTTCAAAGTAATGTATTTATTCTCTAAATGTTGTTACAATTTATCCCTCCATTCTGGAAGTAAACAGAATCCTGCACAAAGTGGTTACTTGAATACTTATCCAGGTGACTGTGCACTTATTTCATGATGAATTGTCTGATTCATCATGTACTTCTATTGTGCCACATACAAGATCCTGGGCTATTGGATGCACTTAATTTTTACCATGAAGTTCTGGCTTTGTAAAGATCCAAGCATAGTTAGAGGGTTTTATTGGAGAGACACGCACTTGAAAGACTGAAATCCACAGTAGGATGATTGTTGAGTGGAGGTAAAATGGATGGAAAATAGTTTAAAAGGAGATGATGAGGAAGAGCAGTGAAGTTGAAAAAGGTATCTTCAAAGGAACTATAAGCTGCTGAGATCAGTGAGCACAATATCAAGATAAGGGATGGAATGGACAAATGACATTTCTCTCCTAAAGTTCTGGAAGAGATGAAGGCAGAGCTTTACAGACATGTACAACAAAGTGGGTTTTGGAAATGAGGAGTGGTAAGGCTACAATTAAGGTTGGTGTACCTCAAATGAAGAGCATCCATTTAGCAGCCCAATTTAAATGGTTTGAAAGAACCATGAAGAGTGAGAAGCAGATGACTCCTGATCTACCTTCATTTTACTGATCTTCTTTCTGGCCTCTTCCAGATTAATAATTGTAGACATTTTCCAAGATCAGACTTTGGCTTTCATTTTGATTTTAATCAGGAGATAGGAGAATAAAAACTTTATGGCATAAATGATTAGACAATTTTTCCCTACTTTGAAAAATTATGGCACAAATTAAGCAGGCTTTACACAGAGCAGAATAGGAAACACAGGCATAGGGTTGCATCTGACAGAGGTGGGTGTATGATACATGGGGTAAGGGAGAAGCTGAATTAGATGGTGTCTAAAAGACAGAGGAACCAAGAGGTAGACTTTGGAACAGCAAAAGCTGAAAATAAAAATGAAATAAGCAAGAGGTTTGCAGGAATTGTACAGTGCAGCCCTGAGTAGATATTATATTCCCCTGTGTGAAAGGGAATGAAAATAGGCAGGACATACAACACCACAAGATAGGTAAGACCCTGTCCTGGATTCCAATCAGTGTCTGGTGATGGTGCCTCTGCATCACAATCCCTTCCCACTCACAAGCCAAATACTTAAAACTGCCTTAAACATCTCTCCACTTAAGTACTCTGTCAGCACTTCAGTCTGTGCATGCACAGTGGTATCTCCATTTCTGCCTCTAATCCAATCCCTTGCCTACCCCCACTGCTTTCATGAGTACCACTCTTCTTTAGGTCACAGCCCCAAAGACCTTGGGCTTTCACTGTGGTAGGCTGAAAAATACTTCCCCCTCTGAAAAAAAAAATGTCTTTGAAGACGCAATGAAGGAAATTGAGATGAGGGGATTATTTACCCTGATTATTCAGATAGGGTGTGAAATGCAATCACAGGTATACATCCTTTACACAAGGGTGGCAGAGGGAAATCTTATACACACTAGAAAGGAGAAGAGGATGTGAAGATAGATAGATAGTCAAAGATGCTAGACTTGAAGTCTGTAAAGATGTGGCCATAGCTGAAGAATCCCACCTGCAGCTGAACAAGATGAGGAACAGACTCTCCCTTAAAGATTCCAGTGGAGGGTGGTTTTGCTGACCCTGTGGTTTCCCCCCGCAGTCATACAGATTTTGGACTCATAATAATAGAACTGGGAGAGAATACATTTCTACCATTTTAAGACAGCAAGTTTGAGGTAACTTCCTTTAGTGGCCATTGGAGACTAACACACAGGGCCTCAATCCACACATATGGTTACCTGAATCTGTCTTCTAGGAAGTCAGGAAAAACAGTGGAGACTGCCTTCACCACCCATAAGCCATGGAACTTAAGCAAGTTACTTAATTTATCAGAATCTAATTTTTCCCATTAGTAAAGAAGATAAGATTTTGGAGAATATTTTGGGAACTAAGAGAATCCACATAAAACATATATTGCATTGTTCACTTGCACTAAACTGATTAGTCAATATCAGATATAGTTATGAGTATAGTCTACAAAGGGGTGTTTGTCTTTTAGTCACTCACTTTTCTAATCTATTCTTCCTAACATCCCCAGATTATTTGTTAAAGAACAGTATGTCACCTGTTAAATCCCCTCTCCCATCTTCTTTAACAGTCCTTTAACTGCTCAACAAAGAAAGCCACAGACTCCTCAGCATGGTGGTTGAACCTCCACTGTGGACTCCGTTTGAGTCCTGCTGGCTTCAATCTGTGTGCTGAGAGGGTACTTGTCCCCTTCTCTGCAGAGTTGCTCTCAGGTGAATGTGAGCCCTATAAATTACCTCCACACTCCTCAGGGAAGCTCACAACTAGTGGGGACAAGATGCCAAGTCTGCTGCTGTTTGCTTCTGGCATTATTCATACTTCAGAGCTTCCTTGGCAACAGGCTATAGCCAGAATCCAGTTGGAAATCACATCCACGTTGTGCTCCTTCTCTTGCAGAATCCTACTGCCCTTGGTCTCTCTCCCGATAACACACCTGCCATAAGTCACACCTTTGTATCCCTGCTTCAGGCTTTGCTTCTAGAAACCCCACCTTGTTCATTCTCTTGACATGGCCCCAAACTGCCTTACCAGCTTTATTTTTCATTTTTCCCCTACATAACCCCAAACCCCTGGTCACTGTAGCCTGAATGTTTCTTTCAATCTCTTTAATTAATCTTTTATGAAAGACCCATTCCTTGCCCTCTGCTAGTCCAAAGGATATGCATAATCCAAGTCCTACCAGGAGACTATCCTGGGCAGCCCTATTCCAGTGACTGTTCCTTGAACTTCAGTGGTGTGCATCCTCTGTACCATTTACTTAGCAACAATTCTAATCCTTTCATTCTTCCACCAAAACAGGAGGTGCAGTGTCTATGCTGCAGTTCTCTTAAGGGGATTTAAGTGAGATCTGGGTAAAAATGATAGCACAGGGCCTGGCTCACGGAAAGATCATGATAAGCTATTGTTAAGATACTTGGCCTCTAGCAGACATCTCTGTTCCTTGCTCTTCTGACTCCTTGCTCTTCCCCAAGGACAGAAACTGAAACGTGGATTGGATCTACTTGCCTAGGAGAGGCATTGCCACTGTGGGTTATTGTCCTTCACTGCTCTCATGACTTATGGCAGTGTACCCTCCATATAGATGTCTGGATGACTATAGGACTTAAGGCATGGGGAGTGGGCAAAGTCTCTCAAAGTCCAGCTTTCTGAAGACTTCTCTGCTGAGGCAAAGAGCTATCTGAGCTAGGGACCAGGGGAGGGGAGTAGTATTTTCTTTCTGATTTGCCAAGGTTACTCAATATCCAATATGAATGATAAATATGGCAGGAAAAAATACAGACGTGCCTAAAACATCCACAATAAATTCTCATTGAGATGACCCTTATTCAAAAGACAAAGGGAGATATATTTTTAGTGCTCAGTGTAAGATTTTTGTAAAATAGAATTAAGTGTTTAAACAAGCTTTGACAGAATCATCAACACCTATCTCATTTAAAGTGGAAAATCCCATAATTGTTTTCTTGCCAATCATCTCTTAAAAAATCACCTGTAAGTTGTGAGTTTCACTTTCACTTAAAGAAAAAAAAAATGAAGGTCATATCAGCAAGCTGATTCCCGTGAAAATCAGGTAAAAGTACAGGAGTAGACAAAACGTGAAGGTACAATCTTTTTCATAATCATAGTGACTTATTTTGTTTTGTATTTGTAGTTAGTCACTTCAAAGGAGGTCCTTGTTTAATACGTTTGAGATTTTTTTCAAAGTCTGTGAGCTATTGACTTTTTGTTGAGGTTAGAAAGATATTGTGAACAGAATTAAGAAAAATATTTTAAAAATTCAGACATTATCATAAGCAAACCTAAACCAACACATGCATGCACACACATTCTCTCTCTCTCTCTCTCTCTCTCTCTCTCTCTCTCTCACACACACACACACACACACACACACACACTGATTTATAATGTTCTTTTGTTTCTACTCAAATTAAATGAAGATATATATATATATATATATATATATATATATATATATATATATAATTTTCTAAGCACCTATTAATCTATGATATGCTTCAAAGCATGTTCTAAGGGTTTCTTTTACCAAGAGTATTTTTCTCCTAATATCCCAAGGAGTCTACCTGTCCTTCACAGTCATCTTCAGATGTCACTTGCTTTCCTGAGCCTTTTGTGATTCTCCTCAATCATCAACTCTCTCCTTTCCCTGAGCCCCACAGGATTTGACAAATTTCTAATCCAAGGTGCTCTCCCTGCTCTGCTTAATGACTTTCCTTAGATAATTTCTCCATTGTGAAACTCTTCCATAATAAAATATTAAAACAAATAGTTATTGGTATAAACACAAATGTAATAAAGGTTGGATTCATTATTATATATCTGTTATTATTATGTTACTCAGTTTTTATTCTAACTTAAAAAAGTGAAAATGAAACATTTTCACAGCCTTCTAAAAGGATCATGGTACCATGTCTCCCCTGTCTGCCTAATGGGTACCTTGTCCTGCACCCACCTCTGTGGACTTGTGTTGTAATTACTTATTTATATGCTATCTTCCCTTACAGGAAAAGAATTTCACACCAGAAAACTGAAAACCCCCTTATATCAGCTATCTAGAAGAGTTTGTTGAATAACATACACTCTTCTAAGGTCTGCTGAGAAAGAACACTCAAGGATCTATTTTAGTCCCTTGTTTACTGCAGCAGGTTGGGGACTACTCTTTGGCCTGACTAATGAAGATTCCTCCCCTTTTTCCAGTGATAAAGCCACATTATTATTGTTAGACCTAAATGTTCCTATTTCTAATGGAGTATTAAGGGAAAAAAAGTTATAACAAACTAGTAATCTAGAACTCTGGAGATTTATTTTCATTTTCAAATTTTCCTTTGTTGATTAGAGCTTTGTTTTTAGAAGAGGGTGTGTGTCTGTGTGTACATGTAGGTAGATGCATCTACACATGTACAAAAGTGATCTGAAAGGAATCTGAAAAAATTAGGTTTAAGTTTGTCAGATTTACTTAAATTTGATAATTAGATTAACCAGTCTAAAATGGGTAAAGTCCCTGGACACCACATGAAAAACAGAAATTTATATCCATTACTGGCTGTAAGCCAAAAGTATTATAAATATGCATGAGATGTAGAATAGGAAAGAGTTTTCTAGTATTCAAAATACTACCTTGCTATGCCCCTAAGTGACTTCAAAATGAAAATTACAGAAGCTTGTGCCATTAATATTCTTGACCAACCTAGGTTCTGCTGTGAGTCATTTTACAGACTGTCTCTTCAAAACTGGCCTCACAGTTCAAGTTTCCAACCAACATAAATCAACTTTTAAAAAATAGGTACACATTCTGCTCACTTCTAAGATACAATTCTCTTTCCAGGACAGGTATCTGGCAGAAAGCACTTAATTTTGAATGCATTTTTACTGAGCTCAACAAATATAATTCCTTCAGCACAGAGTATCTCCAGAAATTTCCCAGAGTTCTGAAACAAATGATCTTTGTGGTAGTCTTGATAACATTTCTTTGAGGTCATGATCCCCTGTTTTGAACTTCCCTAAGGGTATTTTCAGCAAATATTTGAAGAAATGGCACTATGGGGAATAGGTAATTGAGAATGCCTTTTATATAGTGTAGTTACTTTCTATCTCTTTCCTGGGACCACCAAGGGCTGACTTTGTACAAGAGCAGAGGTCTTTCATCATTAGGATCCATTATGATCTCACTCAATGCTGCCTTGCTTTTAAAAATAATTTTTAAACATTCATGGAAATTATTATCATGTTCTCACACTTACATGTACATTATGCATAAAAGTGTTTTTAGAAACTTTGTTATTTTTATTGTTCTGTAACATCTGAGCTAAAAATAAAATAAAATGAAATTAAAATTTAAAAAAAAAAGCAGTATGCTCCTGTCTTACATAACAGCTACAAGCCAGCCAGCACTCCAGCAGGTGGCTACTGGGACCCTAAGCCCTTCCACAGTCTGGAGTTTACTGCTTCTTCTTGTTTTTCCCCAAAGCAAGGGTTACTAGCATAGTACTTTCATTTGAGAATAAAAACAAACAAAACTGAAACAAAGCCCACGTACTGGGAAAACACTAACTTCCTGATGTGGTATAACTTCATCGGGGAGAGAAACAAATATAAAATATCACTAGTTTCATGGTATAGTAAAAGCTGCTTGTAAATAATCTAGGTAAAGTAACAGCTAGTTTACTCAGAGGTTAGATTAAAAGTGTTAGATTCTTCCAGTGGGGTTTTCCCAAATGCACGTGTTAATCACATTGCTCTGGGCTGCAGTCATGCCTTTGGAATGTGGTACATTTGGGTGCCCCACATGACTGTGGAGGCTGCTTTCCAAGGGCATTTCCAGTTCTCCTTCCTTCTCTAAGAGCAAGAGTGATGGAGTGCATTCTTGCCTGCTCATCTGCAATGTGATCTATGGAGCCATACTGAGGAGCAAGCCAAGCATGAATCAGCAGTTTTGGGCTGCTGAAAAAAAAACTGACCTGATGATGTTGGAGTATGAAATATGAAGAAGTAGGAAGATTAGAACAACAAGAAAATCCCCAGGGCTCCCAGCCTGGCTCGCACTCTTGCTAGGAGACTTGCCCAATGTTGGATTCCAAGTAGGTTCTCAGTAGGATTGCCAGATAAAGCACAGAATGCCTAGTTACATTTGAATTTCAGGAAACAACAAATAATAATCAGTGGGATTTTAATACATCTGCCTTTCTTATACCCTCTCCTCCCCAAAGCCTCCCTCTATCCCTCCTCTTTAGATCCCAAGGGCATCACTAAAAACAGCAACCATATTCATAAAGAATTTTCTACTTTTGAGAGTGCAGTTCACAATGGTTAGCTTGGTCCCAGTTTATTTTTATTACATTCCTGAATGTTGATATTACTGTGGCCATTTGATTGATAAAAATTGAGGCTCACCTGAGATTAAAGTATTTACTTATTTAAGCAAATGTTGACATTAGATTTAAAACTCTGACATCTCTATTACCATCTGAGGCCCATTATACTTGTTAAAACCTAGTTTATAAAATTCTCACAGACACTACACTTCTTTCTTTTTTTTAACCTTTATTTTGTTTATTTTTATGTGGTGCTGAGATTCAAAGCCAAGGCCTCACACGTGCTAGGCGAGTGCTCTACCACTGAGCCACAAACCCATCCCCACACTTATTTCTTTTGCCTTCACCTAAAGTTTGACCTATGTGAGAACGAAGATGAGTTGTTCATTTTTACTAACCTCATTGTGTCCTGATGGCCAATAGAATGTCTATTGATTTGAATTGGATAGAGAAAATCTACTTTCTTCAAGTTAACCAAAGTGACTTCCGGTCGGTCTTGCTTGTCATTGTTCACCACTTCTACAAGGTAAAAGGCAATGGTAATTATATTCTATTTGTGTGCTAAAGGGAAAAAAAGTAAATTGCTGCAAATAATGAGAAAGGGATCCAGGCTTCCTTTTCTTTCTTCCTTCCTCTCTCTTTTGTTTCTTGGTGCTAGGGATAGAACTCAGGGTCGCACACATGATAGGCAATAACTCTACAACTGAGTTACAACACCAACCTGAGGACACCTTTTTCTTGGTCCACTCTGAAAGTCCAATATCCTCAAATGCCTTTTTTTTTTCTTATTGTTATCTGTTGGGAAGGCTCAGAACTCTTCATCTAGAGATGGTCTAGTGTCGGTGAGATGAGATATGTGAACTATACTAAAAGATGCCCGGAAAAGGGTATTTTGAAAGTATAGGTATCATCAGATAGCTCAGCCTTAGTGTTTGTGTGGTGACTACGTCTCTTAAAAGACATATGAAAAGTGGAATAAATATGAGTGACTTTTAGGCTATTGTATCCAGGTGCCCAATGTTTAAACCTAAGTTCCCATTAGTATGTACCATGCTGAGATCAATCAGAATGGGTAGAAATTAAAAGATGCCCCTTTCACTTATGATAAAATAGCTAGCACTCTCTGGCAGCCTTTAATGAAATTTGCCTAGAAAATATTCACATACCCAACATGGTATTAAAAGAAAGCATATTTTGACCAGTTGGAAATGTCTACCGGGCAGGTTCAGTTCCTGACCTGTTTTCTGTACCTTCTCTTTATCCCAAGTTAGCTCCATGCTCTCAATTCAGCAAGATCTGGATTTCCTGCTTCAATGAGTGACAATGCCAAAATTCTGGCAAGGTGCCTTTATTTCTGTGTCAACACGTAACTACAGGCCCAGTAAGAGATGAGCACATTTACAGTGGTTGAAAATTTGATGTTACGGTCTTTTGATAAAAGTTCAAGTTACTAACCCATGAAGCAGAATGATTAAATAAATACGCAGGGTTTGGAGATAGGCCAAAGAAGTTTCCCATTCTGTCTCTACTCTGAGACCTCGATCACATGACTTCACTCTTGGAATCTTCAATTTTATCTTCTGGAAAATAGATCTAATAATCTTGACCTCATAGACTCCTGGTGAAGATTAAATAAAATTCTATTTCACATTATACCAAACAGACAGAATACCCCTACAAGTGCCCATATGGCTATTTTTTTCCTAAATACACGAAACACTAAAACATATTTCTAGAAGTATCTACCTTGGTTTCTGCATTTAAGAGAGAGCTACATTCCTATATCTAGAGTTGGGACCCACTGACCAAAGCATTAGTCATCTTAAAATGTTTTCTCAGGGGATTCTAATACAAAGCCAGAGTTGAGAACTACAGTTCCAGAATAGAAATAATATGAAAAATATTTAGATGCCTCATAGGCACCTACCAATCAGGAAAAATGCTTGATCTATTAGGAAGAGTCCTGAAAGCAAATAATTAGCATAATGATGTAGTGACAGCTAACTGAATGTCAGTCTAGTACTCAGGCACGAAAATAAGTTTCTTGGTCAAATACATTTTGGTTATGGTTCTTACTCAGGATTCACAGATTATTAGGCCCAGAAAGGTCATGTAATTAAAAGCAAATAAATAAACACCAATTTATAAATTTTCCAAACTAATCAGTATGTGGAAAATTTTTGTTAATCCCAAATAGCATCCCAATGTACACACTAAATAGATATCTTGAATGGAAAACATTTCCGTGTGAAAAGATTTTTAACATAACCAGCATCTGTATTTTGATTCTCTCTGCCAATTTGTCCTTTCTTCAAATACCCTCAGTAAGTCTGTTATGAGACATTATAAATTCTTATGTAAAATTTAAAGGTGGTCTCCAAGAGTCCCATTCTTTTCCATCCATGTCCTTTTGATGGTCCTCTTGGTTGTGGTAGGACCTTAAGACTATGAGATTTTACTCCCATGATTGATAGGTTACATGGCCAAAGAGCCTGACCTTAGCAGCTGAACTCCTTAGTGAGTTTTCTTAGGCTGGTTGTGAAGAAGTCAAAGGGATGTGCTCCTGGTGCCTTGGAATTCTGCAACAGCTACCCTTTGGACTGCCTATAAAGAGAAGTGGCCTCTGGGAGCTGAAGGCAGTCCCTAGCCAGCAGCTGGAAAGAAAATAGGAATCTTGATACGTAAGGGGCTTGAAAGAACTTGGAAGGGGATTTGATATGTCAGTTAAAAGCTCCAGTTTGTGGTATTTTTTTTTCTTTTTCTTTTTCTTTTTTTTTAATTTCTTTCCTCCCTCCCTGCTCCTCCAATTTGTAATACTACAACAGTTCCATTCAAAGACCTGTCAGTAAACTGGATACATGTTGTAGGACAAGTGAACTGCAGTTCTCAGCTCTGGCTTCATATTACAATTCCCTGAGATTACTTATAAAAATCACTAATACCTGGTCATTGGGTCCTGACTCCAGAGACAAGTATGTAGCTCAACTTAAATACATAAACCAAGGTCAATGCTTCTAGGAGTATGTTTTAGTGTTTCATGTATTTAGGAAAAATAGCCATACCTGCACCGTAGGGTATTCTGTCTTCAGGCATAATGTGAAAAATAACATTTTATTTACTCGTCACCAGGATTCTATAAAGTCAAAATTATTAGATCTATTCTCCAGAAGGTAGAATTGAAGATACAAAGAGTGAAGTGACATGTCCAAGGTCTCAGAGTAGAGACATAATGTGAAACTAGTTTGGCCTGTCTCCAAACCTAGTGCATTTATTTAATCATTCTGCTATGTTGCAAGTAACTTTAGCTTCTATCAAAAGAAAGTAATGTAAATATGGTATCTTATGTTTTATTGCAATATAAGAACAAGTTGTTCCATAAAATCTCTAAGATTTTAATAAAGGGGAGGGATATCAACTAGCTTTAGCATGAACAGGAAAATATGAATATATCTTGGGTAGCAATCAGAAAAAAAATTGACCACTTGTGAAATTGACCACTACGTAAATACATGATTGCTGTTTGTATTTGAAAGTAAAAACTTATATTGTAAACAAAATGTTGAAGGGGTGAGAGCAAAATAAGAGAACAATAAGAGCTTATTATAGTGAGGAAAGCACTAGAAGGGAAAGAATTTTCAGATTTTCTGGTGAGCTTTGTTGCCAAATAGTTCTAAACACAACTGCTTCATGACTTTGCTAATATAGTTATTCAATCTTTATATAATAATTTATTGAATATATTCTGTGCATCAGCACTACTGTGGAGCTAGGGAGACAGTGGTGAACCGGTATGCAAAGTCACTGCCCTCAAGGAGTGTGCATTGCAATGCGGTGACAATGATTCGGCCAATCAGGGTACCCTGTGAGAGCTCCACTGGGACAAATATGTCATGGTGAAAACATGGAGTGGGTTGTGGAGTAGGAGTCAGGGATAGTATCTTTGTAAAGATGGCATTCTTGTTTTGAGCCAAGACATGAATTGAAACTGACTGATGGATTGGATGCCAGGCTAAGAGGGACAAACAGATAGATAGATGGCCTCAGGATTTTTGGCCTGAGCATTCGAGTGCAGGATTGTGACATTTATTTTATTGGAAGCACAGTGGGAGGAGTGGTTTGGGGAAAATATAAGAGTTCATTCTGGGACATGTTAAACTTAGCTTGCCTCCCATCAAAGGGGAGATGGTGAGAAGGCTGTTCAACTTGAGGCTGGGGCTCTTTGTCTCTACTCTAAAGCCTATGTACTGAATTAGATTACTTGAGACTCTTCCAATTCTAATAGTCTGTTGTTCTATGAATCAGAAATCAAAGCAAATGAAAGGAGTCATAGATTAAAGAGGAAAAGATTATGAAAAACAACCAAATATTTAATCAATGGAGAGGAGAAAAGACCATTCATTTAGAAAAGACACAAAAGAAATTGGCCAATAAAGGAGAAGACATAATTACAATGGAATAAGAACAAAATAGCTGCTGAGATGTACATCTTTTATTTTCATGAAAGATAAAATTTATCAAAGTAATTGATTGGTAGCAAACTTCTTGTTGTTAAGTGGCATTAAGATAATAATCTACACATGATGGTCTCTCAAAGTGAGAGACAGTTTGTATCAAATGAGATATTCCCAAGAATGAGTGGATCAACAAACACACACCTGTTACACATGTTTTGTGTGGGTTTTCAACATTTTCACTGAAACCATACACCTGACTTTATATCTGAAAATGATATCTTCCCATTCATAAGCTCAGGGCAGTATGGGGTATTAATAATTCATAAAAAGCGCTGTGTATCATTTTTAAAAAGAAGTAGAAATATGATTAAAAAATAAAAGAAATTATGACTATTCTCATTTCATAATTCTAAAAAGCATATTTCAGTGACCAAGAAACTGAAGGTATGGGAAATGAGATAGATGCCTGCGAATGAACTAATATTTTTGCCTTCTTATAGTTTCCATGGCTACAGGCCCATTGGAATTGCATTAGTCACACACAGCACCAAGAAAGAACAAGGGAATTGGAAGAATAAATGACATCAGAATGTCACAGAAAGGTAAAAGCAATCGCAGATTCTTGTGTTTTTGTTAAGGAACATAATTCCCAATGTCAAGACCCCTTTGCTTGAGATCCCACCTCTTAAGTAGGAAGTGCTTCTAGTTGTACTTGGAAATGCTCATAAGGAGCCCAAAATGTTAAAACTAACATCAGGGGAAATTATCCAGTGTTTCAAACAAATTAACTTATTGGAGGCTATGTGTCAATTAGAACATTCAGAAAATTCTAATGTATTCACAGAGGTATAAATTTAGACTGTCCAAAGGAGAAAATAAATCATGCCCCCAAAGAACTGATTTTGTTGACTTTATTCATTGCCTTATTTCATCAGGGTTATTAATATAGGTGAGATACTGGCTTTTATTAAAATATCTGTCATGTATATCTAAAAAGAACAAATAAAAAATAGGATCCTAAAAAATTAAACGTACACGTACACACACACACACACACACACACACACACACACACATCAATATATCAGTGGAACTATTTGAAATAACAATACAGATTTTCTGCTTATTTATCTATAAGTATTTTTCTCAAAAACAAAATAAAAATATAAAGGAAAATTAACCATGGGTCCTAAATGAGTCTCTCCATCTTCCAACATATTAGACACAGAATTATAAGAGTCAATCTGATCCCTCAAATGAGGTCAACATTACCTGTATAAGAACTCTCCATGCCTTACCTCACACATGAACTGAGTTTCACAAATCCTTGATAAAGGAACAAATGGATGAAGGTAAGTGCAAGCTTAGAAATTACTTCACTCCTCTTATTCTTAATTTTACCTGTTGAAACCACCAGAATAAAATAATAGCAATAGTAAATATACATATACCATGACTTGATATTGTTACATGAAATAGACCCCCAATAGATACAATGTTGAATGCTTATAAAGCTGTATGTTATTTGCATTAAGTCATGCTAATCACATTGATGGTTTTATTGATGAGATTGGAGGATGGGTGCAATGACCTGGGAGGTATTTTTCCCTTAGAAGTCTCCCTGGCTTTTTGTGAGAGCTTGATTCCCACATAAATCTTTGCCATTTTGGTTAATGATATTGTCAAGATTTTTAGCTTTGAAGGAGACTTGGAATTGAAGTGTTCTCAATCACAAATGGAGCTTTTTGGCACTTTACAGATGCCCACTACTGTATCTTATAGCCTTCTATTCATGATTCCGACTTTCTTAATAAATTCGGATCATCATGATTTGTCTTCATTTTTCTTTCTCCAGCTCCATTACTGTATGCACTTTTTATTGTCATACCTCTCTTCTCTCTTCCTCTTTCTTTCTTATCATTTCCTCTCTATCTTAGGTTCTTAATAGTTCCAGAGAGCAGATCTGGTAAGCCATACACACCTAAATATTTGCCTTTCAAATTCTAAGGGACGGACTTGGGAAATGCAGGCTTAAAGGGCAGCCTAATGATAAATTTCCTTATTTTCTAATTGTTGGGGAATGTCTATAGTCCTTATTTGCCTGTCTGAAGTCATTCTTCATACATGAAACCATACTAATCACTAGAATACAATGAAAAGTTTTGTTGTCTTGACTTGTTCATAATCCCTTTAATTTCTCCGGGGCCAACACTCTACTACCATTAGCTTATTAAAGTAAATGATGATTCTCTTAATTAAAGGCAGCTTTGATCTAGAGAGTAGAATACTTAGACTCTGCATGGGCCATTTGAGGTTGTTAAACTCTATCTCAATAGTATTGGGCATTAAATCTGCTCTGTGTAAAGTGAGGGAGTTTCGCAGCTCCTCCAGCTTCCTCTGCGTCACCCCTGCAACCTGTTTCCTGCTCACCTTGGCCTCTGCGGGAACCCAGTGAAGCATTTGGCAATTCTCCATCCATGTGGCTGCGGATGTTTCATAACAACTTCCACCCTCTCTTCCCCACCCACCCACACAGTAAGCAAAGTTGCAAAGATGACTTTGGATTTTTCCATAGGGACTAAGGTACATATAGGTTGCATCTGGCACAGGCTCTAATTAGTTTTCCGTGAGTACTGTAGGTCTAAAATGAGAAGAACAATTTACTGTTCTGAGCATCCTTTAATAATTACAAGCATTAGAAACAATAAATAAATGAGCTATGTCTCTTGATCTTATGCATTTCAAGTTCCTGATACTAAGAAGCCTCTTAATAAAATATCTCTTAAATGAACAAACCTCTAAAACTGGGACTATGGGATTTGCAAAGTGTGGGATGACAAGAAAGAGAAAAAGGAATTATAAAACCCTGGGATGCCAAATAAAGCAAGAGGTATTTATGGGGTAAATAATATATACTTTCTGATAATGATAAGTTTTTTTTCTTCTAAATGCCCCCAAATATTTGAAGATTAATGTGCTACATAAAGACATTTATTAGACAAAACCCACCTTATTGAAATCCCAGCATTAGGCAATATGGAAACATAACACAGCCTTTTCTTGGAAGGAATTTATAATATAGATTACAAGAGAACTTTAACCCAATAAGGTAATTATATCTAAAATCATTCCAGAATTCACGATTCAATTAACAATCAAAGATAGGATGATGAGAAACACATCATTAAAAAGGAAAAAAAATAGGTCAATGGACTTTCATTAAATACATAGTTGATTTACACAAACTCAATTGTACATGCTTGGGGAAAATGTCTTTTAGGTATAGAAAAAATAAGCAAATAATGGGGGGTATTCTGCTATCCTACCCAGTAAACATGAGGCTGGCTTCTCCTTCTCCTCTCCTGGGCAACCTTTGAACCTATCTTCCTTCAGTGTCATTTCAATGCTTAGAATATTGCTATCAGTGAGACACTTTTAAGACCATGCATCTACCAGGTTCAGCTTTACTTTTCAGCCTGTTCTAATAACCAAAACTATCCATTTTCTCCTTTTGCAATCAACTAACAAACAAAACAATAAAAAGGAGGTGACTCCTGTAGAAATTCATTGAGTGGCTGCTTGATTACTTCCCTCACTTGTTCTCATTCGTGTAAAGATCAAACATCAAAGTTCTACTTTTACTTAATTTTTTAAATTTTAATTTGTTATATATGATAGCAGAATGCATTACAATTCATATTACACATATAGAGCATAATTTTTCATATATCTGGTTGTATACACAGCTCATTAGTGTCTTCATACTTGTACTTAGGGTAATGATGTCCATCTCATTCTACCATCTTTTCTAACCCCATGCCCCCTCCCATCTCCTCCCACCCCTTTGCCCTATCTAGAGTTTGTCTAATCCTCCCTTGCTCCCCTCCCAACGCCATTATCAATCAGCCTCTTTATATGAGAGAAAACATTCAGCATTTGGTTTTTTGGGATTGACTACCTGCACTTAGCATTATATTCTCCAACTCTATCCATTTACTTGTAAACGCCATGATTTTATTCTCTTTTATTGCTGAGCAATATTCCATTGTGTATATATATACCACATTTTCTTTATCCATTCATCTACTGAAGGGCATCTAGGTTGGTTCCACAGTTTAGCTATTGTGAATTGTGCTGCAATAAACAATAATGTGCCTGTGTCCCTATAGTATGCTGTGTTTAAGTCCTTTGGGTATAGACCAAGGAATTTCCATACTGCTTTCCATATTGGTTGCACCAATTTGCAGATCCACTAGCAATGTACTAGTGTGCCTTTTCCCCCTCATACTAGCCAACACTTATTGTTGTTTGTATGCACAATAGCTGCCATTCTGACTGGAGTGAGATGTAATCTTAGAGTAGTTTTGATTTGCATTTCTCTAAATTCATCTGGAGAAATAAGAGACACAGAATAGCTAAAGCAATCCTTAGCAAGAAGAGTGGAGCAGGTGGCATCACTATGCCAGAACTTAAACTATACTACAGAGCATTAGTAACAAAAATGGCATGGTATTGGCACCAAAATAGACTGGTAGACCAATGGTACAGACTAGAGGACACAGAGACTAACCCACATAATTACAGTTATCTTATGTTTGACAAAGGCATCAAAAATGTACATTGGAGAAAAGATAGCCTCTTATTCAGCAAATGGTTGCTCGGAAATTTGGAAATCCATATGCAACAAAAAATTAAACCCCTATCTCTCACCATGCACAAAACTCAACTCAAAGAATATCAAAGAACATAGGAATTAAACCAGAGACCCTGTGCCTAATAGAAGAAAAAAAAAGAGGCCCAAATCTCCATCATATAGAATTAGGTCACTACTTCCTTAATAAGACTCCTATAGCTCAAGAATTAAAATCAAGAATTAATAAATTGAATGGAGTCAAACTAAAAAGCTTTTTCTCAGCAAAAGAAACATTCAGTGAGGTGAATAGAGAGCCTACATCTTGGGAGCAAATTTTTACCACTTGCACATCAGATAGAGCACTGATCTCTAGGGTATATAAAGAACTCAAAAAGCTAAACACCAAAAAAACAAATAACCCAATCAATAAATAGAACTAAACCGATACTTCTCAGAAGGTGATATCAATCAATCAACAAATATACGAAAAATGTTCAACTCTCAAAATTCTACTTTTACATGACACACTGGGCTTTGGATATGCATTTGGATTTTTTTTTTTTTTTGTGTGTGTGTGTGTAGATAAATAAAATGAGGTGTTTTTTTCTTTTTGGTGGGCATTGTTATAAAAGCATACTTTAGTATATTTTTATATATGTTAACATAATAAATTTTTTTACTTAACATTTTTAACATTTGCAAAAAGTGATGACCTAAGTTTCAGAAAACTTAATGGACAGAACTTTTTACATGAGTGGAGTCAAGACCTGAGATACTAATGAAGATAATTTTCATTATTTCCTTGCTGAGAGCATGACTTTATATTTATCTAAGATAGGAAGATCTTTTGTCAATATTCACAAAGATACAGAATAATCTAAATGCACAGAAAGGAATTTTTTCTTTGCTTTGGAGCATGGTGATGGTGAGGGTTTATAAACTATAGAAGATTGGCCACTGTCTTTCATAAGTATGGCTCTACTTCTCTTTACTCCTAAGTGGGAAATCAGCACATAGGGCTGCCAGCTCGTGGGTTAAAGCAACACAAGGAGAATAGGAGAAAGAAGCAAACTACTCCCACTTCTGACCCTGTCTCCATGTTCCATATCTTTCTTCAAACATCTGAAAAGAACATTTGGCTTTTAATGAGGCCCAATGCCTCACAACATTAAGTTGTATATGCAGTATGAAGGCTAAAATACTGTCAAGCTTGTTTTAAAGTAATTCTTTTCACATACTATCCTAAGACAACTCCACTGTTCTTCTTCCTTCAGGAGTCCTGAAATTTACCTGACTCCTTTAGTATAGACAGAAACAAAACTAAAGCACATTTGCTCATATGAGTACACCTTTGTTCAAAATTTAGTAAGACAAGTTAAAAAATAAAACTAGGCAGAAGCAAGTGATGTATTAGGCTGCTTCCCTGATATAGTCTATTATAAATCTCACTGTTATGTGCTTTACTGAGAATAGCATCACTTTTCACTAAAATGGGAATCAAAACATTTTCTTACAGCTTTTTATATTGAGGTAAAAAATAATAATTTAAACTTTCAAAGAATAAGATGATTCAATAATAGGAGAAAATAAAATCCAAATTTATTTTAAATTTATTTTAATATATTACTCTATAATATAATTTTACAAGTCTTTGTCCTATCCTGTGCAGAAAAATGAAAAAGATAAGTATTGCTGGAGCTGTGACCTTTTAAATTAAATCCTTCTGAAAATCAGAAATATATGTTTCAGAAAATGAATCATAGTGATTTCACATAAAATCATAAAAACCAAACTGAGTACTATGTGTATAAGTCCAGATATTCTCAGAGCAAAGCAATTTCAATCACAGGGACAAATAATTCATAGAAAAACATTTACGTTAAAGGTAAGAGCATATCAAAATAATGAAACCTCTACCAATACTAGCAAATTGTTAATTTTAAGGTCCAAACATAATATAAAAGCAAAATTCTTAGTGGGAAGAACTGGCCTTAATGAGCTTTCACTATATGGAACTTGCATGCCTCCTAAATTAGAACTAAATACATAGTTGTACTGCATAAATCTTCTGAATGGATTTTGTGATGTATTTTACCTTTCATAGTTTTGATTAGCCTTTAAATTTGCCATGGTTATGGAGTTATTTTAGTAGATTTAAAGGAGACCAGCTCATGTTAGTGAGGAAGTTTAAACATAATAAGAATAAGAACGTTTGTTTCTTCTTCATAAGAGCATGGGGGTGTGGGAGTGAAGGGAGGTTGGGTGGTTGAGTATTGTTCCTTTCCTCTTTAAACAGGATCAGCATTTTAAAAATAAGGGGAAAAAATGTGAGGATCTCTGGCAACCAGACAGCATTTATAATCTACTTCAGCAGATTTCTGCTAGGAACATCTGCCCTGAACTAGTGTTAGACTGACTAAGATTGACTGTCACCCTTCCGAAAGGAATTCCTGTTTCCCATGTGCGTACACACACACACACACACACACACACACACACACACACACACACGGCTTATCTGGCAATCTTGAGAGAACCCAAAGAAATCTGGGAAACTAAGGAGTGAAATCTCAACCCACCCTTGTCACTCACCATCTTCCTTAGCAGAAAGGAAATGTATTTTTGGATTCATTGAAATTATAGACAATACTACCACTGCAGCTGCGTTTCAAAAGTCTGATGTCAATACTACTGAAGACATGTTTTCTTCTTCGGCAAAACTTCTCAAAAATATACAGAACCAGATTATAGTATCCCATTGAAAGCAGCCTACAGAATATATGGCTGTTCCATCTGTCACTATATTACATGGGTTTATTGTTAATTTTTGCTTATATACTTACTTAACAGTGATTAATTGTCTTTGTAGGCACAGCAAAATAAGATTTCAGGAGGCAGAACTTGAACCTGAACACAATTTCACACGTTTTATTTTTTTATTTATTTATTATGGATCATTGTATTACAACTGTTGACAGAAAAACACTTAATACTTTGTGAAGCCTGTACTATGCAAACAAAAAAAAAAAAGGTAATATCAACTAGAAAAATAATAAGACTCATAACACTGATAACCCCATGTGTTCATATAGCTTTCATTAGACTTGAAATTAAATTCTCTTTCTTTCTAAATAAATGCATTTATTTTTTTGTGCAAGATATATAGAGAAAGCTATCGAAGATGAGCTAGCCCATTTATCAAATATACCACAGCCAAGGAGTGGATCAGCAGCAACAAGAAGGTACAATAGATGATATCTCAGTCCAGTGTCTCTCCTCCTTCCTATTTCATGTTAGCAACTCGAGTGACAACATTCCACATTATAGGGGAAACTTTTCTGAAAAGCAATTTAGCAATATAACAACAATCTCTAAAAGACTTATATGCTTTGCTTCAGTGCTTCTATGTCTACAAAGCATTAAAAATGCCAGAAAAATATCTGCCTAAGGGCTGGGGCTGTTGCTCAACGGCAGAGCACTTGCCTCGCATGTGTGAGGCACTGGGTTCCATCCTCAGCACCACATAAAACCCCACAGAAACTGCTGTTGGGAATAATAAGCCTTAGAACAGGCAGGACTTGGAGAATTAATTATGACATGGCATTCCTGCTCTAAACCAAAATTTACAAGGGGTATACTCACTTGTTAACTGCAAAAGTAGAGGGAAATCCCACAAGTGTCCTAAAGGACTATCAGAGTAAAACCAGGAGGTTGACAAACAAAGATGACCATAAATACCAGAAGGCAAGCTACTATGAATGAAGGTTGGAAGGAAGGTACAGCAGGATGTTCAGCCTGCAAAGACTACAGATATTGAAATTGTCAAACATGAAATACAGAATGGCTATACATGGTATAATAGAAGAAATAAAAGTACGAACCATTACAAGAATGACTGAATAACAGGAAAATTTCCAAGTGAACATATACATACGAAAGAAAAATCACTCATGAAGTTTCTAAAATTCAAAATAAAATTGTTAAATTATTTAAAATTGAACAGGTTAAGTAGAAATGTTCAACACCTGAAGAAAACCAGTGAACTAAAATACACACCCAGAATATTTACTTAGATTGAATGTTTCAAGGTAGGTGGAAAATAATGAAAATGAGAAAATGAATGAGAAGGAATAATCTACAACTAATTCAAATCCCAGGAGAGAATACAGAAAATGGAAAAAAGCAATTTTAAAAAAATAAATAAATCTAGTTATCTTCTAGGTCTGCCCAAAACACATATCTCAAACTTGTTAAAACTAGAGAAGAGTATAGACAGAAGAGGACTTCTTAAAAGCAGACAAAGAACAGAATGAAAAAGCACAGAATAAATGTCAACTTCACAAGAGCAACCATAGAAGTCAGAAAGAACACAGTGGGATAATTATTAATTAGAAAAGGGAAAATTAAGCCTTTTAAAAATGATTTTTATTTGTTCTTTTTAGTTATACATGACAGTAGAATGTATTTTGACATATTACACATACACAGGGTATAACTTTCCATTCTTGTGCTTATTCGTGATGTGGAGTTACATGGTCTTGTATTCATATATGACCATAGGAAAATAATTTCAAATTCATTCTACTGTCTTTCCTATACCCATCCCTTCTCTCTTTCCTTCATTCCCCTTTGTCTAATCCAAAGTACTTATATTCTTCCTCCTACATTGTGTGTTGGCATTCACATATCAGAGAGAACATTTTGCCTTTGGTTCGGGGGAGGGGAGGTTGGCTTATTTCACTCAGCCTGATAATCTCCAGTTCCATCCATTTACCAGCAAATTCCATAATTTCATTTTTCTTTATGGCTGAATAATATTCAACTGTATATATATACACCATATTTTCTGTATCCATCTATCTGTTGAAGGGCACCTAGGTTAGTTCCCAAGCTTAGCCCTTGTGAATTAAGCTGCTATAAACATTGATGAGGCCATGTCACTCTACTATACTGATTTTAAGTCCTTTGGGTATAGGCTGAGGAGTGGGAAAACTGGCTCAAATGGTGGTTCCATTCCAAGTTTTCTAAGGAATCTCTGTACTACTTTCCAGAGTGACTGTACCAATTTGCAGTCCTACCAGAAATGCATGAGTGTATCTTTTTCCCTACATCCTTACCAACATTTATTGTTACTTGGAAAATAAATCCTTAATCTAGAATTATATGCCCAGAGAACTATAATTCAAGATGAGGACAAATTGTGCTATTATAGATAATAATAAAAAAAAAAAAAACTATGGGCAATTACAGTCAAGAGACTTGCTCCAAGGGAATTTTTACACAAAATACTGAAATTAAAAAAGAAAATTATCTAAGAATGATGGTCTGTAATAAAACAAAAATGGTGAACAAGTAAACCAACATGGAAAAAAATACTATTTTGAATATATCATAAAATATATCATAAAAAAGTAAGAACTGAAATACTGAACAATGTGTTCATTGGAATTTAGCTAATTGGGACTAAGTGTTTTTATAAGTCTTAGTTTTAAGGAGAGAGTTTCACAGATCTTTCAATTTCTGACTTTTAGTTAAATAGCCACGGTGAAAATGTAATGGTAATGATTAAAAGAGTAACAATACACTCCTGGAATAGGTATACAAACTTCCAACCATTTGAGGAATAAAAAACAAATATTTTTTTAAAGGCAAGAAAGGAGTAAAATCATACTTAGAAAAAGCAAGACTAACAAAGAGCAAAAATGACAGGAAAAAACTCCAGATTTGACAATAACAAAAACTACATACAAGCCACCAATTATGCAGGCACATGTACATAAACATACACACATTTAAAATCATGAAAATCATGACATAGTATTTCTTTAAAATCCAGGTAGATATTGTTTATGGGAAGTATTCCTCATGAATAAGGCAACTGGAATGATAAGAGTATGTAGCTAAAAGAGACACAACAGGCAAATAATAACCTAAAGTGAGGTTGAGAAGCTCCATTACTCATAGACCAAATAGCCCTTGAGCAGAAAGAGTTGCCAGGATACAGAATGTGGCACACAATGACGAAGGGTGGACTCCGCTAGGAAGCTATGACAAGTCTGAAAAGGACAGTTGCAACAAACAGACTTTAAATGTAAGTAGCAAAAACTGTATGAAAATTTGGCAAATCAGTCAACATAATGCAAAATATTATTGACAACAAGCAGACAAGAAATATCAATATGCATTCAGTAAGCTTAATCTAATGGCTATATATAGAAATCTCAGGCAATTGTTGAAAAATACTTGTCCCGCTCAAGGACATACAGATTGTTTCTAAAGCAGATTGGATAGCAGGCCATAAAGCAAATCTGAACACATTTCAAAGAACAAATGCTCCCCACAAAATAGCTTCTCTGATAGTTTATGTCAACCTTCTTATTGCTATGACTAAAAGACCTGACAAGAATAATTTTAGAGGAGGGAAGGTTTTGGGGGCGCTCATGGTTTCAGAGGTTTCAGTCCATAGACGGCTGGCTGCATTCGTCGGGACCCCAGGTGGCAGAAGGGTGTGATGGAGGGAAGTAGTTCCCATGATGACCAGAAAAAGAGACAGACTCCACTTTCCAGGTACAAAATATATACCCCAAAGCCACACACCCATTGCCCACCTTTTCAGCCACACCCTACCCACCTTCACCTCTAAGTTAATCCCATCAGAAGATTGATTCACTTATTGGGTTAAGGCCCTTATAACCTAATCATGTCTCCTCCAAATCTTCTTGCATTGTCTCACACATGAGCTTTTGGGAGACACCTCATATCCAAACCATAACAATGATGAAGCACAAATGACAAGAAGTTAATGACAAAAAGATAAGTAATAATATCCCCATATATTGAAAATGTAGAGACCACATTTTATTTAATCCATGGGTGAAAGAAGCAATTTTTGTGGAAATATTACAAATGGAAATTCAAAAAGCTTAGAAATGAAGGATAACAAAAATTATAAAAGTAATAGAGGGCGGGAAACAGAAACCAGTGTTTTGAGGTCTGCCTAGCTTTAAACCAGTGTACTACAAGAGAAAAACAAAACTAACATGAAGGGTTATAAAAAGAATACCAGAGTAAACCTAATGTCAGAGGAAGAAAAATATACTATAGGTAAGAGTGGGTATCATTGAATATACAGGAATGATAGAGAGGGTTAATAGAGCTAAGTTTGGTTATAAAACTCCTTGTGAGTTTGATCAAAAAGGAAAAAGAATGAGAGTTGTGTATGGGGGGGGCAAAAATAAACAGTATACAAATAAATAAGACATAACAAAAGATAGCCTAAAATTAAAATATGACAACATAAATATTTTATGCCAGAAAATTATATAATTTAACTAAAAGAAAAATTTTAAAAAATTATAATTTTCTAATAGAACCTCAAGTAGAAATAAACATCTGAATATATCTAAGACTATTAAATATTTGAACAGGTGGAAGAACATTTTTATATATAGAAAACATCAGGTTCCCCAATTTTACAAGTGAATTTCATAAAAGTATTAAACAGAAAAATCATACCAGATTCAAATAAATTTTTTAGAGAATCAAAATCAAGGAAGGAATCTCTGGCTGGTTCTAAAAGGCCAGTATAAGCTTGATATAAAACCAGATAGGTACAAAATGAGAAAAAAAAACCCAAAAACTGTAGAACCTTGTTGCTCAGGAATATAGGGTAACAATTCTATACAAGATATTTACAAATAGAATTGATCGGTTCCTAAGAAGGTGCTCCATAATATTCAGGTTGAGATTACCCTATGGATGTAAAAACAATTACTTAGATAAATCTACAAATATTATTAAAGTTAGAGATTAAAGGGAAATGTGTAGTCTAAAAGATGCAGAAAGAAAGTGTTTTACAAAATTCAATATCTATTCTTAGTTCAAAGAGAAGTTAATAAACAGAATTTTGTTGAGCTGGTACTATATATTTACAGATAACACCATTCTAAACAAGAAAATATTAGTAGCATCAACTTTAGTATCGAGATAAAAAAATTATAAAACCCACTATTGCCATTTGTATGCAACATTTAGCAGGGAGTCCAATAAGACCAGAAAAACAAATGTTATAATATAACAAATAGAAAAGGCACCAAAAACATGCATTGAAGAAAAGATAGTCTCTTTAACAAATGGTGCTGGGAAAACTGGAACAAATGAAAACTGGAACATATGCAACAAATGAAATTAAACCCCTATCTCTCACCATGCACAAAACTCAACTCAAAAGGGATCAAAGACTTAGGAATTAAATCAGAGACTTTCCATCTAATCGAAGAAAAAGTAGGTCCTAATCTCCATCATCTTCCTTAATAAGACTCCTGTGGTATAAGAATTAAAATCAAGACTCAATAAATGGGATGGACTCAAACTAAAAAGTTTCTTCTCAGCAAAAGAAACAATCTGTGAGGTGAACAGAGAGCCTACATCTTGGGAGCAAATCTTTACCCCCTTACACATCAGATAGAGTACTAATCTCTAGGATATATAAAGAACTCAAAAAGCTAAACACCAAAAAAAAAAAAAAAAAAAAAAAAAAAAAACCACCCAGATAACCCAATCAATAAATGGGCCAAGGACCTGAAGAGACACTTCTCAGAAGATGATAAGCAAGCAATCAACAAATATATGAAAAAATATTTATCATCATTAACAATTAGAGAAATGCAAATCAAAACCACTCTAAGATTTCATGTCACTCCAGTCAGAATGGCAGCTATGATGAAGACAAACAATAAATGTTGGTGAGGATGTGGGGAAAAGGTACACTCATACACTGCTGGTGGGACTGCAAATTGGTGCAGCCAATATGGAAAGCAGTATGGAGATTTCTTGGAAAATTGAGAATGGAACCACCATTTGACCCAGCAATCCCTCTCCTCTGTCTATACCCAAAGGACTTAAAAACAGCATACTAAAGGGACAAAGTTACATCAATGTTTATAGCAGCACAATTCACAATAGCTAAACTGTGGAACCAACCTAGATGCCCTTCAATAGATGAATAGATACCCCCCCCCAAAAAAGCATATATACACAATGGAATTTTACTCAGCAATAAAAGAGAATAAAATCATGGCATTTGCAGGCAAATGGATGGAGTTAGAGAAGATAATGCTAAGTTAAGTTAGCCAATCCCCCAAAACCAAATGCTGAATGTTTTCTTTGAAATAAAGAGGCTGATTCATAGTGGGATAGGAGCAGGAGCATGGGAGGAATAGATGAACTCTAGATAGGGCAGAGGGATTTGAGGAGAAGGGAGGGGGCATGGGGTTATTAATGATTGTGGGATGTGATGATCATTACTATCCAAAGTATAGGTATGAAGACACAAACTGGTGTCAATATACTTTGTATACAACCAAAGATATGGAAAATTGTGCTCTATATGTGTAGTAAGAATTGTAATGCATTCTGCTGTCATATATAAATAAAAAAGTAACAAATAGAATGTATACCATATATGTCATATTATATATTATAATGAATGTTATAGTATTCTGAGCATAATTCTGACTTGTAATATTTTGACCATAGATAAATTAATTGAAATAACATCAGTATGTAGGAAGATGGCAAAATACAAGATCAATTTAAAAATCAAGTCATTTGCATTTTTGTGCACAAGTTATAAAGTAAAAAGAAGCAATTTAAAAAATATTCATAAATAAAGCAAAGATATATATATATAATTAAGAGTAAATCTAACAAATGATATTAAATATCTATTTGCAGAAATGATACTGTTTTCTGAATGATACTAAGAAGATCTAAAAAAAAAGACTTAAGAGCATAAAGATTTCAATGCTTTCCAAATAAACCTATAGGATCAATGCAATCTAGTCAAAATTTACAAAAATTTTTTTGGAACTTGAAAAACTGATCTATTTGAAAATTCAAAATACCCAAACAATCTGAGACACTCTGAAAGAAGCAGGGGGTAGTGGCCTCTAAACTAGACTATTACTATTAAGCTATAGTTGTTGTACAGATACAGAAATAGACAAACTGAAATCACTATTCCTTTTAAACTTTTATTTGATAGTAAATTTCAGTCCACCACAAGGCTGAAGTGGTTAAGGAATTAGTGTACCAGCGTAAGAATAGACAAACTGAACAATGAAATAGAACAGGACCCCCAGAACTATGCATATACTTCGATGTGAAAAGGACAGTATGACAGATGAGTCAGGAAAGGAGAACATATTAACAAATGAAGCAAAATTTTTATACCCTTATTTTACAGTATAATACATTAAAATGATGTCCTGATGGACTAAGAATTTAGATGTCAAATGTAAATCTTTTAGAAGAAAATTTATTACTGTAAAGTAGAAAATATTTTTAGAGGAAAACATAAAAATTTTAACCATATGAAAAAGATTAATATTTGTGATTTCAATAAAGTCAAAATCTCTGGCAGGCTGGGTGTGGTGACGTATACCTTTAATCCCACGGCTTGGGAGGCTGAGGTAGGAGGATCGGAAGTTCAAAGCCAGCCTCAGCCAAAGCAACTCAGTGAGACCCTGTCTCTAAATAAAATACAAAAATAGGTTTGGGGATGTGACTCAGTGGTCGAATGCCCCTGAATTCAATCCCCAGTACTCAAAAAAGAAAAAAAAGTCTCGTGAATAAAAGCATAGAACTTTTGCTCAGCATGTGTGAGACCCTAGGTTTAGTGAACAGCACCTTAAAAAAAGAAAGTCATCTTTGTTGGAAAATGAAATTAGAGTTAAAACACAAGCAAAACTGGAAGAAATTATTTGCAACACACTTATCAAGAGATTAATATCATAAATATTCAATTAAACAGGAAAAATATCAACTATCTAATAGAAAAATGGGGATAAGACATGAATAAGTTAATAGATATGGAATGCCAACACAAATATATAAAAATGTGATAAATCTCATTAGTACTCAAATCATATTGTTATGACAAAAAATTAAGAAATGTGACCATTTCCAATATTGGACAAGATGAATTAAGGAAATCTAATGTTTTGCAGGTGAGTGAAATCATCAAACAATGCATTGAAAAACAATTTGGCATGTTTTAAAAAGTTGCAACTTGGCATGTTCTATTCTCTGTACATTCACTCCTAGGGTATATCACCAAAAGAAACCATAGAATGTTCATCACAACATTTTGTAAAAGCAAAAACTAAACACATAAATAAAACAAAAATATGTGTTTGCCAACAGAAACATGAATAAATAAAGTGTGATACAGTCATACAATGGGATGTTACACAGGTATGAAAATAAATTTATAGCCTTATCTACAAAATTGTTAAACCTTAATAACATATTGTATAAAAGAAGCAAGTTCCAAAAGATACTGTGATACCATTTTTATAAAAATTGAAAAAATAGTGTATTTTAAGCTACACATATGTATGCAATTTGTGAAAGTTTGTGATATAATTACACATGCAAAAATATGTAAGGCTATATATATGCCTATATATGTGAGAGTATATATTCGTAGCATTTTCATTGGAGATTTAGGTGGTAGATTCATGGATATTAATTATATTATTAATTTTTTAATAAAAGAAAATAAAGCCATGTCTGGACAGATAATGATAGTTTTTGCACCAGAGAGTATGATTTACCCAATTATGCGCAATTGAATCCAAGGGAGTTTAATGAAATCTGTCCTGCTGGAATTCCCCAGACTTTATTCAATTTTGTTTTTTCTGCAATTGTTTAACATTGCATTATAAAAAAAATAAGGAATAGCATTAACATGATGCATTTATTAATGAGAGAAGGATGCATTCATTAAGAAGGAAAATCTGAATAATAAAACATGTACATTCAAACTTTTCAGTGATGGACAGATTCATGTAAGTGGGAAGTCTAGGCTTCCTGTGAAATTGGTCATATTTTAATATTAGTAGCTGAAGTGCCAAATAACTGTGAATTATTTACTCTTGCTGAGGCTGGATTTGAACTCATGATCCTCCTGCCTCAGCCTCCTGAGCTGCTAGGATATAGACATGCACCACCACTTTTCAAGCAGCAGGAAACATTTTCTGTGAGTTGGAAGGTCCAGGGTAGAGGAGCAAAAGCTGTATTGCTTTATCCTCAGGAGGTCTACCCATGCTTCTTGCTGATTCTCCTGATTAGGGGACCAGAAGCTGGACTCTCATATCCAACAGCAGCAACCCCTGAATTTCCTGCTGCAGGAGCAGGAACATGTCAAGTTCTGTAATAACAGGCACCAGCTTCTCCTGTCCACCCCAATCATCAAAGTGGGAGGCTTGGAGGCAATAAGAGACAGACATGGTTCCAGTTGATTTTGTGGATTCAAACTCAATCTTGCAGGTTCCAGCTTGACCTTGCTTCTTCTGCTTCATTCTCCTCTGCCCTTCCTGGTTCTGCCCTCTGAACTTCAGGCGTCAGCAACACACATCTGCTCCCTTGATGGTACTACATGCAATTCTCATAATACACACTTGTAATATATTTCTCCCAGTGTCTCTGTTTTTCTGACCAAAGCCTGATTAGCACAGAGATCAGTCAAGAAAACAGGATTTTGCCGTGTGTCGTCAATCTAAGCGTCTATTTCGAGGCATTTTGGTATAGAGGGCTTTACAGTAAAATTGATCAGGGATCAAATTCCAAGCCCCAATTTATACCTTCGTTTCTCTGAGCATCAGTACGTTCATGTGTAAAATTCTGGTGATAATCCTTATTTCCTAAAGTTGATGAGAAAATCAGATTAAATACTATGTTTAATACCATTAGCCATTAGCCCTCTACTGGCTCCTGATAAATGTCAGGTTCCTTTCCTTCAGTCTTTAGAGAAAAACTGGATGCTTTAATTCATGCAGCTTACTCTTTGGGGTTCTTTCTCTATAACTAATAGATTAGTTCATGCCTACATGTTTTAGATCACTAAAGGGAAGAGGCTTATTAATTTTTAAGCATATTGGAATATATTTCAAATGTAGGTTCCCATGGCATCCAAAGTTAAGTTTCCATGATGATTTCTGAATTGGAACAGGATTTCAGCAAAAGTTCCCTTTTTCCATATCACTGTGAGTAAGTGAAATAGGGCACAAAATAAGGAAAACGTGACAAGCCTGGTGAAACTCAAAAATGTATTTTATGCATCTCAGAACAGTGGCCTAAATGTTTCTGTGTGCATTCATGTTTTGTTATCCAACAGAAACTCCTTTGGGGATTCATGATGTCCATATCCAAAAGTCCTCTCTGCTTCAATATGGAAGCTACTTCTTGGTATGTGAGGTGCTGGGAGAGACAAATGACTTCTTTCCAAATATCAGGAGGCCACGCTATAACCTCTGTTATGATTCAGATGTGAAGTGTCCCCCAAAAACTCCTGTGTGAGACAATGCAAGAAGAGTTAAGAGCACAAATGATTAGGATCTGAGAGCCTTGACCCAATCAGTGAATCAATCAGCTGATGAGATTAACTGTTGGGAGGTAATCGAAGGTAGATAGGGTATGGCTGGAGGGGGTAGGTCCCTGGGGGCATACCTTTGGGGTATGTATTTTGTTTCTGATGAGTGGAGTCTTTCTCTGCTTTCTGATCTTCATATGAGCTGCTTCTCTCTGCCACACTCTTCCACATTCTGCCTGAGGAAGGGAGCTGGCTGTCTGTGGACTGAGACCTCTGAAACCTTGAGCCTCCAAATAAACTTTTCCTCCTCTAAAATTGTTCTTGTAGGTCTTTTAGTCACAGCAGCAAAAAAAGCTGACTAAAACACCTTCTTAGAATAATTTGATATTCTGCCGCTCAGACTCACCACCTCCCATGTGCTGTGTAAGAGCAGCTTGTAAGAGACATAGATGATACAGCAAATGCCTCCCTTCCCTTTTTGGGTCAGTGAACACCATTCCTTAGGTAAAAATAAAAGAAGTTTATATAGAAAAATCACAATACTATCAAGATGAGCAGTTACACTTAGAAACAGTTCAGTGACATCAAGGAATGTTTAAGCCTATAGTTTCTTTTCTGATTTTGGCTAAAAAACCCTGTGTATAAATGAAATACTAGGTTAGAGTCTGGTATGAAAACACAGGTAATCTTGCCACATAACTCTGCCTCCCTGACCCCTCCTCCCTCTCACCACTCTGACCATTCAAGGAGGGCTCTTTAAAGGATATTTTCAGATTCCAAAGGGCTATAGGAAGCACCATTTGAAAAACCCTCTTGAAGGGATATTGGCACATGAAAGCACCACGATATGCTGACCTGAAGAAACAAGAGACCTGTAGTTTGGATTTCTGTTTTGATTATGCCTACCACTTAACTAAGTGTCTTAGTCACATTTTTTGTTGTTATGACAGAAAACCGGAGACTGAGTAACTTATGAAGAAAATAGGTTTTTCTTAAAAGGTCAATCAAGTTTCTGAAGGATGAAAAGTCCAAAACCATGGCACTAGCAACTCTTTAGCTTCTGGTATGAACCTTTTGTTGTTTCAACCCATAGCAGAATGCAGAGGGAAGCAGATGCACATAGAGAAGAGAAAACATGGCCTAACTCCTTGGTACCTAAGCAATTTCCCTGAGAAAGGCAGTAATTCATTCATAAGAGATCTGGCCCCCATCCCATGATCTAAGCAAGCCCCACTAGGCCCCACTTCCTTTCATTGCTCTGCCAATGAATCAAAGTTTCAAACGCATGAACCTTTGCAGACATGTTCAATCCATATCACCGCAAAATCCTGGATAAGTCACTGAACGAGTATGGTCACTCTCTTGTTAGGGTCAATACCATTTATTCACTCAGTTTTATCCTGTTGGTCACATTAGGAAATGCACGAGGAAGCACTTTTAACACATCAAGTGGAATGCAATCTGTTTGCACCTGCTTTTTCTCAAGTCCTTAGCTGATAAGCATGCTCCTAAGTATTTCCTTCCACATTTACCTCATTCTTCGCCTACATTTTATTCACTTCTCTTATGATTTCAATAGCACTTATGGTTTAAAATATTACCACTAGGCATTTGATTTGCAGATTGACATCTATATCCCCAAATTCTTTCTCAAATTCCACAACAGAACTTCCAGCTGTGCCCTAGACAGCATACATTGCCAACCCCCACTCTTGGATTCAGCTGGTTTAGACCATTTCATCATTTCACCAATCTTCCTACCTCCTCTTCATAATTTCCCTTTTTTGAATCATTATTTTCACCACAGAGACTAAAACATCCCAGAAATATCTTTGTCTTCTTCCTTTTGCCTAAACTCACCTCCCCACATTTATGTTCACACCTGGTTAATTCTCCTTCCACACTATCCTCTCCTTTCAATCTTTATTAATACAGTTTTTCATGTAGATGGTTATTACCTCTTGCCTGAATCACTGTAACAATTTCCTAATTGATCTCCAGAATGTCCTCCAGTCAATGGGTCCTAAAAACTATTCCAAATAATTCTTTATAATATACAGTATAGATCATGCTACTTCCTTGCTCAAAAACATTTATTTTTTCCCTCTTGCCTAAAGTGCTGAGTTTCTTATCATTGTTAATATAATCTTGGTAGGTTGTACTTTTTCCTCTTAGAGGTATTTGTGTTTATTTGCTAAGGCAAATAAGCAATAATTGTTACACATTGCTTACTAATCTCTCTGCTAGAGCTGTTTCTGCACTCTCAGACTATAGAGAGCAGCAGTCAAGTGTGCCCATAATTTATACCCATTCAATCTTACTAATTCTAAATTCTACTTCCTTCCCTCAAATACCCAACGTCTACTTTGCCTAGGATTTTACTCAAAAACATTGCTGTGTCAACTGTCCTTGCAGTTTGTTTTGCCACTCCCCATAGCTGAAAAATTATTATTTTAAAATTTCAAGTACAAATGTTGTCCTATGCTTATAATAGAGCATGCCTTCAAATCTAAAATCAGAGCTGAGGCATATTACTTGAATATGAGTCCCATCACACACATCAAGATCTGATGTGTTCTTGCAAAGGAATTGCACATACATCAAGATTCTATCACTCCGGAGTGTTTCTGTGCACATAAAATAGCCTAATAATAATTAGTAGGCTGATTTATTTTCAGATTTAAAAATGAGAAAGTGTTCACTTCTAAACTCCTTCCCTTTGGAAAAAAAAAGTCAGTATTTATATATTAAATAATGTTTTTAAAATTCTGAAGTAATTAATTGGCATAGTATGACACTATAAATACAGATATATAGAGATGTCATCAGATAAATTTAAGATGTAAAAAGCATAAGTATTTCCCCAACAAAGAACCAATTAAAGAATTTCTGCATATGCAACAAGAATATCTTTGTATTTTTCCTTCATGGTTTAGTGATTTCCAAGTTGCAATTAACAGAAGTGTCAGAGAAGATGATAAGTGACAACTTCTCCATTTTATACATAGAGAAGTACACCATCTATTAACCATCACCCCACCTTATCCACCCACACACCCTTCACTGCACCTGTGAATGCAGGGTGTTCTAGCATTTCAAAGCAAGTCATCACCCTGGACAGGTAGCATTGAGTCCTGTTGTGATGTCTACCACTCACCTCACTATGTGAGTTCAGACAATCAAGGAAGGGGAAATGCTCATCATCAACTTTGTCCAGTGCCAGGAGGAACAGCTAGTTCTCTGAGTAAAAGACAATGTTTGTTGTTCACCAGTTGCATCAGGAAACTGATGGCCTAGTCTAAATCATTTAACTGAACACAACTAGGAATGGGAATATGCACATAAATGTAGGTGTGGTTAGGGAACTAATAATGCATGATAAACACCCTAGTGACCACCACCAACAGGAAACTGTTACCAATCCTGAGTCTAAAGCAATAAGAAGACAGAATAGTTACCAGATGCCATCAGAGATGGAAATGAGGAGGTGGGCCCACTTGACAGGAGGTCTGGCTATAATAGACATCTAGATTTATTGCTGACACTTCCCAGTGGTAAAACCCTAAGTTCAGAAGAAGGCAGAGAGCCAAGGGGCTTCTGTCCACAATGGCCCTCTAATGCAAGTTGAGAAAGAGAAGAATGGGTGATGATAAGCATAGGGCAGGTCCAAAGAGAAAAAGTAATTCTTCCATCTTTTCTAAAGGGATTGAAAATTGTTTTATACAAATAGGAAATATTAAGAAGGAACTTATCTATCATAGCAACTAATGGTAAATCTTAACTATCAGTTTCAACAAATACAGCTGATATTGCAGTTGCAACTTGACTTGTAGCAAGGCTGGTAAACCTGGCTTACTTTATGTTTTCTGGATACACTGGTATTTAGAGGATGATAATTTAGCACTTACTATGTCCTGGGCACAATTCTATGAGATAGGTATGATTATTACCCCCATCTGCTGTGTGTGCTGTATTCATTCAGTCAGTTCTGTGTATCTACTTGTAGTAGACATCTTCTAGAAGATTAAGATGCATGAGAAGGGACTGGGGTTGTGGCCCAGCTGTAGAGCACTCACCTAGTACATGCGAGGCCCTGGGTTCAATCCTCAGCACCACATAAAAATAAATAAATACAATAAAGGTATAAAAAATGCATAAAAAATAAGATCAATGAAGTGCTTGCCCCGGGAAGTTTACATTTCACAATCTTAGGGTGATTAACTAATTGTACAAGGTCACATATTCAGGAAGTGGTGGAATCTGAACCAAAACCCCAGTGGCTCTGTCTTCAGTCTGTGTGCTTCACCACTGCACTCCAGTGAACTGCACAATTTGTGAATCATCAATGAGGTGAAATCTATAGTAGGATGGAAATCCCTGGGGACATTTTCCCTTTCACTGCATTGTGACTAGGGGGTAGTTAATTGCTTCCAGAGTTCCAAGGCTAACTAACCACATCCCTTCCGTAGACCTGAATGCAACTGTCATTATGAATATTTGGAGATAGTGTCCATGATACTTTAACACCATGATTGTTTAAATGTTACTTTTAAGTTACATATGCATGCATGTGTGTTCATTCTAAACTTACTTTAATCTGCCTTAGCTCATGTACTACAGATGAGGAAATGAGATTACATAAAGTTTAAAAGAGGTAGCCAGAATCCCACAGATAGGAAGTGATGGAACCAAAGCTTAGATCAGTGGTACACCAGAATTACCTGTGGATTTTTTGAAAACATAAAGCCCCAAGTCTCACCCTAGAACTAGTGAAGTAACGTCAGGATTGGGTTGGATGTGGGTGGGTTGTAGAGATGTAACAACTGGGGGCTACACTTATAAAGAGCTCACAGAAGTACCAATGCTGTAGCACAATCATAATTGCTAAAGACACAAAGTGGTCAACACCACAACTGCAAATTCAAAGTCTATACACTGTGCTCTTTTTTAGAAATGGATTCTGTGTCTTCAGATAGGTTATTGATTATCACCAAGAATCTTATCATCAGGTCAATATTCAGACGTAAATCTATATTCTGAGTATGTTATTTTGACCTGTTACTGCCAGATCACAAAATGCAGTTGAACAAAATGCTTTCCCTAAGACCGAATGTGAAAGTTTAAAAACTTTCTTATTTCACATTTTCATTCATTATGATTTGCACAGAAAAAAAAAAAAAAAAAACAACGAGAACACAGTTTTTAAAAAGATACTCCTCTCAAGATGTGGAAATAATTTAGCTCCAGATGAAGATAAACAAATTCACAAATAAAATACTTGAACAGGGAAGAAAGACCCATTCATAACAGTTACCACTCCTCCCCACTCCACCAAGCAAACGTTTCCTTCAAATTAAGTTTTCTTCAAAGAAATGAGGACACAGCCAAAATAATAGGAGAAAAGTATAATAAAAATGAGAATTGGCAGATTGGAATGTCCCTACTATGGAGACAAGGGAATTGACCGCAAAGCCACCTCTGATCCCTAGTTAGTAGTACACCCCCTGAAGAGTTGAGAGACTTCTGCACACTGATTTTTGTATTCAAAGTGACCTTAACTGATATTCTTCATCTGTTCCTTATCTCTTTTAAACAACTTGCTGGAGTAGCTTGCTGCTGATTTAATAGAGTTCAAGGGAAGAAGTTTTTAAAAACAACAATTCTTCTTCTGCTCTGACCTTTAAAATCACCAGCATTTTCTACCTGTTTAATGTCCCTGTGCAATATAATATGGTTTGAAATCTAGCTATTCTTGGAAACATTAGTCATCGCTAATACAGCGTGTACTTTGCTTGAATTTAAGAGTCTGTATGCCATGAGTACTCAAAAGAAAATTTTTAAAAAGAAGAAGAAAGAAAATCAACAATAATCCAAATGCCTTCCTAACATTTGGATGACAGCTTTCTAGGAGATTAGTCACATGAATTCAGAATTATTCTGTGTTAGGATAGATAAAGAACCATGGCAACTCAAATGGAAAACTACCATAAGTGAACAACCTAACTTCGAGCAAAGGACCAGCCTACACACAACAGGCATATAAGTGAGCACAGCAGTAATCCCCCGGGGTGACTGACAGCATCAACGTGTGGTCACACAGGATTCGTGTCAACTCAAAGGTCTGTCCTTTCATCCAGCTACCTTTCCAACTCTAGTGCTCCTTTCCCCATTCCTTTCTAATAGAAACTGAGGGAGGACTGATGAGTCATACCAGGTAGAGTTACACCTTTGGGTTTCCCACTCCCTGCTTCAGCAGATCAGGTTTCCTTCAAACATGGCCAGCTGTGGTCATCTTTCAGGAGAAACTCCATTTTCCTGATGCAGATCTAGAGACTTCCAAGGCAGCTGTGAATGGTGTTTATCAGAAAGAAGTTGTAAATAATGTAGCTAATATAAAAAATATTGTAACATATTCAACAGGGAGGGGGTATGATGAGAGTGAAGAGCAAGCACATGTCAGAGTCAGAAATGTCTAGCTAGGTTCAATCTCACTCTGCCACTTATCAGGAAGTCACTTCCCCACTTGGTCTCTGTTTTCTCATCTCAAATTATGATATGTTATACCTACTTTACAGGGGTAGCAGAAGAGAAAGAAAGATTATATATAAGCCTGAAGAAATTATTAGTTAATAATAATAATAATAATAATAATAAAGCAACATTACAAAACGTACTGGTACCTTTCTTCTGCTGGTGCTTGCTCCATTACCTCATACCAGCCACGAGTACAAGCACCAACCTCTGTCACCATGCTGGGGCATTTCCCATTTGCAGTGCAAAGAAACATGTCTATCACAATGATGAAGATGGATTTGCCCATAAAGCCAGTTAATTTTGCATGATTTCAGAAAATACCACATTTTGTCAGTTGGCAAAGTACTATTTTATTCTGAAACAGCCTCTTTCCATACTTTCTTGAGTATGTTTAATTAGATTGCTTCTGAAAGGTGCTCAATTTAAAGGTTACCTCAAAATAACTTTTAAACATTCCTGTCAGATTTGGGAAAATTAACTTAAATTCAATTTTTTTTTCCTTGACTATTAAGCAATTGAGTCATATCCCTCCAAGAAATTAATTCCAACCCCCAAACTCACTTTTAGCTAATCTCATCTTTATTATTATTTTTTGTGCTTTTCTTATATAATGAAGTACAGCCGTTATATTTTTCCATTCTCTTGGGCTGAAAATAAATAACCTCGAGTACTTAAACAATATATATGGTGAATTTAAAAAAAATACATTCCCACAGATTTATTAATCAGTACCCATGCTCCTCAAGGCTATGCTTTGCCTGCATGTGCTCAAGCAAGAGCATTGGCGTAGGAAGCCCAGTGTGCCAGATTCTGGCAGCAGAGGACATGTGAAGCCACTGTTGCAACACCCACCATGATAGCATCAAGTGGCAGGCAAATTGTAATTAGGCAAAGAGTCTCCTTTATTATTCTCTTAAAACTGTTGAAGGTCATTGTTAAGTGCAGAGTTTCTTTTTAAGACTTGTGACATACTATTTATTGAATCACCTGGAATACTTTTGATTTTAATTCTCACTGCACAACCAGTGCCTTCCTCTATGCCTACAAACTTAACGCTGCTGAGAATGATCATTTGTAAGAAATATATCTTGGGTGTTAGCTGCTTGTCCAGCACTTTGACAAAATACCTAAGATAAACAACATAAAGGAAAGGTTTACTTTGGCTCATGGTTTCAGAGGTTTCAGTCTAGGGTTGCTTGGTCCTTGGGGCAGCACAGTACATCACAGTGGCAGTGCGTGGTGGAGGAGACCTAGTCACCTCATGATACAGGGGAAACAAACAAACAAAAAAAAAGAAGCAGGAAGGGGCTAGGGCCCCAATATCCCCTCGACTGTGCGCAATGACCTAACTTACTTTTACAAGGTCCAACTTCTTAAAGGTTCCACCATCCTCCATTAGCCGTATAAGTTATAATCAAATCTTTAACATGTGGATCCTGAGGTCACACTTCCAATCCATAGCATGTTGGAACCATGAGGCTAAAGATGTCAGTCTATTCCCTTGAAGCAAAAACATCAGCACTTATTCAAAGTAGCTGGGCTATTCTAGGAAGCTCACAGTGGCTCTGAAAATTATTCTCTGAACCTTGCATTTTTTCTCACCCTGCTTCCACACAGAAGGAAAAATAGATAACAGCAGAACTCCTCCTTATCTGATGAAAACACTTCAAATACTGAAGGGAGGAAAAAAATCACACAACTCATCTGAAAAAAGCATGTTAACCACTAAAAAGAATAAAAGAACTAAGGTGAATTTCACTGGAGAGGAATGCACAATTACTTATCAATGGAAAGGGAAATTAATATATTTAGTTTGAAAGACAATTGACTCATCTAAGTTAAAGAATTTTTTTTAATTAGAAGTGCAATGGACTAAATGCGCCGCACGCAAATTCATGTGTTAAGACCTTAATCCTGATGTTATGGCATCTGGATGTGGAACATTTGGAAGGTGATTAGGTTATGAGAGTGGAGCCTTAATATGGGGATTAATGCCTTTATGAAAAGAAGCCAGACAGCTAGTTCAAGGTCTTTCCACCCTGTGAGAATACAGTGAACACACAGCAGACTGCACCCTAGAAGAGGGCCCTCCCCAGAGCTCTATTGTGTTGTCACCCAGCTCCAGAACTCCTGAGAATAAGTTTCTCTTGTTAATGAACAGTGCATGGCATTCTGTGTTAGCAGCTGTAATAAGGCAGAAGGCAGCTCCCACCGTGAACTCATGGGAAGAAGAAGCTGAGGGATGATTATCAAGGGGGAGGAGTAGAGTCAGACTGAGCAAACCTTTTCTAGGGCTACAAGGATTATCCAAGTGGAGAGAAAGGTGACCTTCATTCCATATCTACATATATCAGGTACAGTTCTGTGTGTTTTCCATGCATTATTCTAACTCAAAAAAGTTAATATTATATGATTTCCTGTTTCATTTGAAGGGTAAATTAAAATGCAGAGAGATCAAGTATTTTCTAACATCACACAAATGCTAAACAGAAAGTCTGCATTTAAACCCAGGCCATCTCCCTGATCCCAAGACCTTTTTCTCCACGACAACACTGGCTCCGCATGGCAAGTCTACTATGTGTCACACTCAACAACTTCCTCAGAGAATGCAAAGTACATTATCACGATATGGTTATCTTGGCATTTTCCAGTTATTAGTGCTATGCTTTCTGTATCTGGATACTTCTACCCTCAGATTGCTATTTTTTCAAGAAAATAAGAAAAAATAAAATTTGCTCCACAGGCATATGTGATACAAGATATCAAAGTCAAAAAAAAAAAAAAAACGTAAAGATGTACAAAAGGATAAAGATGAAAAAGAGTGTGTCAGACTCAGAGAATTTAAAATAAAAATTAGCAAATGATTTAATCAGTGTCAGAACTCTGAAAGTCAGTGATATAACTGCTATACATATAAATATATTTTATTTAGATTTTTTCACTGATGTGACTAAATGATCTGACCACAACAATTTTAAAGGAGGAAAAGTTTATTTGAGGGCTCATGGTTTCAGAGGTCTTAGATCATAGAAGACTGGATCCATTCCTCAGGTCTCAAGGGGAGGCAAGACATCATGGTGGAAGAGTGTGGCAGAGGGAAACAGCTCACAAGGTGCTCAGGAAGCAGAGAGAGAGAGACTGCACTCTCCAGATAAGAAATATTTACCCTGAAGTCAGGCCCCCAATGAACCACTTCCTCCAGCTCCACCCCACCTGCCTCCATTACCACTCAGTTAATCCCATCAGGGATTAATTCACTGATTATGTTAAGGCTATAACCCAATCATTTCTCCTATAAATTTTCTTACATTGTCTCACACATGAGCTTTTGGGGAACATCATACATCCTAACCATAATTCTCTCCTTAAAAACTAAGACTTATAGGATACTTTAATCCCCATTAGCCAGCTTCTAATATTCCTTCACTAAATGTTAAAAAGAATTCACTGTTAAAACATGCAAACCCAGAATTTTTTTTTGAGATATACTTTTTAAATATATACAGAACATATCTAATAAATATAAACCTATTTCAGTGATCTTTTAATTTTGGTTTCAGTTTTGTAATTTATTTAGTAAGTATTATGTACCTATATCTAAATCTTCAAATTTATTGTTAAAGTCATTTATAACACTCATTAATATATTAATGTCTACAGGATATCACCTATAATATTTGTTTTTCCTTTCTTATTTTCTTTTCAGTCTTGCCAGAGTTTTAAATTTCATCAAAGAATCAATTTTAGCTTTTACTGATTCTCTGTTATACATTTATTTGTCTCTCATTTGTTTGTTTTCTACATATATTATTATTTTTTAAATTTTCTCTATGCTTATTTGATATTTTTTTCCTATAATTTTGGGTTGCATTTTTAGATCATTTGACCTTTTTTTACTTCCTTTTATTATACACTTAAGACATACTTTTAATTTTTACGCTACACATGTCCCTCTACAAAATACTTTATCTGAAAATTTTTGATCTACTGTTATTTAGTTTAAAATATTTTCTAATTTTCTCTGAATTTTTTGTTCTTTGGCCAATGGGTTAATTTAGAGACATATGTTATGATTTAAATATGAGGTGCCCTCCCCTCAAAAGCTCATGTGTGATAGATACAATGTAAGGATTTTCAGTTGAAATGATTAGATTATGGAACTTTTAACCTAATCAGTGGATTAGTCCACTGATATAGATTAACTGGGCAGTAACTGTAGGCAGGAAAGGTAGGTTGTAGGGCATGCATTTAGGGTTCATGTATTGTCCCTGATGAACAGAGCACTCACTTTCTCTCTCTCCCTCGCTCTCCTTCCTGGCTGTCATGTCCTCCACGTCCTTCTCTCAGGATGTTATGCCTCACCTTGAGACCAGAGCTAAGGTGTAGGTTGATCACGGACTGAACCTGTTGAACTTTTGAGTTAAAGTCTTCTTCCTGGACACTGTTCTTGTCAGGTCTTTGGTGAAAAAAACTAACTTAAACAGAATATTACTTAATTTTTAAAACTCTGTGAGACATTCTAGAATTTATTTTCTAAAATTTGTTGAGACTTGATCTCCGCATATTTTTAATTTGGGTAAATGTCAGGCATTCTTGCATAAAACTTATATTCTGCATTGGTTGACCACAATATTGTATATAAGTCAATTGACTCAAGTTTATTATCATGTTGCTCAAGTTTTCTATGTGCTTACTAACTTTTTTACTGATTCCTCTGTTAGTTACTCAGAGAAGTGTTTTAAAATCTCTCATTGTGAGGTGCACTTTCCTATTTTTTCATTTCTGTGATTTTCGCTTTATGTAGTTTCAGAATACTTTCTTAGGTATATATACAGTTTGAATTGCTATATTTTCCTAGTGTATTAACAATTTTTATCTTTGTGAATTTTTTTGGTATCTATCAGTGATTTCATTTTGTCTAATACTAAGATAGCTCTGGTGTATCTCTTTGGTTTACAGAAGAACTAGAAGGCATAAATAAGACTCAGCTGTAGGCAGTGAGGAATCAAGCCTAAAACCCAGGACTCTTGACCCTGTAAAGTTGTTACTTTGAGCCAAAATTTGCCAAATTCTGCATATTTTCTGTGGTATAATTGTTTTCTAAAGATTACCAATGTCATCCTGAATAATTGTTTTCATTGATCAAAGAGCAAAATGTCAAATTAGATTTCCTTATTATTAAAATTATGAGAACTTTGAACATCTTAAGGTACATTATTAATGTATGGTATAGATCAGGTTTTCTTAAAATATCAATTCTTATATTTGTTTGACCACAGGTCCATTTTGTATTTCCCCAGAGGATTTGTCAAGGGTCAATATTCTATAGAACAAGTGGTAAAGACTGCTATAGACCATTAATAACAACATTGTCAAGAGCTAATAGTAGTACAGTTTTTATAGTTTGGAACATTCAAATTAATTTATCTGGGCTAATCACTTAAAATACTAAATAGGAATGTCCATTTTTGTTTGCTGATTTCTTAGGGTGCCAAGTTTGTGTCTTCAAGTGGCAGTGCAGGTTTTAGAAGGGTATATCAGTGGTGCAATCACTCTATAATTGCATAATTACAAAGAAACATCTATGACACATTAAATTTTTATACACAAAGAAAACACTGTCACTGTTCATTACTCATTAATTAAAGAGAAAAAAATCTGTAAAAAGAATAACTTTTTATTGTATTGGGAATTAAACCCAGGGGCACATAACCATTGAGGTACATCCCCAGCCCTCTTTTATATTTTATTTAATTAATTTATTTATTTTTGGGTGGGGGTACCAGGGATTGAACTCAGAGGCACTCAACCACTGAGCCACATCCCTGCCGGGTTTCTGTTCATGACTAAAAGGCTCAGGGGTCACTCCAGGAAAACTGGGCTGACTGGGCTGCACAAAATTACCACACAAGAGACACAAATACCTTTTTCTTTGGGGTCGCTGTGACAGCTCCTCTGACCTTAAGGGTCCTCAGGAAGAGAGAGAGCGAGAGCACACGCTGACCCCTTTTATTGAGGAGAAGCAGCTATTTAAATGAGGCAAGAGGACAGGTTTCAGGGGACTGAGTCTATCTTCATGATGTCCACTGTCAGCAGGTTGACTGACATCTGGGTAGGTCACACCCAAGGGCACAGTAAGAGAAGAGGACACACACAAGGCACTTCCATAAAACATTCTATCCTAAACAGGGCAAGGGGTTATATTACAAAGGAACAGGTGAGCGTAGCTCCACCCATGGGGCTGTAGGAAGACACACCCAGGCACGAAGACAGTCACTTGAACCCTAGAAGAGCGGGCAGTCTAGCAGCATGGGTGCCTGATGCCACATCGCCCAGCAGGGCAGTTAATTCAGTCATGTGCGAGGTTGGTCTCCCACATATTTCCCCTTTCTTAATATATTAAAAAAAGTAACTGGGAAATTCTATCTTTCAGCCACTGGATTATTGGTCCAAGGTCATCATGATCTGCTATTGAAACACAAAAGGAATTAGTAGAAAACATCTCATTTTAATAACACAATCAACTTGGAAGATCCAGGTTATTATTATTACTTTGCTAAACACTCATCAGAAGATTCTTAATCTTTTCCCAATTTTATTGGGAGGCATTGCATTTGGCCATAGTAACATAGACATTTTTATTGGCATAGCATTTAGGCCTCTCCATAAACCACAGAGCAGAGGGCTCATTCACATTATTTATTACATTGTTTCTTCTAGAACATTAAAAGGTAGTTCTGATCTTTCCATCAGCACTTATCTGACCATGAAGAATCTTGGAAGTAATTTAAGTCAAACATTAAGAAAATCCATACATTGTAAGTTTTAAGACATAGGCACAAAAGCTGTAATTAAAAAAAGCAAGGAATAATATTTAAAGTAGTCACTTTAGGGATTATGAGACCAGCAGCTTGCTTAGGTCTGGTTAATTGACTTACACCTGTTTTAAAGCCTGAATATTAACCTCAACATATTATAGCTCTGAAATATTTGCTGGCAATAACTAATGATACCATAAGTTGTATTCTTACAGGCTACAGGATATTTATTATCTTTTCTCTTAATTCTCACATTTAAGGAGTCTATTAGGTCTGTCAGTAATGTATTGGGAATGAACACAACTCTTATAGGGTTCAAGTGGGGCATGCCCGTCAATCATACATAAGCAAGATAATATCAGCCAATCATCTTCTGCCTAATGTAACCGTACTGTGAGGAAACTCTAAATATTGCTGTCGTGGTGGAAAGCAAGCTGGAAGGGTCTTTGTCCCTAAGGGAGGGGGCTCACTGAGTCAGGGATTTCATGCCTTGAAGCTCCTGACTCTGGGTTTCCTGGCCTGGTAATTTGGCAATGCTAACCACAAATGCTGAGGATGTGGTTTCATTGACAGCTCGCTAGAGCAGAGCAGCCCATCCTGCAGTGTCGCGACCCCTTGCCCGCAAGGAAGACGCAACTCAGGAATCTTCTTTCAGCAGTTTATTCAGGCCCTTGATATTTTTTCTTCTCTCTTCTGGATGCCCCTCCCAGCCTTAATAAAGCATCTCAAGCCCCAATGCAAAGCTGCCACGTGGAGCTTTCTCATAGGGTAATAAGGGATTACGTGCCAACTCTCCAAAAAAGGAGTTGTTTATCACAGGCCACAGTGGAAGCCGGCGCCATCTTCTAATGGCGGCCACGGTCTATAGGAACGGCTCACCACAGTTCCCCCTTCTGTTTTATAAAACAATGCAGGCGAAAGTAGAGGTCCTATCCCACTGTGCAGAAGTGGCTGCAATGTATGGTTCAGTCCTAAGGAGGCGCCTTCCCCAGACCTGATCCCATATCAGCCGACGCCTTTTTTCGTAGGGCGGGGCGTGGACGTCAAACCCGCATGCAATAGGACATGCTTTCCTTGAGGTCCGTTGAGGGATCACTCAAGTGCAGTGCCTTGCCTCGCATCCTGCATCGTGATGACGGTGAGAAGTAGGATAACACAGGTAGCCTGGTAATGATGACAAAATTTAAGTTGGCAACACAATCCCTAAGCCCCAGAGGAAGGTAAAGAGTCTGTAGCCAAGAAGAAAGACCAGTCCTGAAACCCATCTGCGTGCAATGGTAACAAGACCTGCAGAGTGCAAGGGCTATTCAGCACTGGGAGAGCATAGGAAAGAGGGCACGCCAATCCCAGTGCAATGTGAAATTAACTTGGGGTGCAATGGCCATGCCCAGAAATCACTGTTTAAGATGTGCAAGCCAGATTTGTGGAGAAATGCCATTTTCTAAAGCTGCAAGAGCTTGTATGATCATAGCTTTCTCTTGCGCATGGCGAGCTTTAAGGCGACAGAGAAGCCACAAACAAAGCACAACACCGAAGCAACACATTGCCCCCAAAATGCCTACCCCCACCCACTCTTTGAAGAAGGAAAAAGCAGAAGATATCCAATTGGTGAATCGACCCAAAGTCACGGGATCGACATGGGTACTGTTCAAGACAGCTATCTGGGTTAGTTGAGACTGGATCATGTCTTCCGATGCCATGGACCAATTTCCGGCCAAATATTCGCCAATGATGTGGGAGGCATTCCTGGAATCATTAAATCTGACAGAGGTTATACATAAATGTGCACGTTGGTCAACACAACCCAAAAGCACCAAGTCAGCCAATTCTTCTACCTGAGCTTGGAGTAAATCTATCCTTTGGTTGGCAGCTAAAATCCCTGACAAAATATGTTGATTAATTGAATTTTGGGATTCAAGTATAGTGGAAGTTTGTTGAACAACTTGATTAATAGTGGCAGCAGTTTGTACTTGGCTGGCCATGGCTACTCCAGCTGTAGCTGCTGCAGCAGCAGATACCACCACAGCTGTCACTATAGCTGACGTAATTCCAAAATCTCTGCGGACTCTAAGTAGTTCAACAATGGGGAATTTATCTGGGTCCGCAGTGACTGGGATTGGGACAAAGGTTGGAATTTTCATAACCACTGCTACAGTCCAAGAACCATTCCAACACTCAGATAAGAGACAGGTAACACTAGAACAATCCAGCATCCCCGATGAGGTATTATTAGCCAAAAGGAGCAGAAACGGAGATTGGAGACAGACTGCTGCGGAGGGTAATGTAGCATTAGATAATTGTGAATTATTTGCAAAAATTTTAAGCCTCCTACCTCGCTCCGAGTCTTGGGTACTGCCAGAAACATTAAACAGCCAACTTTGGACTCCTAATATTTCCCTGGGGAAACACAAGCGCGGACTAGACTAGCCCAATCTGAGGGATACAAAATCTAGTAAGTCCCTCCACCTGAGTGAGAGTGAAAGCGGCATCTATGCCATAAGTGCGGACGGATTCTGCCAAGGTTTTAACTATCTTAAAGTCTAAAGGCTCATGATATCTTCCCCTATTTTTGTCCTGAAACACCGGGTACGCAAGTCCCATATCTGTATTGACTGTCCTCCAAACTTGTGCATGAAAAGACCTCCCGGAACCTTGGCTCCCCCCCACATACGGGGGTGGGGCAACAGGCATCATATCTTCTTCTAAATTTTCAACCTCCTCCTCCTCAGAATTCTGTTGACCAATATTAGATCCCTCCCCCTTCTTACAGTAGGCATGCGCGCCTTGTGTCTCCTTTTTCTTCTTTTTCATTTTTATCTTATGTAGTTGTTGCAACAATATATCAAGGTCCTCAGAACTCTCTGAGTCGCTTGTGTTCTCAGGCGTTCTGAATTCGGTCAAGTCTGGATAGAGCCTTCTCCTATTTTTATCTTCAGGCTCTTTTGCCTTCTCACTACTGTTACTTTTGATACTCTCTGCCACTTCACTATGTGATCCTTCAGATTTTTCCTCATGTAGTTGTTCAAGAACGGCCTGACCCTCACTCACAGCTTCTTGGCATTTACCATCTGTAAGGCAACTACGGACCATTTTCCAAAGGGGTATCACCCCACCCTCTAATATGCCCTGCTCAGATGCAAAGTCAAGATCTTTGCCTAATTTATCCCAACTAGGTACAGTAAGGCTGCCCGAAAATGCAAACCACGGTGCAGCGATATCTATCTTCTGTAAAAATCTCTGTAAAGTACTATGTTTCACTTCCAGGCCCTTGGAACGTAACAGGCCATCCAGGGCCAGGAGAAGCGGACTTGAAGATGCGGCACCCATGACACAACAACAAAAGAAGCACAAAAAACAAAAGCGAAAGTAGAAGCAAAAGTACACAGTGCAGCTGCAATAAAATGTAAGGCTCTCTCTGTGTTTACAGAGGAGCTGCCCCGCTTTGGTCGCGGATCCCATTTACTAGGGACTAACCCCGCTTTGGTCGCGGATCCCACTTACCTGGGATTAACCCCGCTTTGGTCGCGGATCCCACTTACCTGGGACTAACCGGTGCACCACCCCTGACTGCTGAAAGTTCTGGTTCCCGGGTCTCGGCACCACTTGTCGCGACCCCTTGCCCGCAAGGAAGACGCAACTCAGGAATCTTCTTTCAGCAGTTTATTCAGGCCCTTGATATTTTTTCTTCTCTCTTCTGGATGCCCCTCCCAGCCTTAATAAAGCATCTCAAGCCCCAATGCAAAGCTGCCACGTGGAGCTTTCTCATAGGGTAATAAGGGATTACGTGCCAACTCTCCAAAAAAGGAGTTGTTTATCACAGGCCACAGTGGAAGCCGGCGCCATCTTCTAATGGCGGCCACGGTCTATAGGAACGGCTCACCACACTGCAGGTGTTCCTGTCAGACCTGAAGGAATGTGGATTCCTCAAGCACACCAAGCGGCTCATAGCTGCTAGTTGCAACTGAAAGTTATTCCAACATTTCTTCCCCTTTTATTAAATTTGTTGCCAAAGAAGAACTATGATGAGAGAAGAAAGGAAAAGGGAAAAGCATAGAAAAAGGGGATAAGAACCAAGAAAGAGAAAAGGGGAAACATCCAGACATGGCTCATTCCTGTAACTGCAAATGTTTCCTGCTGTGGTGAGCAGGCAGTTGCTGTTGACTAGGTCTCTGTCTGTCACTTGGGTTCTAATCTGAGCTGGGAATGGGGAGCAAAGCAGCCATGGGGCAGGAGACCTCTCTCAGAAGGGGTGAAGAATTAGGTCTTTGCACAGGTGGGGGGAGTGAGGTTCTGTGCCTCACCTCTGTTGGCCCCCAAGTTTTCTCCTGATGGCCCCTCTGTGACTGTGCCTGTCTTAGGTTGTCCCTCCCTTGAGGTATCTTACCCATCATTGACTAACCAGCCATCCTCCGGGGCCAAACAGGGTAATGTGGAGTGTGCAAGGCATTGTCCCCGAGAGGGCTCTCTGTCTCCTTAATAGATAATGCCCCCGTGGCCTCCATGCCAGCATTTACCTTAAGATTGACAGACTCAGGTTTCTTCTTCATGGAGGGCCCAGCTCATAGCACTGGGCTGGTGAGGCTGCGTTCAGGAAGGAAGGAGAAAGGCCATAGACAGACAAACAGTGATACTGTGACAAAGCAGAGAGACACAGATGAAGAGGAGAGCAGTGCTAAGACCCAGGGCATGATCCCTCATAGAGAACTGGCCCTTAGTTGGTGTTACTTACATCTGGTCCATAGCCCCCATCCATATGGATGCGGGAGAGTCCATTATTCCAACACTGTCTTTTTCTTAAAAGATACATCCAGACAGCCTGTTTACCATAGAATCAATATATAATTGACTATTACAGTCAGTACAATTAATCTAGCTGTATGAGTGGACCTTCTAGTCCACACTGTAATGTACATTAAAGGTGGACCTGGGAAATGGGTCCATACAAGTCTTTTTATAATTTTTACTTACCTGACAAGCTCGTGAAGCTGCATGATTATAAACTCTGCAACTGGAAATTTACCTTCCTGTGCCAGGTTTCTCAGTTATTATCATGATGACTGGTTTAAACTCTCCTTTGATATCTGATTTAATTTACTGAATCATGTTCGATAACATAAAGACTCTCAATATTACAATTTAATAAAAAATTTTAAAATATTTTGTAAGATCTAGTGTGCATTTCTGGGGTCCTGTATTTCCCCTTTTCTTTAATAAAATTGAATAAAGGCTTGGCATAAGTCATGGTATCATTAGTTTAAGTTATATATTATAGTATAAGTATTTAAATGATAAGAATGGATTTACCTTTTATTGATTATTATAATTTTTAATATAGAGTAGTTGATTCATCCTAATAATTTAGAAAGAACCCTCAATCTCTTTTTGAGAGAAGGTCTCAACATATCTTTATATTTTATAATACTATCCTTTAAATAGGTATCTTTCAATTGTCTTTTAGAAAATATGATTAAGGTTATTTCCCAGTGTAGGGAGCAGTATATAAATCTTACTGTATTTTTTATAGATAATAGGTCCATCCAGAGAACTTATATAATATCAATGAATTTTTAAAGTTTGTAACCTTTATTGTTCAAAATTAATATATGACTTTAATTTGGAGAGCCTCAGTTCTAATAAAATGTTTTCCCAAATCTCATATAATTATCTAACAAAAAATATGTAAAAATCAACAGTGTCTTAGAATCATTCAAATTTAGTCTCAAAGGACAATTGTCAAAATTGGGATCTAAGTCAGTAGTTTAATATATTTACTGTTTAATCAAAGATGTGAATTTATTTACCAAAATTAAACTTTGCCTTAAACAGCAAGAGTCATTAGGCAATAAAGACCTTTTTTAAAAAGAAATAAACTTAACATTTTAATAGGTTTTGATCATGTCAAAATATGGACAAAATCTTAGCTCATATCAGCATAGTAAAATTAGAGAAATAGTGTGAAATATCCTTGAATTAATCAGTTAAAATTTTTATAGTCAGTCCAGTACATATAAATCTCTTTTTTAATTGTTTTAACTTTTTATATCATCTGTTTAGATAATAATATAAAAATCTTTTTATTTAGGAAAATATTTTATCATTAAAATCTAGACTATAAAGGCTTTGTTTTACCCAAAGATGATTTTTTTTTTTTTCCTTTTAGGATCTCCAATGTGTGCTTTCTCTCTGTTGAAGCATCTTTATCTTCTAGAATTTTTCCTAGTTATACTTTGGAACAATTTCTGAAAACCTTAGAATTTCAACATGGTACTGTACTTTTATAAGAAATATCAATGAAAATATAGTTAAAATCCTTAGATATTTCTGCAGACAGAATTATTTTTGTTTATCATCTTATAAGTTTGTACAATAACTTGAGAATTAGAAATTACTTGAAGGTTGTATTTTCACTTAAAAGAAAATTTATAGTAAAATAGATTTATCTCAAATATCTGTAACTAAAAGGCAGAGTATCTGATAAATGTACATATGAAATGTATAAATTATGGGTTTTCTGTTGAAGAAAAACAATTAGACAAATATATATTAACTAAACAATTAAACATATGCTAATTATTTTATACATTAACAACTACAGGTTATCTAAATATCTATAAAAATATATATTAAGAATAAGGACATAACTTATAATTGTATTAACCTTATGTAGCCACGTGGTTCTTAAAATATTTGCATCCATTTTAATTTATGTTGAATTAAGAGTGCACTCTTCTACGTGATGTCACTTAATGTAACTAAAATAAGATCCTTGTGCATACATATTTATTTCTTGTAATTGTATAGTCAGGAATGAGAATAAGGATTTTTTGTTCATCCCACAGGAACATTGCTGGCTTTTGTTCCTGTGGGGAGCAAATGCATCCCCATAACCTCCAAAATTAAAAGTAAAATACAAAGAAGCACTTTTGATACCTCTCATCAATAGAACATTATTTAGTAACACAACTATAGAGAAAAGTCAGGTTATTTAACTCAAAACTAACTTAAATTTAGGGCTGCAACATAGAAACACTAAACATTCTTTAATATTTAAATTGGAGTCCCCATAGGAGCCAGTATTTGTTGCTTTTGTCCCAGCGGCTTGAAAACTCAGACCTTTTGCCCCACGTTGGGCGCCAATTCTGGGGTTTCTGTTAGCGACTAAAAGGCTCAGGGGTCACTCCAGGAAAACTGGGTTGACTGAGCTGCACAAAATAACCACACAAGAGACACAAATACCTTTTTCTTTGGGGTTGCTGTGACGGCTCCTCTGACCTTAAGGGTCCTCAGGAAGAGAAAGAGAGAGAGAGAGAGAGAGAGAGAGAGAGAGAGAGAGAGAGAGAGCACTGACCCCTTTTATTGAGGAGAAGCTATTCAAATGAGGCAAGGGGTCAGGTTTCAGGGGGCTGAGTCTATCTTCATGATGTCCCCTGTCAGCAGGTTGACTGACACCTGGGTAGGCCACACCCAAGGGCACAGTAAGAGAAGGGGACACACACAAGGCACTTCCATGGAAGATTCTACCCTAAACACAGAGCAAGGGGTTATATTACAAAGGAACAGGTGAGAATAGCTTCACCCATGGGGCTGTAAGGAAGACAAACCTGGGCAGGAAGACACAAGTCACTCGAACCCTAGAAGAGCAGGACAGTCTAGCAGCATGGGTGCCTATGCCACATCGCCCAGCAGGAGAGTTAACTCAGTCATGTGCGAGGTTGGTCTCCCACACATCCCCATACCTATTTTGAATTTAATTTAGAGACAGGGTCTCACTGAGTTGCTTAGTTCCTCACCATTTCTAAGACTTGCTTTGAACTTGTGATTCTCCTGTCTCAGCCTCCCTAGCTTCTGGGATTATAGGCATGTACCACCATATCTGGCTATATTTTATTTTGAGACAGGGTCTTGCTAAGTTGCTTAAGATCTTGCTAAGATGCTGAGGCTGGCTTTGAGCTTACCATCCTCTTGCTAATGTGATTATTGGTGTACACCACTGAACCTGGCAAAATTTTAATTTTTATTAACAAAAACTACTCAGAAATGTGTGTGTGTGCACAAAACTAAGCAATCCATTCCCCACTTCACTATCAGATATCCTGAGAAAGGCAAATCTAGGAAATAGACCACACGGTGACTGAAAATGGTGGATTCTCAATGGATGTTGAACAAATATCTGCAGAAAAAAAAAGTGGAAGGGGATGCATTTCAATGAGTGTTCTTTCTAGAATGATAAAGACAAAATATAATATAAGAATAAGTGGCCTGGCTTATTACGTATCTCACCTGTAATCTCAGCAGCTCAGGAGGCTGAGGCAGGATCGCTAGTTCAAAGCCAGCCTCAGCCATTTAGGAGGCTCTAAGTGACTCAGCAAAACACCGACTCTAAGTAAAATACAAAAAAGGGCTGGGGATGTGGCTCAGCCCCTAGGTTCAGTCCCCATTAACAAAAGGAAAAAAAAAAGAATAAGTTATAAATGCTAGAGCCAAAAGGTAGCATGAGAGGAGAGAAAATGAAAGATAGTAACACACAAAGTAGCTAATATTTATGAAATATTTTTACATTTTTCTAATATTTCTATTTAAAGCCTTAGGCATTATTCACATGTGGCTATTGAGCATTTAAAATGTATTCAGTATATAGGTGACTGTATGACCAATGTGATTCTGCAATCTGTACAATCAGAAAAATGAGAAATTATACCCCAATTGATTCAAATGTATGAATTGCCAAGATCATTGTAATGTCATGTGTAGCTAATAAAAAAAATGTATTCAGTGGGTGTAAACATAAAATGTCCACCAGGTTTAATATGAAAAAAAAATGTAAACTATTTCATGAATGGTTTTTAATATTTCTTAAATTCATAATACATTTTCAAACATTAAATTAAAGCAAATATCAAAATTATTGCCACTTCTTTTTCATGCCTTTTAAGTTTGGCTTAGAAATCTTAAAACTACATCTGTGGCTCACATCTGTGCCTAGCATTACGTTTTTATTGGACAGCACTACCAACCTAAGAGCTTTGGCATTGTCCTATCTCATTTAATCTTCCAAATCATCTAAAAAATCAAAAAACTATTCAATACAAGGTGAATTATAAATAAACTATCTAGACTTACCCCGTAAGTAAAGAACTTGCTCTAAAGTCAAATCACATGGACACAGAGAATAAGGCTGTAGGATGGATGAAGGCAATGAATGAATTGCCAGGTTGAGTCAGTTAAATATCTTTCCTTATTACCAAGAGTATAAACACAAACTTGTCAATTCTGGACTCAAAAATTTTTACAAATTGCAATGATGAGGATCTAAGGGGAAGAGTAAAATTATGTTACTAGGTGTTATTTAAGAAGCTAAACTTGTTCTTCTCAGGTATTTCTGTTGCCATTTCCACAGTAATGCCACTTGAAGGCTGCTTAATGAGCTGTTCCAATTGTCCCCAAATGCAAAGAGTAATTCCAAACAACAGCATCACTCAACTAGTATTCTCTTTCCCTACGAAAGAGAACAAGCAGGTTAGGCTTTGAACTTCTGGAAGCCACCGTTTGGATTTCCCATGAAGAGGAAGTCTTCGTGTAAGTTCCCACACGTTTCTACTTCCAGGTGATATGCAAACATCAGCACAAAATGCCATGAGAGCAAATGATGGCACTTTGATGTGCAGCCAGTCATGCCTTGGCCCTGAAGTTGTTTAATCACATGCCACACACAGTGAGGCACTGGCCAAAGGGTCTCTGGGCACCTACTCAACTGAGTGCCCTTAAATCAAAGGCTAGGGAATAGACTTCTACAGGTTAATAAAAGACATGCCTCACTCTTTCATGCAAAGAAAGAAATGATATTTTTCTCTAAATCAGTGGGATATCTGTTATGGAAAACTGTTTATTCTGAGAGCTTCCAATCCTGCTTCATTGCTGGGAGTCACTAGGGGTGACTGCTCTGTGTGGTGGTGGGGTCTGTGCTGTACCTCGTGGGTCTGAGCAGTCCCCTTTGAAACAAGAGAGGAAGGATTCTCAGCATCACCAGTGGGAGCCTCAGAGGCTTCAGGTAAGCAGTGCTCCAATATTTGGCAAAAGGAAGCAGAGAGTTAGAATTTCTCCTTGTGGTGGATGTGGGGGATGAAGAAAGTGGATTTAAGATGATTTGCAGCATAAATGTGGTTAGGTTTTCTGCGGTGGGGCTAGAAGAATGACGGACCTTTAGACTTCTAATGCTCTGTACATTTTAAGGTCAAAACATCCTCCAAGTGGTCCTCTCAGGTGTCCATATGGAGACAAAGAGTTCTAACATGCCCTTGTGTTATATATTTTAAAACTTACACAAAATTTTAAATGTTTTTTGGTTTTAAAAAACGTTATGAAATTTTGTGTTTTAAGGAGAGAGGAGGCAGAAAAAGAAACAGAGGAAACGACTATTTAAAAGTTAATGGTCAAAATAGTCTTTCATAAGAAAAGATTCAGGAAAAGCCATTTTACTTTTATGCCAATAAAGTGCACCAGACATGGGAGTGTTTAAAAATATCTTGGTGATAAATAATATATTTAATTGAAGGTATAAGAAAAAAAATGATAGGTATCCAGTTGAACATATTCTCTCCATTGTTCATATTGCATCACAGATTCTGGGAAGAAACTTCTACAAGGAAATCCCTCTAACACTACTCTGGGAACATTAGCAGGAAGTGGGAGCGATAAATCAGAAAGGCGAAGGGAACATAATTGACGCTGGAGGCAGCTAGAGGAAGGCAGGAGGATATCAAAGCATTCAAAGAACAAGAAAAACAAGACGGTTTGGATGACATCAGTGGGAAGAAAATAACTTGGGACACACCAACAAAAGATGCTCAAAGATGATTTGACAGCTCATCAGTGCTATGAATGCAGGAACAAACTCTCCATACTTATTTGCTGCAAGATCTACTGTTATGGCACGAGGCAGGCAATGTGTTCAAGGACAAATGCTTCCTTCCAGACAAACTGAATTTTAATCTCTTGGTTGGAAAATATTTACTGAGCACCTGCTTTGTAAGGTACTGCAGGTGATGCGAAGATGTCTAAAAGAAAGATTTTATGAGTTGGTCTCCTGGTAGGGGGGGTGAGGCACAGACACCCGAGTCTCCTCAATTTGTCGTCGAGCCAGAGGGGAGGAGCCGGGCCGCCGCCAGCGCCCGGAGCAGGCCCAGCGGCTCGCCAGCGTGGTGACCGCGTGCCCCAATTGGAGAGGGGGCGGAGCGGAGCCACCACCCTCACCCGCAAGGTGGGCAGACCCGCGACCCAGTGGTACATAGGCGTGGTAGGAGGGGCAGGGCAGAGCTGCCGCCCGCGCTTGCAAGGTAAACAGACCTGTCACAGACTGGCGGGTCAGGCCCAGTGGCCTGCCAGTGTGGTACACACATCACCCCAACTGGAGTAGGGGCAGAGCAGATCCTTCTCCCATGCCCGGATCAGGCCCTGCCGGTGTGGTGGCCACGTGACCCCAATTGGAGTGGGGGCGGAGCGGAACCGCCACCCGTGCCCGCAGGGTGAGCAGACCTGTGACCAACCTGCAGATCAGGCCCAGGGGTCCGCAGGCGTGGTAGGAGGAGCAGGGCAGATCCGCCGCCCGCACCTCCAAGGTAGGCAGACCTGCGACAGACTGGTGGATCAGGCCCAGGAGCCTGCCGGCGTGGTACACACACCACCCTAATTGGAGTAGGGGCAGAGCAGAGTCGCCGCCCGTGCCAGGAACAGGCCCAGCGTCCTGCAGGCGGGGTAGTCACGACACGACAATTGGAGTAGGGGCAGAGCAGAGCCGCCACCCGTGCCCGAAAGGTGGGCAGATCTGCGACCGACCAGCGGGACAGGCCCAGTGGCCTGCCGGTACGACAGACACGTCACCCCATTTGGAGTAGGGGCAGAGTAGAGCCGCCTCCCGCGCCTGCAGGGTAGGCAAACCTGCAACCGACCGGCGGATCAGACCCGGTGGCCTGCAGGCGTGGTACACTCGTCACCCCAATTGGAGTAGGGGCAGAACAGAGCCGCCGCCAGCGCCCAGAACAGGCCCAGTGACCTACCGGCGTGGTAGCCACGACACCCCAATTGGAATAAGGAGAGAGCAGAGCCGCCGCCCGCGCCTGTAGGAAAGATACGCAAGCAGTATGAAAAGACAAGGAAAGAAAGGACCACAAGCAATGCAGGTCAACGCAACTTTAGAAGAGGTAACAGCTGCAGCAGATGGAATGTCAGATAAAGAATTCAGGATATACATGCTTCAGATGATCTGGAGTATCAAGGAAGACATTAGACAGCAAAATCAGACAATGAAAGATCACTTCGACAATGAATTACGCAAACAAATCCAGGAAGCAAAGGATCAACTATACAGGGAGACAGAGGTTATAAAAAACAAACAAACAGAAATCCTAGAAATGCAGGAAGCAATAAACCAACTTAAAAACTCAATGGAGAATACTACCAGCAGAGTAGAACACTTAGAAGATACAACATCAGACAATGAAGATAAAGTATTTCAACTGGAAAAGAACATAGACAGCTCAGCAAGACTGTTAAGAAACCATGAGCAGAACATCCAAGAAATATGGGATAACATTAAGAGACCAAACTTAAGAGTCATTGGGATACAGGAAGGTACAGAGCTCCAAACCAAAGGAATGAGCAGTCTATTCAATGAAATAATACGAGAAAACTTCCCAGACTTGAAGAATGAGACAGAATCCCAAATCCTAGAAGCCTACAGGACGCCGAACGTGCAAAATCATAAGAGATCCACACCAAGACACATTATAATGAAGATGCCCAACATACAGAATAAGGAGAGAATTTTAAAAGCTACAAGAGAAAGGAAGCAGATTACATTTAGGGGTAAGCCAATCAGGATAACAGCTGATCTTTCAACACAGACTCTGAAAGCTAGAAGATCCTGGAATAACATATTTCAAACACTGAAAGAAAATGGGTTCCAATCAAGAATTGTGTATCCAGCGAAATTAAGCTTCAGGATGGAAGATGAAATTAAAACCTTCCACGATAAACAAAAGTTTAAAGAATTCGCAGCTAGAAAACCATCTCTTCAAAACATCCTTGGCAAAACATTACAGGAAGAGGAAATGGAAAATAACAAAAACCAACAGTGGGAGGTAGGACAGTAAAGGGGGGGGGGAATAATCAAAGAGGAAAACAAACCATGTTTAGTAACAGAAATAAACAAATATGGCTGGAAGAACAACCCATATCTCAATAATAACCCTAAATGTTAATGGCTTAAACTCACCAATTAAGAGACACAGGATAGTAGAATGGATCACAAAACAAGACCCAACAATATGCTGCCTACAGGAGACGCATTTGATAGGAAAAGACATACATAGGCTGAAGGTGAAAGGTTGGGAAAAATCATATCACTCATATGGACTTCGGAAACAAGCAGGAGTGTCCATACTCATATCAAATAAAATAGATTTCAAACCAAAGTTAATCAAAAGGGATAAAGAGGGACACTACATACTGCTTAAGGGAACCATACACCAACAAGACATAACAATCATAAATATTTATGCCCCAAACAATGGTGCAGCTATGTTCGTCAAACAAACTCTTCTCAAGTTCAAGAGTCTAATAGACGCCATACCATAATCATGGGAGACTTCAACACACCTCTCTCACCACTGGACAGATCTTCCAAACAAAAGTTGAATAAGGAAACTGTAGAACTCAATAACACAATTAATAACCTAGACTTAATTGACACATATAGAGTATACCACCCAACATCAAGCAGTTATACTTTTTTCTCAGCAGCACATGGATCCTTCTCAAAAATAGATGATATATTATGTCACAGGGCAACTCTTAGACAATATAAAGGAGTAGAGATAATACCATGCATCTTATCTGATCATAATGGAATGAAACTGAAAATCAACGATAAAAGAAGGAAGGAAAAAGCATACATCACTTGGAGAATGAACAATAGGTTACTGAATGATCAATGGGTTATAGAAGACATCAAGGAGGAAATTAAAAAATTCTTAGAGATAAATGAAAACACAGACACAACATATCGGAATCTATGGGACACATTGAAAGCAGTTCTAAGAGGAAAATTCATTGCTTGGAGTTCATTCCTTAAAAAAAGAAAAAACCTATTTTGATGCCTTTAATTTCTTTCGTCTGTCTAATTGCTCTGGCCAGTGTTTCGAGAACTATGTTGAACAGAAGTGGTGAGAGAGGGCATCCCTGTCTTGTTCCAGATTTTAGAGGGAATGCCTTCAATTTTTCTCCATTCAGAATGATGCTAGCCTGAGGCTTAGCATAGATTGCTTTTACAATATTGAGGTATGTTCCTGTTATCCCTAGTTTTTCTAGAGTTTTGAACATAAAGGGATGCTGTACTTTGTCGAATGCTTTTTCCGCATCTATCGAGATGATCATATGGTTCTTATCTTTAAGTCTATTGATGTGGTGAATAACATTTATTGATTTCCGTATATTGAACCAGCCTTGCATCCCAGGGATGAATCCTACTTGATCATGGTGCACAATTTTTTTGATATGTTTTTGTATCCGAGTCGCCAGAATTTTATTGAGGATTTTTGCATCTAGGTTCATTAGAGATATTGGTCTGTAGTTTTCTTTCTTTGAAGTGTCTTTGTCTGGTTTAGGTATCAGGGTGATGTTGGCCTCGTAGATTGAATTTGGAAGTTCTCCCTCTTTTTCTATTTCCCGAAGTAGCTTGAAAAGTATTGGTATTAGTTCCTCTCTAAAGGTTTTGTAAAACTCTGCTGTATACCCATCCGGTCCTAGGCTTTTCTTAGTTGGTAGTCTTTTGATGGTTTCTTCTATTTCCTCAATTGATATTGGTCTGTTTAGGTTGTCTATATCCTCCTGACTCAATCTGGGCAGATCATATGACTTAAGAAATGTATCTATGCCTTCACTATCTTCTAATTTATTGGAGTATAAGGATTCAAAATAATTTTTGATTATCTTCTGTATTTCTGAAGTGTCTGTTGTGATATTGCCTTTTTCATCCCGTATGCTAGTAATTTGACTTCTCTCTCTTCTTCTCTTCGCTAGCATCGCTAAGGGTCTGTCGATTTTGTTTATTTTTTCAAGGAACCAACTTTTAGTTTTGTCAATTTTTTTAATTGTTTCTTTTGTTTCGATTTCATTAATTTCAGCTCTGATTTTAATTATTTCTTGCCTTCTACTTCTTTTGCTGTTGTTTTGCTCTTCTTTTTCTAGGATTTTGAGATGAAGAATGAGATCATTTATTTGTTGGTTTTTTCTTTTTTTAAGGAATGAACTCCAAGCAATGAATTTTCCTCTTAGAACTGCTTTCAGTGTGTCCCATAGATTCCGATATGTTGTTCCGATATGTTCCGATATGTTAACCCACTTGAATCAAATTGTGAAATATGATATATCAAGAACTATGTAATGTTTTGAACAGCCAACAATAAAAAATTTAAAAAAAAAAAGAAAAAACCAACAAATAAATGATCTCATACTTCATCTCAAAATCCTAGAAAAAGAAGAGCAAAACAACAGCAAAAGAAGTAGAAGGCAAGAAATAATTAAAATCAGAGCTGAAATTAATGAAATCGAAACAAAAGAAACAATTGAAAAAATTGACAAAACTAAAAGTTGGTTCTTTGAAAAAATAAACAAAATCGACAGACCCTTAGCCATGCTAGCGAAGAGAAGAAGAGAGAGAACTCAAATTACTAGCATACGGGATGAAAAAGGCAATATCACAACAGACACTTCAGAAATACAGAAGATAATCAAAAACTATTTTGAATCCTTATACTCCAATAAATTAGAAGATAGTGAAGGCATAGATAAATTTCTTAAGTCATATGATCTGCCCAGATTGAGTCAGGAGGATATAGACAACCTAAACAGACCAATATCAATTGAGGAAATAGAAGAAACCATCAAAAGACTACCAACTAAGAAAAGCCCAGGACCGGATGGGTATACAGCAGAATTTTACAAAACCTTTAAAGAAGAACTAATACCAATACTTTTCAAGCTACTTCAGGAAATAGAAAAAGAGGGAGAACTTCCAAATTCATTCTATGAGGCCAACATCACCCTGATACCTAAACCAGACAAAGACTCTTCAAAGAAAGAAAACTACAGACCAATATCTCTAATGAACCTAGATGCAAAAATCCTCAATAAAATTCTGGCGAATCAGACACAAAAACATATCAAAAAAATTGTGCACCATGATCAAGTAGGATTCATCCCTGGGATGCAAGGCTGGTTCAATATACGGAAATCAATAAATGTTATTCACCACATCAATAGACTTAAAGATAAGAACCATATGATCATCTCGATAGATGCGGAAAAAGCATTCGACAAAGTACAGCATCCCTTTATGTTCAAAACTCTAGAAAAACTAGGGATAACAGGAACATACCTCAATATTGTAAAAGCAATCTATGCTAAGCCTCAGGCTAGCATCATTCTGAATGGAGAAAAATTGAAGGCATTCCCTCTAAAATCTGGAACAAGACAGGGATGCCCTCTCTCTCCACTTCTGTTCAACATAGTTCTCGAAACACTGGCCAGAGCAATTAGACAGACGAAAGAAATTAAAGGCATAAAAATAGGAAAAGAAGAACTTAAATTATCACTATTTGCAGATGATATGATTCTATACCTAGCAGACCCGAAAGGCTCTACAAAGAAACTATTAGAGCTAATAAATGAATTCAGCAAAGTGGCAGGATATAAAATCAACACGCATAAATCAAAGGCATTCCTGTATATCAGCGACAAATCCTCTGAAATGGAAATGAGGACAACCACTCCATTCACAATATCTTCAAAAAAAATAAAATACTTGGGAATCAACCTAACAAAAGAGGTAAAAGACTTATACAATGAAAACTACAGAACCCTAAAGAGAGAAATAGAAGAAGATCTTAGAAGATGGAAAAATATACCCTGTTCATGGATAGGCAGAACTAACATCATCAAAATGGCGATATTACCAAAAGTTCTCTATAGGTTTAATGCAATGCCAATCAAAATCCCAATGGCATTTCTTGTAGAAATAGAGAAAGCAATCATGAAATTCATATGGAAAAATAAAAGACCCAGAATAGCAAAAACAATGTTAAGCAGGAAGTGTGAATCAGGCGGTATAGCGATACCAGACTTCAAACTATACTACAGAGCAATAGTAACAAAAACAGCATGGTACTGGTACCAAAACAGGCGGGTGGACCAATGGTACAGAATAGAGGACACAGAAACCAATCCACAAAACTACAACTATCTTATATTTGATAAAGGGTCTAAAAGCATGCAATGGAGGAAGGATAGCATCTTCAACAAATGGTGCTGGGAAAACTGGAAATCCATATGCAACAAAATGAAACTGAATCCCTTTCTCTCGCCATGCACAAAAGTTAATTCAAAATGGATCAAGGAGCTTGATATCAAATCAGAGACACGCCGTCTGATAGAAGAAAAAGTTGGCTACGATCTACATTCGGTGGGGTCAGGCTCCAAATTCCTCAATAGGACACCCATAGCACAAAAGTTAATAACTAGAATCAACAAATGGGACTTACTCAAACTAAAAAGTTTTTTCTCAGCAAAAGAAACAATAAGAGAGGTAAATAGGGAGCCTACATCCTGGGAACAAATCTTTACTCCTCACACTTCAGATAGAGCCCTAATATCCAGAGTATACAAAGAACTCAAAAAATTAGAAAATAAGAGAACAAACAACCCAATCAACAAATGGGCCAAGGACCTGAACAGACACTTCTCAGAGGAGGACATACAGTCAGTCAACAAGTACATGAAAAAATGCTCACCATCTCTAGCTGTCAGAGAAATGCAAATCAAAACCACCCTAAGATACCATCTCACTCCAGTAAGATTGGCAGCCATTATGAAGTCAAACAACAACAAGTGCTGGCAAGGATATGGGGAAAAGGGTATACTTGTACATTGCTGGTGGGACTGCAGATTGGTGCAGCCAATTTGGAAAGCAGTATGGAGATTTCTTGGAAAGCTGGGAATGGAGCCACCATTTGACCCAGCTATTCCCCTTCTTGGTCTATTCCCTAAAGACCTAAAAAGAGCATGCTACAGGGACACTGCTACATCGATGTTCATAGCAGCACAATTCACAATAGCAAGACTGTGGAACCAACCTAGATGCCCTTCAATAGATGAATGGATAAAAAAATGTGGCATTTATACACAATGGAGTATTACTCTGCATTAAAAAATGACAAAATCATAGAATTTGCAGGGAAATGGATGGCATTAGAGCAGATTATGCTAAGTGAAGCTAGCCAATCCCTAAAAAACAAATGCCAAATGTCTTCTTTGATATAAGGAGAGTAACTAAGATCAGAGTAGGGACGAAGAGCAGGAGAAGAAGATTAACATTTAACAGGGATGAGAGGTGGGAGGGAAAGGGAGAGAGAAGGGAAATTGCATGGAAATGGAAGGAGACCCTCAGGGTTATACAAAAGTACATACAAGAAGAAGTGAGGGGAAAGGGAAAAATAATACAAGGGGGACAAATGAATGACAGTAGAGGGGGCAGAGAGAGAAGAGGGGAGGGGAGGGGAGGGGGGATAGCAGAGGATAGGAAAGGCAGCAGAACACAACAGACACTAGTATGGCAATATGTAAATCAATGGATGTGTAACTGATGTGATTCTGCAATCTGTGTATGGGGTGAAGGTGGGAGTTCATAACCCACTTGAATCAAAGTGTGGAATATGATATGTCAAGAAATTTGTAATGTTTTGAACAACCAACAATAAAAAATTTTAAAAAAAGAAATTAAACTATGAATGACAGATTTCTACCATGGAATAAAAGGTTAATATTTAAAAATATTTAGATATGTCTATTTGCACTAACATGAAAAAGTCAACTTATTAAAGAAGTTACAAAACATTACATATAATCATATATACATATTTTAATACCACTGTATCTTTGTGTATATATAATATAGATGTATATTATATATGTATATATGTGTATTTTATATATATGAATGAAAATGCACAGCATAAGTTCTCAATTATGAAACAGGTGTTTGTGATTACCCCTGGGGAATAAAATAGGTTGCATACACTCATGAATATGTTGGTCTTTTGCTTTTAACTCCGCACACTTCTGCCTTGTTGAAATCTTTACAGTAGTGATGCATTCCTGTAAGAACAATGTAAAAATAAAGTTGTTTCCTTAATTAACTCAAAAAAAAAAGATTTTATTTTATAGAAGGGTTTATAGTCTACTTCCAAATGGAAAACCCTCAGGTAAAAACTTAAGTTCAAAACTACATTTAATTGGACAAAAATTGAAAATATTCCCTCTAAAAATTAGAACATGATAAGAATGCCCTCTCTTACCACTTCTATTCAACATAGCTCTGGAAACTCTGGTCAGAGCAATTAGACAAAATAAATTAAAGGGATATGAATAAGAAAAGAAGAACTCAAACTCTCACTATTTGCTGATGACATGATTCTATATTTAAAAGATCAAAAAAATTCCACCAGAAAACTTCTAGAACTAATAAATAAATTCTGCAAAGTAGCAGGATATAAAATCAACACCCATATATCAAATGCATTTCTATACATCAGTGATAAATCCACTGAAAGAGAAATTAGGAAAACTATCCCATTCACAATAGTGTCAAAAAAAAAAAAAAACTTGAAGATCAATCTAACAAAAGAGGTGAAAGACCTCTACAATGAAAACAACAGAACATTAAAAAAAGAAATTGAAGATCTTAGATGAAAAGATCTCCCATACTCTTAGATAGGAAGAATTAATATTGTAAAAATGACCATAATACCAAAAGCATTATACAGTCTTAATGTAATCCCTATGAAAATCCCAATGACATTCTTCATAGAACTAGAAAAAGCAATCATGAAATTCATTTGAAAAAATAAGTGACACATAATAGCCAAAGTAATACTTTGCAAGAAAAGTAAAGCAGGAGGCATTATATACCAGACCTTAAACTATACTACAGAGCTATAGTAACAAAAACAACATGGTATTGGCACCAAAATAGACACATAGCCAAATGGTACAGAATAGAAGACACAGAGACAAACCCACATAAATACAGGTATCTTATACTAGATAAAAGTGCCAAAAACATTCATTAGAGAAAAGATAGCCTCTTCAACAAACGGTGCTGGAAAAACTGGAAATCCATACATAATAAGATGAAACTAAACCCTTATCTCTCACCCTGCAAAAAACTCAGCTCAAAGTGGATCAAAGACTTAGGTAGTAGAACACAGTCCCTGTGCCTAATGTAAGAAAAAGTAGGCTCAAATCTTTACATGTATCTTAGGAACTGAATTTCTTAACAAGGCTCCTAAAGTGTAAGAAATAAAATCAAGAATCAATAAATGGGATGGATCAAACTAAAAGCTTCTTCTCAGCAAAAGAAATAATAAATAACATGAAGAGAGAGCTTACAGAATGTTAAAAAAAATCTTTAACATATGCACCTCTCAGCTAGAGCACTAATCTTCAGGATATATAAAGAACTCAAAAAATGCAACACCAAAAAAACCAAATAACCCAATCAATAAATGGCTAAGGAACCGAACAGACACTTCACAGAAGATATACAATCAGTCATTCAACAAATATATGAAAAAATTTTAACATCTCTAGCAATTAGAAAAATGCACATCAAAACTACTCTTAAGATTTCATTTTACTCCAGTCACAACAGTAATTATTAAAAATACAAGCAACAATAAATATTGGCAAGGATGTGGGGGAAAAAGGTACACTCATACATTGCTGGTGGGGCTGCAAATTTGTACAACCATTATGGAAAGTGGAATGGAGATTCATTGGAAAACTTATAATGGAGCCACCATTTGACCCAGCTATCTCACACCTCAGTTTATACCCAAAGGATTTTAAATCAGCACACTACAGTGACACAGGCACATCAATGTTTACAGTAGCTCAATTCACAATGGCCAGATTATGGAACAAACCTAGATGCCCCTCAACAAATGAATGGATAAAGAAAATACACAATGAAATATTACTCAGCCTTAAAGAAGAATGAAATTATGGCATTTGCTGGTAATGGATGGAGCTGGAGAATCCCCCAAAACCATAGACTGAATGTGGATGCTCATTCACAATAAGGGGAATGGGGGCTGGGAAAAATAGAGGTACTTTGGATTAGGCAGAGGGGAGTGAAGGGAGGGGAAGGGTTTGGGGTTAGGAAGGATAGTAGAATGAATCAGACATTATTATCCTATGTACAATATGATTACATGACTGGTGTGTTTCCACATCATGTACAACCAGAAGAATCAGAAGTTATACTTCTTTATGTATGATGTGTCAAAACATTCTACTGTCATGTATAACTAATTAGAACAAATTTTAAAAAAGGAAAAAGCAACTACATTTTAAAATATTATGCACTTTTCTCTGGAATACTCTTCTAGGTCCTACAAAGATTTCTACTGAACAGGGCTTTCAGTCATAACCAGTTACTTATCGTTATGAACAATCTAAGCTTTCATATAGATTCAATCTACTTTTGTCCATAGTTTAAAATACCTCATCTCTATACCTAAGATGTCTTTGAGTGTGCAAGTCAGCAATATCTCAGAGGATCTGGGATCATGAAAAGGTTAGTTTGGGAGAAAAATACATTTCAAGGAAATAGATGCAAAACCTAGTACCTAATTAACCAACATAGCTTTCCTTAAACCTAATCAAAATTCTTCCTGCAGCAATTCTGACTCACTCACTTGGCCTCTGCATAATTTAGCTCATCCTTTCATCAAAAAATATTCTTCACATAAACTGCAATCAAGTTCTTCATCTAAGCAAAACAAAGAACATTAATTCCTTAAACATCTACCCACCCTGTCTCTAGAAGATGTATACCTTGAGTAAGGTTGCCTGAAAGAAGTGCAGAATAGACGGTGAAATTTGAATTTCAATAAAACAGAAATAATTTTAATGTAAGTTTGTCCCAAATACCACATGGGACAAATATTGCATGGAATACACATATACCAAAATGTACTTATTGTTTCTCTGAACCTCTGAATAACCGGATATCCTGTTTTTTTATTTGCTAAGTGTGAAGACCTTAAATCTCAACAAACTGCTTAAAGGAAAGTTGAAAATAAAATGGAATTCAAATGTTTTTATTTTGAAATAAAAAAGAATGGGTATTAATTAATGGACGGCCTATTTAAAATTTAAATTATAAACTGCTTATTGGGCAGCTCACAAGATCAGAAGTAAAGATTACCATTTCAGGAATGTTTGAAGCATTTTTAATTTATTTGGCTGTTTACATTCAAGGACAGAGTGTCCTCTGGCTGGAGAACTGTCATGTCATGGACTATATTAAGAGACTTTTAAACCAACTCACTGCTTCATGTTCCCTTTTTGTGTGGAAGATACCATGTGTTTTCCTGTTCATCTAAAGTACCAATATCAAGGAGCATTGTTCCTTGGGGGACAGGCTGCTTAACTTAGAAACTCTTGTCAGATACTTAGTGACTCACTGATTCCTCCCTGAGAGGTGGCTGCAACATACATGTAAGTACACTTTTTCTGTTTACCAAAAGATTTCTTTCTAGAGATACATGAAATGAAAAACAGGAAAACATATGTTTTCAAGAGACTTGATAGTGAAATGAAATCTGAACTATATGCTAAGAAGTGTTCCGAGAAAGGAGAATATTAAGCAAAGAAAAAAAAAAAAACACACACAAAAAGACATGTATGAGGAAGCTGAGGCTGAGGGAGCAAAGATAAGATTGGAAAATGACTATAAAAATTTTGAGGAGAAGGGTACACTCACACCTTGTTAGTGGGACTGCAAATTGGTGCATCCACTCTCAAAAACAGTATTGAGATTCCTCAGAAAACTTGGAATAGAACACCATTTAACCCAGTTACCCCACTCCTCTTTCTATACCCAAAGGACTTAAAATCAGCATACCATAGAGACACAGCCACAGCAATATTTATAGCAGCTCAATTCACAATAGCTAAACTATGGAAACAACTTAGGTGTTTTTTAATGTATGAATGGATAAAGAAAATGTGGCACATATACACATGGAATATTACTTATTACTTGGCCATAAAAAAACACTTTATATTTGCCAGTAAATGGATGGGTCTGGAGACTTTTATGCTTACTGAAATAAGCCAATTCCCCCCAAACCAAAGACCATTGTTCTCTCTGATATGTGGATGCTAACACACAATAAGGAGGCAGAGGGAAGAATAGCAGTTCAGTGGATTAGACAAAGGGAAATGAAGGGAAGGGAGGGGAAATAAGTAAGATAGTAGAATGAATTGGGCATAACTTGCCTCTATGTTCATATACAAACACACCAGCAGTGAAACTCCACATCATGTATAACCATAAGAATGGGATTCTAATAGTCCATGTATGTATACTATGTCAAAATATACTCTATGTAAAAAAAAATAAATAAATAAAATGTTTTGAGAGACTTGAGGATCATTAAATGCTAAAATAAAGTATGTCTAATAGTAAAATAAAAATCATTAAAAGTGTTGAATATTCAGTACAATAAGATACAGTAGGTTTTAAAAGATAGTAGATGTGATTTGACACTATTCATTTATCCATCCATTCATTAATTTATTTGTTACTAATCAGTAAATCTTTGTCAAGAATCTCTTACAAGTCACATACTTTTCCAGGTCCTGGGAATACAGCTATAAATACAAACTACCCAGTTTCTAGTCTATGCAACCTGCTTGGAAAACTAAAAATTAATGACTATTACAGCCCAGCATGTAAGAAATCATCCCTCCATTCTTACAAGTAAAAAGCCAAACAAACTGAAAAAGTAACAATTCTTCTTGGACCAATCAGAGAAGTGAGGTCCCAGGGTAAACCATTCCCCTAAAGAGAAACAGTTGAATACACAGAATCACAATGTATGAGGGCAGAACCCCCCTAGCAGACACCTCTGTAGGAACTTGAGCCAGGGTAGGAAGACCTATACTACAGCTGAGGAACTGCAGTGCAGTGGGGTCAATTCTGAGTCAAAGACCCCAGCGGGACACGATCTTCGGGAGCCTCAGCACTTGCTTATCTCCAGGAGATTGACCAAGGTCCCAGGACAAGTATCTGAGGAAATTCCCCTCATGCTTCTGGCAGAGGGAAGGGAAAAGTATCACTTCACATGGGTCAGAGCATCCTGCTCCTCTTAAGGAGGACCTGGCAGCATTTGCTGTGGCAATGTTCTGGATTTCTGCCCTTCTAGTAGGTACCTAGTGGTATGTCATTATTGTTTTAATTTGCATCTCCCTAATGACAAATCATATGGAGCATATTTTCATATGGTTATTTGCCATCTATATTTAATCTTTGGTGAGGTATTTGTTCAGGTCTTCAGTGTATTTTAAAATAGGAATGTTTGATTTTTTTTTTTTACTGCTGTTTTTTAACAATTTTTTTTTTTATATTTTGGGTAACAGTCCTTTATCAGTTGTGTCTTTTATGAATAGTCTCTTTTGACCTATGGCCTATCTTCTCATTCTCTTAACAATGTCTTTCACAGGACAAAGGTGTTCAATTTTGCCACACACAGTGGTGCACACCTGTAATCCCAGTGGCTCAGGAGGTTGAGGCAGGAAGATTATGAGTTCAAAGTCAGCCTCTGAAACTTAGTGAGGACTTAAGCAACTTATTGAGACCCTGTCTCTAATTAAAAAGGGGATATGGCTCAGTGGTAAAAAAAGCACCCCTGTGTTCAATCCCTGCTACAAAACAAAAACAAAACAAAACAACAACAACAAAAAAGGGGTGGGGGGGTAGAGGCTCAATTTTAATGAATTCCAGCTTACCAATTATTTAATTTATAGATTTATAAATTGTGCCTTTGATTTTGGGTCTCAAATGTTATCATCATACAACAAATCTAAGTCTTCTCCTATGTTATTTTCTGGCAGTTTTATTGTTTCACATTTAACACTTCGGTCTATGATCCACTTTGAGCTCATTTTTTGTGATAGGCGTAAAATATGAGTCTAATTTATTTCAATATATGGATGCCCAGTTTTTCTAATACCATTTATTGAAAAGACTATCTTCACTGTATTGTATCATCTTTGCTCCTTTGTGAAAGTTTTGAAAATGATTGCCTTCTAATAGTTAGTGACAATAATCACAGAATCATTTGAATTTATGAAACCAAGAGATTTTGATGAAGAGCAAGAAAAATTTTGAAGGATAACCATGTCTTGTAAACTTCCTTCATACTTGGAAGCATTTAGTTTTGAAAGACGTACAGAGTATTCACAGAATTTTCCCTTTGTTTCACAATTTTGAGCAAATACCAAACACTGATCCAATTGTAACCAAGAGATCTAAAAAAATATATATTTGTTTAAGAAAAAAAACTACACCAGAAGAATGATATTTTTAACTATTTTGTCTCTCTTTTTTTAGTGTAATTCCAAGTTTCAAGAAAATTGGCTCATTTTCAAACATATATGAAATCACTGAACATAAAAGAGGTTGAGGGGTAACTAATATGAGTTCCTGTGATTTTCATTTTTATTAGTCTGTTTTGGCCAAGGGCACTAAGAAGTAGACTGGTGACATTTGAAAACTATTGAAAAACATGAAATACAGCAATGCTAAAACAAGCATTCTTTATTAAATCCGGGAATTTTTGTAATTTCTTTTATCTGATGAAATTGAAAAGTATTCCATGATATAATGATCATAAAAGTGAGCTCAGCTCCCATTCTTGAGATCTCTGCCTTATATTTTTTCTTTCATAATTTTATGTTGAAACGGTTTATGAGATTCCTTTAGATTTTATCCGGGAAATAAAGATCAATAAATGAAAGCTTTAAGAAGTTTTCAGAATTTTTTAAAAGTTGAAAACATAAACTAATAAGCAAAACATAGTCTTATTTCAATAGGTGTTTTTGAAATAACCAAATTTTTTTTCTTAAATCTAAGCCATATTCAAATATAGCAATATAAAATTTTCTTCAGTACTTAGAGCAGAAAATATAATTTTCTAAAATTTTATGTGATCATCAAAAGAATAGTGACCACAGGTATGTTTTTTTGTTGTTGTTGTTGTTGTTTTGCTTGTTGCAAGAATATCAATAGAGGTTACAAATTGTTGAAACTTTAAAACTTTTACTAGGTGGACTAGACCTTTTTCTCTGTGTCTTCATTTCTTTGTGTGATTCAAATATTTACATATCATTAGAGCATATTTGATGTTAAAAGGAGGTGGTTTTCAAGCAAGAATTTTAAATATTAGAGTAATCTACATTTTATATTTTGGATGGCCAAGGTCTAGTAATGCAAATAATCCCAGATTTTCAGTCACAACTTAAATTCTGGGCTAAGGATATAGCTCAGTTGGTAGAGTGCTTGCCTCGCATGCACAAGACCCTGGATTCAATCCCCAGCACCATAAAAAAATAAAAATAAAAAATAAATTCTGCAGGTCATTCATGTTCTATCTCCACCGTGAAAGATGTGAATGCTATCCACAAGATATACAGAAATGGTTTGAATGTGCTCTTAAGGAGATTAACTTTTTAAAGGGAAAGCTAGAATCTCTTGAGATTGAGTTATGTTTTACCAGGATACTTGCTTCCTCGTGGGAGCCCAGGACACCATGGCAGTACCCACCTGGAGGGCAGAAGGGTGAAACCCGGGGCAGCTCCAGAGGCAGGGTATGCTACAAGTTCCCTCCAAACAGCTTCAATGTAAGGGCTCTCTGGATGTATTAGAAAGAAAGTGTTTAAGAGAAATCAACATGGATCCGATTAGCTCTTAGATGGCTTCACTGGACCTTGGCCATCCAAAATATAAAATTGGTTTGGTCGGTGACATGTCACTTGACATGGTTGGAGTTTTAACAAAGACAAGTTAGGAGAGAAGTGAAGGGGAGGTTTTCCAGAGAGAGAACAAGATTTTCAAGAGAGCATAGCCTCTTCTGGAGTCTCCCTATCAGACACCAACCCAACCAGGAGGTAGTGGGAGACCACTCAGCTTTCACTTTATGAACATTCCGAAGAAGTAAAATAAATCATGAGTCTCTGGTATCACTTTTCCTTTTGTCCTCACCAATGAAGAGAAAGACTCCAGCTAAAGGTTTAAAATGCATCTCTCCGACAAGCATTGCAACCTTCCATGGGACATTTTTCAGTACACCGGTCATTTCTACAAGCACAATCACCACTGCATGTCAAGTGTTACAACTTTGAGGCAAGGCAGTTTACAGACAAGAAGAGAGAAAGATCCCAAATGGGAGGTTGGTGAGACCAGGTAACTTTCCTTGACTAGAAATCATTTTTTTTTTTCATTGAGACGATATTTAAGGATAAGAGAAGGTTTTTACCTAGAACTTGGTCTTCTTACTTCCTAGTAAATTCATCTCTTTTCACAGATAAGCTTTGAGAAATGAAATGTTCCTTATTATTTTGTGGAAGTGTGCTCCTATCTGGATGCTATTGGCTATGGCTTGCTAAGACAAATAGCTGTAAATGAAGAGTCACATACTTGTATCATGTGGGTCAGGTATATGCAGGGGATGAACAGAAGCACAAACTACAATGCCTGCCATTATAATTCTGAAGTGTAGGAAGACAGCTAACTAAATCAGAATAGCTTAACTGAGAGATGAACTGTGGTGAAACTGTCAAAGCAGCCAACTCTGTTCTTTATCAGTCAAATATATTTTAAAATGTATTTGATGCCTAGAGTCTAGGTGTGATAAAATACATATAAGAATTTTTGTTGTAAGATATTGGAGAGCACAGAGAAATATACATTTGTCTGACTCTTAAGAAGTCCTATATCAAAAATGAAATCAACGCAAGTACACCTGAATAAAAGAGATACAAAAATCCGCCGGTTATAGAAAGAAATATCCCATTTGTCTAACTACTACCTATAGGTGTTTAAGTTCCTTCTATTCCTGAAAAAATAATATATTTACATATACATACACACAATATCCATATACATAAACACACACCATGTCTGTGTATATACATGTGTGTGTATATAGAGCATATGTGTGCATATATACATATAGTGTGTGTGTGTGTGTGCACGCGCACGTGCATATGAAGTGTGTGGGAATTAAAGTCAAAAAACCTGGGCTTAAATCCAAGCTCACCTACTTATTATCTTGGTAACAATATTTATAGCAATATTGCAGGAGCATCTCCTCTTGAAGCTCCGGCTCGCTCAGCTCCTTAGCTACGGAATGTAAGACAGCCTTTTCTCCTTTATCTTAAAGAGATGTTGTGAGCATTAGTTAAGATAATAAATAGTGAAATCACATTTTGGGGCTTGATTCCAGCTTCTATACTTACTACTGTGTTGGGCAAATAAGTTTCTTACCCTTTCTCTTTCTCAGTTTCCTATTCAGCACAACAGTGGTCCTGCATATAATTATGGGGGGATTTGACTTCTTAACCCCTGTACACTTTTAGGAGAATGCCTGGGACACTATAAGATCTCCATAATTGCCATGCCCACCTTCACCACCATCACCACCATCAGTGTGTGAAAGCACCTAGTGACATCCCTGATATGAAGCAGAGAGATATGCATTGGATGTTCCTGGAAGATCCTTAGTCTATTTTACATTTGAAGTGGTTTCTTTTTTTTTTTTAATGGAATATGTCTTTATTTGTCAGGGATAAATTATGTATTTATGGGAGCAATGGGAATGTTATTTTCCTCTCCTTACTTTACTAGTAATTCCATGTCCTTTCATATCTGTCTCTTTTGGCCATCTATTGTCTAAGGAAAACCATGTTAACAGGTTGGAAAAAAAATGTAAATTCACTAAGCTGGAAAAATTTATCACCCAAATCAGTGGAGATTAATGAAATGCTTTTTTCTTTATGATCCCTTCTCTTTAGTGTTAATTCATTGATTTCTCAATTTCTTAACTTATATGCAGTTTTAACTTCTCAGATTTTTCATTTTTATTAAATTAAGTAATATTACCAATTTCATTAAAAAGGACACAGGCAACCTGACAGAAGGCAAGGAAGCTGGCTGTGAAGTCTTAAAAACTCATGAACCTCACAGACAAAGCAAGCCTTCCAGAACCTGTTTTGTTCCTATTGCTGAGCTAGGAAGCTTAATTGAAATTATCTCTCTTAAATGAGAGGTAATCCTGTGTATTTAACAAGGAAACCAAGTGACTTTCCCAGGACTTACCTTCTGGATCATTAGCAGAGATAAGACAGGAACTTAATTTTCTCTGGTCAATTACTATCTTCTATTCCTTGGAGCTAATATACTTGTAAAATGGAGACATTTTATGAGGCTTTGGGATCATTATGAAAATTTTTATTAATTGGTAATAATAATTAACATAACAAAAATGCATTATAGACTGCGAGGTACTAGTAACAAATAAAGTAGCAATAGCATAAGAGACTCCAAAGACTAGTAAAACTTTTTTTCTCTGTAGAAAATTTGTTACAATGGTTGTTGAAAACAGACCTGATAGCAACTGAAGTTTTGAAGTAATTTAAATATGCATATTGTGATTAAATCAATTTTTAAACTATAAAATTTGTGAATACATACGGATGGAAAAAGGTTCTGTTCTCAGGAATCATCAAGGTAGTGTTCGCTCTATAGAACTTTTCAGATGGCATGTTTCCCTGCCTCTGCAGAATCAGCTTTTCTGTCATTATAACTTGACTACAAGTAAACTGCAAGAGATTATAAGGAAAGGAGAAAGAATTCATGATAATAGCTAACTATAAAAGGTGCACACATTTATCTTCCAAGTCATAATGAGCTCGTTTCAGAAAGGCCTTTGAACTCGTTTCTGGCGAGTGGAAACATTAACGAGCTGGTTGTGAGAAGAGCTTTTGAACTTCTGGCAAGTGGAAACATCAGTCCCAACAAATCATCAGGAAAGCTCAGGTCAAAAGTGCAGCAGCAGGAAAGTATTTTCATCCATGTTTCAGAAAGATCGACAGATCTGCATGAGCTATCATGTTTTTGCATATTTTAATCGATTTTCATGGAGTCTTCCTATCCAGGAATGGATACAGATAATTACAGTATTGCTCAGGGCAGTATTTTTCAAACAGTAGATTGCAGTAGTCCTGATACCAATTCAGTGGGTCTCAACGAGCACTTTAAAATAAAGATATACAATGGAATAAATAGAAAATATTAGCAGGAAACCCATTAAAGGTTTATATATTTATAAGGATACTTATATTTATAAGGATAAATATTATTTGTGAAACTTCTACTTTAGATGTTTTTCTATGGTCCCACTGTAAAATGTCCTGCTCACTGTGAGTTGTAGTCAACAAAACAGAAAAGTACCAGTCTGAGGAATGTGCATTCTGACATGTTTGGATAAAGATGGGGAGACATAGCACTTTGGATCTAAAATCTGAGCAGAGAAATTGCAGAATTAGGTTGCTTCTAGACCATTCTTATCCAAAGTAAGATAACACATTAGGGGAAATATGGTGAGATGGATTAGTTATTCTGTCATTTGTGTTAGATAAATTCTAATATCTAGGAAATAATTTCTTCAATTTTCAAATATAGCACCAAATTAATGTGTCCTTCATTAAAAGGGCAATGGTGGTTTGAAAATCAAATTGTACGTGTCTACCTGTCAAAATTCTTTTGCTTTGAGAAATTGTTCCAGGAAATTCACTATTTTGATGGAGACAGAGGCTTGCATTTTGCAGCTTAGATAAGCCTCCAGGAAAATTCCTTCAGGTATCAACACTTGCCTTTGTCCCAATTATTTCATGAAATGAGAGAGTCACTTGACACTCACTCTAGCTAATCGCTTCATACAATTGCACTTAAAGTAAATGGAAGTTTGAAATATTATCCTAAAGAAAACAAATTTAACTCCACGACCAGCTCACTTAATTCACATGAGTTTACTTTTCAATTTCTTTAAAAGAAATAGATGTTGACTGACTGATGACAATTATTCATTATTGTATTTTTTTAGTTATAGTTGGACACAATACCTTCATTTTATTTATGTATTTATTTTTTAATGTGGTTCTGAGGATCAAACCCAGGGCCTCGCACAGGTTAGGCAAGCGCTCTACCGCTAAACCACAACCCCAGCCCCCCTTATTGTATTTTATAAGAGACTATAAAATATACATGAGTTTCTTTGCATATAGTTGGTATATGGCAATTTTAATTTGTCTTCAAACATGATTTAAAAACTTCAAGAGAAAATATTAATAGAGTAGTACAGTCCAAAAAATCTTACAAGGAAAAGAGAAAAGTGCGCTCTCACTCTCTCTCTCTCTCTCTCTCTCTCTCTCTCTCTCGTATTTCAAATGGTAGCTGGTAGTCACACATGGTTAGTATTTAAAATGTGACCAATGTGACTAAAATAAGAAATTTTTAATTTATTTAATTTTATTTAATTCAAATAGAAACCTAACCATATTGGACAGCACAGTTCTGGAGTCTTAAATTTCCCTACTAGTTCAAAATAAATTTAAAAAATCCTTTCTTTTTCATTAATATTCCACAAATGAAATCATTCATTCATGATAGCGTGACTTTTGACTCCACCTTGTCATTCACAGAATCCTCCTCCTCACTGCTGTCTCTTTTTTTTCTTTATTTTATTTATTTATATGCAGTGCTGAGAATTGAACCCAGTGCCTCACACATGCCAGGCAAATAGACTACCGCTGAGCCCCAGCCCAGTGCTGCCCCAGCCCTCAATGGTGTCTCTTAATGGTGTTCTCCACTTAGCAGGTTCTCAGTGAAAGTTAGCATTGCTGTTGTTACTGCTATTATTACTCATATACTACCTACCTTTTCCCCTAAATTAATTCTTAAAACTTATGTTTATGAGCAGATTGGGAGAGTCTGTTGTAAATCAATTCATTATTTGGCACAATGTTTTCCAATTGCAGATTGAAACCCATTAGTGTTTCATGAAAGCAATTTGGAAGCATACGAATGGAGTTACATGAATTCTGGCATTAAGGTTCATAATTAAAGCCTGTCTTAGAGTAATTTTAGTAACATTTAAAAGGTATAAATTGTTTTCAGTTTACTTGCATGAGTCCTTTCACCTCAGTAAGACCAAGTGAGTTTGCTTATTAAATGAGGATTTAACTAGATCAAGTGTCACAGATGTAATGCCTACAGGATTGTGATGACCATTTAACAAATGGAGCAGGCTGAGTATAAGACCACAAGGTATTGGTATGACTTGAATGTGTATGTCCCTCCAAAATTCATATGTGGGGCTGGGACTATGGCTCAGTGGTAGAATGCTTGCCTAGAACGCATGATGCACTGGGTTTAATCCTCAGAACCACATATAAAAATAAATAAAATAAAGTTATTATGTCCATCTACAACTAAAAATATATATATTAAAATTTGTATGTGATTGTATTGAGGTGATTAAAAGGTGAGGCCTTTGGGGAAGTGATCAAGTCACTATGGCTCCGTCCTCATGAATGGATTAATATACCTATATAAGAGCAACTGTAGAGAACTTTCAGACATTTTTCTCATTCTGTTTTTTCTGCCACATGTGCCCCCTCCAAGGGACTCAGCCTCCGCAGCGTCATCTTGGAATCATAGACCAGGTGCCCACCAGACATCGAATCAGTCAACACCTTTATCTTGGTCTTTTTAGCCTCTAGATTCAACTTTCTGTTGTTTATAAATCACTCAGTGTCAGCTATTTTGTATAGCAGCACAAAGACAGGTGTGGAGGAGTCTATGTCAACCTCAAAAACCTAAAAAATATATTAATGCCACCAATTTTGACATAGGAAAAGTTAGATCTTGTGTTGCTAAATGAATTAGTTTTCCAAGACAAATCAAAATTTTAGATTTTGTGAGTGCTGAAACTAAATCCTTTAAAAATGTGAGTAAAGCCCAGCATGGTGGCCCATGCCTATAATACAAACTACTTAGGAGGCTGAGGCAGGAGAATTGCAAGCTGAAGGCCAGACTGGGAAGCTTAGCAAGACCCTGTATCAAATTAAAAAATAAAAATGGTTGGGGGTTTAGTTTAGTTGTATAGCATCATTGGGCTCAATCCCTAGTATTGCCAAGAAAGGCAGGAAGGAAGGAAGGAAGGGAAGAAGGAAGGAAGGAAGGAAGGAAGGAAGGAAGGAAGGAAGGAAGGAAGGAAGGAAGGAAGGAAGGAGAATAAAGTGAATTTTGAGTTATGGGTAAATATTACATTTCAACAAACCTATTAAAAAACAAAAAATGTGTGGGCCTGAGGGTCACCAGTTACAGCCTCTAGACCATTTGATCTTTAAGATTCTCTCTAGCTCTACTACTCTGGCCTTGTAATATCTCTTCATATCTTTCTTGTAATTATTAACCAAGTTTGTTTCTGAGAAAGAAATTTACTTCAAAAGTTAATTTTTGAGGAAAGAAACTTAATCTAGTAATGATCCACCTTTTCACATCTAGGAAGCAAAAATTTAAATAAACTAGTTGTCAAAGAAATATAAGCCCGTAAAGGAAAAGGAGTGATGTAATAAGCAATAAAAGTTTAAGGAGAAAGATGAGGAAAAAAAAAATTGATGAACAGGAAAAGAAAAAAATTATCTGATTATTGGATGGTCCTTAAGGAGTTTTAAGGATATTTACATAGTCCAAAAATCTTATCCTTTTGAAAATGCAGAAATGCATGTTGATTTACATTTTTCTGGAAGTAGATTATGCTAAATCTTGAATAGTCAGCAATTACAAAGCAGCACTTTAACCAATTTCCAAGAAAGTAGGAATACAAATCAACCAAGATGAGGTTTTTAACCTAATTTCAAATAACCCCTAAGTTTAGACTTAACATAAGTTCTCTGAACACACATGATAATCACCTCTGAAAAATAATAAATCAAAACCTGTGACTCTAATCAAGTAAGTTATGGGAGTATAGTAGGAAAGTCAAATCTGGAGTTAAAGAGTCTATTTTCATTTTAGTTGTGCTTGTATTTAGTCCCTTTCTTTCCAATTCTAGTTTAACCAATTTACTGAAAATATGTGATTCACAAACATGAAAACTTAGTCATCAATTTAAATACTATTAAGTACTCAGTACTACTAAGTGAAAACAGTACTAGGTAAAAGTACTATTAAGTACTAGGTAGAGTTGAGACTTTAAGTCTACCAATACTCGTAGGACTAATTTTCTTTTATGGAACTTTGACTTGTTCATTTGATTGAAACTTAAAGTAAACTCTGATATTTTTTTCACATGTCCTCTTCCTAGCTACACTTCACCTTTATAACCATAAATGGTCTTTTTAAGCTTTGGAACATTGTGTGGAGCTGCCATTTTTTCCACAATCAGTTTAGAGAGAGAGAGAGAGAGAGAGAGAGAGAGAGAGAGAAGGAAAAAGAAGAGAGAATATTTTGCTCAATGATACAAAAAAGGGTTTAGTCTCAAGAGCAGAATATTCTTAATTCTAAATAGTCCGCTAAGATTAAAACTATTAGAAACAGGCAGAGCAGTGGCACATGCCTGTAATCACAGTTGCTTGGGAGGCTGAAGCAGAAGAATGGTGAGTTCAAAGCCAGCCTTAACAAAACTGAGGCGCTAAGCAACTCCGTGAGACAGTGTCTTTGAATAAAATATAATACAAGGCTAGAAATGTGGCTCAGTGTTCAAGCGCCTCTGAGTTCAATCCCCAGCCACCCTGCCCTGGAGGAAAAAAAAACTATTAGAAACAGAACAAAACATGGTTCAAATGTTCTGTTTAACTTCTTAATTTTATTCATTTAAATTATGTATTTAATATCAACCATAAGCCTTGCAAGGTGTGTCAACGAACACTCTATGGACAAACATTTGACCCTAACACTCAATGTTTTCTTTTTCATCTGCAAGTTTATAAATAAGAAAGCAAATAAGGAGTATGAGGATGGACAGTGAGGGTTTTGGGAGGCGAGACACAGCCCTCATCCTGTGGGCTGGGCCTCCGAAGGAGATAGGGCTCACCTTGCAGAGCCCCTAGGCCCAATTCATTAGAACAACAAGGAGGTGAAAGTGCAGACAGGTAGAGAGCTGCGAGAGGCTCATCAGACTAGAAGTGAAACTTGGGTTCTGGACTCCCTGTCCCAGGTTCTGCATAAATCATAGGCAAAACATGTATAAATAATATTTTATTTACTGTTTCTCTTGGTCCTGGTTTATAACAGAAAATTGCAAATTATCACACCTACCAGGTTCATAGGATTAAATAATTTGGATCAATACTGCTCAGGAATATTAACTACATTTTTTCAAAGGAAACAAAGTTTTAAAAGTGTCCACTGTGGTGATTATAATTAACAAAGTATTGTATTCTTAAAAACTCATAAGAGCCTATTGAAAGTATTCTCACTTCAAAAATGATAACTATGTGAGGTAATACATATGGTAACTAGCTATATTTATTTATTCCTCTATGTATATATATTATTATATATGTATATTTCAAAACATCTTTCCGTACACATTTAATACAAACAACTCCATACACTAATGTACAAAAAAGAAAAATTAATTATTTTCTCCCTTCTGAAAATAGTATTACATGCCCACTAGCTCATAGACACTACTGGCTTGGTGCTGGGGGCAGCTGGATTCAAAACCCTACCCCTGCCTTAGAGAGGTCTTCTTGCAGGCAGGGAAGGAACACCATGAATTATTGAGTGCATGATGCCAAGGTTCAGAAGATACAACATTGATTTAAATATCATTGGAGAAAACAGGTTGCAAACTAAACAGTGAGACAATGCCTTAGCAAAAGGCACGTTCCACATATGAATGGCTAACACCAGCCTGTGCTCCTTTCTAAATTTTCTCCTATTGGCACATGTGGCTGTTTTCCTGTCTTGAGCTACAGCTCTCAGCATGTGAAAGATCCTCCTCCACAAATCACTGTAACGAAAGTAGGACTCAGATCCATCTAGTTATATTTTCCTTTCTTATTTCTTCCTTTCTCCATCAAGCAGTGCTTTTCAAATGTTAATAGACATATGAAGTTGGGATTTTTTTTTTGAAAACACAGAGTGTGATTCCCAATGTCTGGAGTGGGGCCTGAGATTCTGTAATTCTAACAAGCTCCCAAGCCACCATGGTGCTGCTGGTTTGTGGGTCACACTTTGAAGGAGCAAGGACACAGGGCAGCTGTGATTGCTTTGCAAGAAAGAATTGTGAGAATTCCTGAAATGATTAATAAATGCTTCAGTAAAATCAAATGACACTCCACTGCTCTGCATAAACAACTTTTTTTGTTGTTGTTGTTTCAGGAACGATTGTGGTCCTCCAAAAGTCAACATTAACTCTAGGATATATGCATTGGTGATGTAAAAATGCACATGTTGGAAATGATAAAACACAGGGTTTAATATGTTGATCATTGAGTTGTGCTAAGCACCAAGCACACCGAAGGGTAGCTTATCAGATAACTGACTAAGACCACAGGAGACCTGTACAAGGTACTATGAAAGCACAGAGGAAAGACACTTAATCCAGTCTTAGACATGGAGGATTCACAATTGGGATAGAGAAAAATGTTTGATGCAGAAAAACAAAATAAAACAAAACATAATGGTCATTATTCATACAGTACCCCAAGACTAACAGCTTTAAAAATCTTTTATCCAGAGTAATATTTTTCTCCTCTCTGTTTTAACTACTTGCCCTACATCAAGATCTGGAAGAATATTTATCAACAGATGTTCTCCCTGTCGATGGATGGGGGCAAAGCTGATGCAGTGCAAGGTACCAAAAAATCATGCATCAGGAAACCAAGACAAGTCGGGACCTCATTATATAAAAATTACATACAGATTTTAAGTTCGCCTTCCTGAAATGGAAGTCTGGCATGACAAAATATGCAATCACATTCAGTGACCATAGGTACTGAAGATGTTTTGTTTGTCATTTGGATTTTGGTGTTTTTCATTTGTTTGTTTTAAGGTGCCAGTGAAATAATTGCTTAGTGGCCTTCAAAAATACCCTGTGCTCTCCATTCTAACTTTTCAAAAAAGCTGAATTTATTTTTTTCCTTTTTGAAATCTGCCTATAAGTAAGACATTTCAAAACTAAATAACCTGAGGTGGAATTATTTACAAAATTGGGTAGTTAAAAAACTATACAACCTTGGTTTGAGCCTATGAACTAAAGAAAACATATTTACAAAAATAAAGGCAACTGTACTTTTAGAAACAATTTTCTCTTTTATGTCTGTAAGTTTATAAATATAAATGTATATGTGTATGTATGTATACATCACCTTAAACAACTTTATTCAACACTGTCATTACAGCATTTTAAATACATTTTGGTTATCTTACATGCACTTTAATGAAAATCATTGATTACAATTTTATAAAAATTATCTTAATTCACTTTTATCTTTCCAATGAACGAATGTTTGCATCATTATTACCACGTCTTAAAATGCTATCCAATGCATCAAATTATAGCATATGTATCGGAAGTTAAACTACTTGTTCAAATGTAAATCATTAGGTTCCAAAAACAAAGATTAATGTTGCCAATTTTTCTCTTTGGTTTTAAATAAAAAGAATGTCTAAATTTGAGCTTAATGTATACTTTGCAAGAGATCATAGGAATACCTTAAACATGATTCTTATGATTTGTCTTAAACATGCTCATTAATAGCAAATGCCATAACCATATATGTTCTTTTAATAAAAGAGAAGAATAATGAATGATGTAGCCATCATTGTCACTTTCTGGTAAGAGGCGTAGGCTACTTGTCTTACTTCTCCAGGTAAAGATTACTCATTTCCTCTGACATCTTCGGTGTTCTTCAACTTCAGGTGACATAATCTGTTGCTACGGTAACTTTTCAAACTGTATCAAAAGACTGCAGATCAAAAGGACTCAGTGCCAACTTGATTTTGCCATGGCCTGGGGCTGCTATTCTCTGAGTCTTCCAGTTTAGAACGCATCCTGTTTAGAAAGCATCAGATGAGGGATTGCCAACCAGTAATCCATTAAAATATATTAAACAATCATTCATCTCCCTTAATGGTCCAGCTACAGATATTTTATTCCTGCTGAGATTAGAAAGTGTTCTAGCTGTAGAAATTTTGAATGGCAAGGTTCTTTGATTGTGTGCCCTATCTTTTCTTACAAGTTAAATGAGGCAATAAGTAAAAATGAAGTCTAGAAAATGGAAAATAAGGAAATAGAAAAGCAAAATTGGCTGTTTAGGCTGACTGGCTTCTTCTTTGAGATGTCAAGTCTCACAAAAACGTCAATTTTTTTTTTTAATTTTTTATTGTTGGCTGTTCAAAACATTACATAGTTCTTGATATATCATATTTCACATTTTGATTCAAGTGGGTTATGAGCTCCCATTTTTACCCCATATACAGATTGCAGAATCACATCAGTTGCACATCCATTGATTTACATATTGCCATACTAGTGTCTGTTGTATTCTGCTGCCTTTCCTATCCTCTACTATCCCCCCTCCCCTCCCCTCCCCTCTTCTCTCTCTGCCCCCTCTACTGACATTCGTTTGTCCCCCTTGTATTATTTTTCCCCTTCCCCTCACTTCCTCTTGTATGTACTTTTGTATAACTCTGAGGGTCTCCTTCCATTTCCATACATTTTCCCTTCTCTCTCCCTTTCCCTCCCACCTCTCATCCCTGTTTAATGTTAATCTTCTTCTCATGCTCTTCGACCCTACTCTGTTCTTAGTTACTCTCCTTATATCAAAGAAGACATTTGGCATTTGTTTTTTAGGGATTGGCTAGCTTCACTTAGCATAATCTGCTCTAATGCCATCCATTTCCCTGTAAATTCTATGATTTTGTCATTTTTTAATGCAGAGTAATACTCCATTGTGTATAAATGCCACATTTTTTTTATCCATTCATCCATTGAAGGGCATCTAGGTTGGTTCCACAGTCTTGCTATTGTGAATTGTGCTGCTATGAACATCGATGTAGCAGTGTCCCTGTAGCATGCTCTTTTTAGGTCTTTAGGGAATAGACCGAGAAGGGGAATAGCTGGGTCAAATGGTGGCTCCATTCCCAGATTTCCAAGAAATCTCCATACTGCTTTCCAAATTGGCTGCACCAATTTGCAGTCCCACCAGCAATGTACAAGTGTACCCTTTTCCCCACATCCTCGCCAGCACTTGTTGTTGTTTGACTTCATAATGGCTGCCAATCTAACTGGAGTGAGATGATATCTTAGGGTGGTTTTGATTTGCATTTCTCTGACTGCTAGAGATGGTGAGCACTTTTTCATGTACTTGTTGATTGATTGTATGTCCTCCTCTGAGAAGTGTCTGTTCAGGTCCTTGGCCCATTTGTTGATTGGGTTGTTTGTTCTCTTATTGTCTAATTTTTTGAGTTCTTTGTATACTCTGGATATTAGGGCTCTATCTGAAGTGTGAGGAGTAAAGATTTGTTCCCAGGATGTAGGCTCTCTATTTACCTCTCTTATTGTATCTTTTGCTGAGAAAAAACTTTTTAGTTTGAGTAAGTCCCATTTGTTGATTCTAGTTATTAACTTTTGTGCTATGGGTGTCCTATTGAGGAATTTGGAGCCCGACCCCACAGTATGTAGATCGTAGCCAACTTTTTCTTCTATCAGACGCCGTGTCTCTGATTTGATATCAAGCTCCTTGATCCATTTTGAATTCACTTTTGTGCATGGCGAGAGAAAGGGATTCAGTTTCATTTTGTTGCATATGGATTTCCAGTTTTCCCAGTACCATTTGTTGAAGATGCTATCCTTCCTCCATTGCATGCTTTTAGCCCCTTTATCAAATATAAGGTAGTTGTAGTTTTGTGGATTGGTTTCTGTGTCCTCTATTCTGTACCATTGGTCCACCCGCCTGTTTTGGTACCAGTACCATGCTGTTTTTGTTACTATTGCTCTGTAATATAGTTTGAAGTCTGGTATCGCTATACCGCCTGATTCACACTTCCTGCTTAGCATTGTTTTTGCTATTCTGGGTCTTTTATTTTTCCATATGAATTTCATGATTGCTTTCTCTATTTCTACAAGAAATGCCATTGGGATTTTGATTGGCATTGCATTAAACCTATAGAGAACTTTTGGTAATATCGCCATTTTGATGATGTTAGTTCTGCCTATCCATGAACAGGGTATATTTTTCCATCTTCTAAGATCTTCTTCTATTTCTCTCTTTAGGGTTCTGTAGTTTTCATTGTATAAGTCTTTCACCTCTTTTGTTAGGTTGATTCCCAAGTATTTTATTTTTTTTGAAGATATTGTGAATGGAGTGGTTGTCCTCATTTCCATTTCAGAGGATTTGTCGCTGATATACAGGAATGCCTTTGATTTATGCGTGTTGATTTTATATCCTGCCACTTTGCTGAATTCATTTATTAGCTCTAATAGTTTCTTTGTAGACCCTTTTGGGTCTGCTAGGTATAGAATCATGTCATCTGCAAATAGTGATAATTTAAGTTCTTCTTTTCCTATTTTGATGCCTTTAATTTCTTTCGTCTGTCTAATTGCTCTGGCCAGTAAAAACGTCAAATTTTAATTTTGAAAATCATCTCAATATGAGTTTTCCTCCAAATGCACTACTCAATTAGTATTACAAGGACATCATTTTTTTTAGTTGTTTTGCCATTTGCAACTAAATGGCCTGCAAGATAGTGTTGACAGGAGTTTCCCCTACTATTTCACTAAACTTTCTTCCTGTTCTTTCACATCAGTAACTGAATTTGAGGCAACAATTAGTCTGATTTCAAAACATAATGATTTTCTAAATCATAATGACACCCTCATGAGATTAAGACCAATTAAGTTTTCAGGATAAAATTTTAAAATAATAAAATGGATCATTCTAAAAATTACTACATTCTTAAACTTTTCCCACTTGTCGTCAATATCTTTGATATTATCTCTGTAGGATTTGTAATTGATATCTGCAGCTGAACTATGAACTACATGAGGACAGGAGCCATGTCTTCTTTACCTATGAGGTCAGTACTATATAGTACCAGCTCACAGAGATATTTTATGACTGTCTATTGGAAACAATGATTTAAAAAAAAAACAAGGTCATTATTTTCTCCAATGAAATATTTTGTGGTCTGAAAAACTAAATATACTAATTATTTAACTAATTTAATAAATGAAGTTCAGACACAAGTTTTGACTTCATAGGCTGTTTGTGCCATTGTGTATTTTTTTAAACAACATACATACCTGTTAATGATTTGCATATTAAGAATATGCAATGACTGAATCTATCTTCTTTTTCCAAAAGCAGAACTTGGTCTATTGCTTTACTCCTGGTTTCATCAAACAGATGAAGGTACCATTTGGTACAGGTAGAGTGAATGTATCTTTTCTACTTGATAGGTGGGCTCTTGAACTCTTCAACCACAGGAATTTTTATCAAGGCTGGATTTGAAAACATATTTGGGAGCTCTGCATGAGTGTTTTTCTCTTTCATATTTTAGTTTTATGCAATCAGCTTCACAGGGGCTCTGTTTTCATGGAGTTTGGAACTTTGTCCAATAGAATGATAGAATTCTCAATTAATCCAGAATGCCAATATCATGTTTCTTAGACACTATGACAATGTATGCTTTGGTAAACAAGGGTCAATCATTTTCCTGTAAGTACCTGTGGGAAATAGAAATAGCATTATAGAGAGCAGTAAGAAATCTCAGGAAATAACCAGATCCATTCTCCTGCAATCTGTCCCTCAATGTTCAAAGCCTTATACATTAGAGAATTATAACTTACTATCCTGGCAGTGCCTGAACCTGGAGGAAGGGAAAGAAAGTAATGTGTTGTTGGGGGGCAGGTGAGGGGTCATTACCTAAACACTAAAAAGGGAAAAATTCCTGGGAGATTACATATGGGAGATCTTAATAGGCCAGGTCTGGAAATGACCCACCTCACTCTCACACCACTATACATGGCCACATCTCTGTGTAAGGGAACCTGAGAAATGCCATATTATGTCGCCAGTTCAAAGTGGATAGAAGAAGTTATAGTCACATGAACTCTGTTTTCCCATGGTATCAGCATCTATTCATTAAAATTTATATTTATTATTATTATATTCTTCTTATAATCTAAGTAGAGAAAAAATGTATTAATTATGCATTCATGAACTATATAATTATAAACTGAGGTGAATGCATGAAGGTAAAATATAGAGTATTACAAGAGTTTATAGCAGGATGTTTGACTGAGGGGAGGGACCAGGCAAAATATCTCTGAGAGGGACATCTGAGCTGTCACCTAAAGAATGAATGCTCTTGAACTATCATATCACTTCCTATAATTTGTTACAAGACAGTGTTTTCTTCTGTCCTTTCTTTCTTTCTTTATATAATTAACTCTCTTGTTGGTAATAAAGATGTGATAATAACTACTTAATGAAATAGGCATATACTCCTGTCTCCTATTACAAGGACCTACTGTATGGTTGTATAACAGTTTAACAGTATGTACTCATACCTGGCATCCAGCCTCATGTTTCAACCAACTGCCATAGTCAAAATTGCAACATGTGGGTCTCCAGCTCTTTTGGAAACAGTGTGGTCAGGTCTTCAAATGATGAGAGCTACTAGAAAGACTCTGGAAGAAGTAAGAGAGTGTCAGGAACTCTTTCAAGCATGAGTTCCATGGAAAATGGGAAAATCATTTGGAACACAACCGAATCTCTAGTTCACTTTCCCCATGATCCTTCTCTCAATTCTTGCTTCTCTGTTTTACTCAAGCTACCTATACCACCTCTCCTTTCCTCTCTTCTCTGCTCCATGATTCATTCTTACCGATTACATCAACTGACACCTGGTTTCTGACTGCCACTTTCTTTCTGTGGGCATCTTGGATTTGAGTTATCTCATTGTTTGTGTCTGCTCATCTTTCTGCTGCCACTGTCTACCTGGAGGTTTTATATTCAATGTCCATAAAAGGGTAGGTAACATGAGTCATTGTTTTCTGGGCAACCTTTAGGTAGCAACCTTAGGATTTTAAACAAATCTCTGATTAAGTTGTGTATAGCAAAGATACACAGCATGCTTGTAAGTTCCAGGATAAAGTATAAGGGCTTATTTTCATTTCTGGCCAAACATGCCAGAGTTGTCCTCCTACCTAAACTATTTAAAACCCAGGCACAATATATAAAACAACAATGTTCGGATATTGAACATCAGTCAGCAAAGGATGGTGACACCTGAAAGAGGGGAACTTGAGGCCTACATCCAACCCTGTTTACTGTCTGGAGAAGTTACCAGACCACAGCTAAGAGAAGAGGGCCCCAGGCAGAGCTCAATGGTCTCTATTAGTTGGGGACTTGGAGCCCCAAATTTGGGGGAATCCAGAGCATCTGGAGTTAGTGGGAAAAGAACTGGAAAGGAAAGCTGCACAGAAAAAAAGAAAAAAATTAGAAACTTAGAGAAGGTCCTCTCCTTTGTATTAAACTAAATACATATCAAAGCATGCATGTGAGTAAACTACTTGAAGATAAAGAATTGTTCAGAAGGATTAGAGGGAACCATCTTTGGATCTAAGTCTGACTCTCACATGGGGAAAAATTGTGTTCATACCAGTTGGAGTGGAAATTTACAAACTTAATGTGGCACTAGACAGAGTACTCTAAAGGAAATTGTATCAATAACAGGGAAGATGTAGCCCTAAACTAAAGATCTAGTCCTACCTGACAAACCTAAGAATGATTCATTAAATATCCAACTATTTTCAGACAACTGCATCCTAGAACAAAGCTTAGGAATATTTAAAAGAATATAAAAATATCGAGCACCAAATGAGGTAAAAGTCATTTTGTCTGGCATCCAATAAAAAATTATCAGATGTGGAAAAAAACAACCCATAATGAGAATATAAATCAACAGAAATGAGCCCACAAATAATGCGGACTATGGTATTATCAGGCAAGTAAATTAAAAGTCATTTAATTTATCTCACATGTTTTAGTAGGTTGATGAAAGATTAAGGATATTAAGTAGATATAAATAAGATGTAAAAAGATCCAAATTGATTTTCTATAAGTAGAAACTAAAATGTCTGATATGAAAAGTAAAGTAGAAACACTAACAATTAATTAGATACTGCAGACAAAAAGATCAATCACCTTGAAGATATAATAATAGAAACTATCCAGAATGAAACACACAGGAGAAGAGCATAAAGTATGCATGGTCTATGGGGAAATTTATAATATAAAATATCTGTGTGATGGTAACTCTCACAAAAGAGGGATTGACAGAAAAATATTTGAAGAAATAATGGCCAAGACATTTTCAAACGTGATAAAGACTCCAAAGGCACAGATCCAAGAAGATTAACAAACACTAGGGACAGGAGATATTAGAGGAAACTATAACAAATATATTATAAAATTACACACACCTGGGATCAAAGAGAAAATCTTAAAGAAAGATGATATGTTATATTATGGTTTACATCTAGTGCCCCCTAAAAGTTCACATGTAAGACAATGCAAGAAGGTTCAGAGGAGAAATGATTGGGTTGTAAGAGTCTTAACCCAATCAGTGACTTAATCCCCTGATAGGGATTAGCTGAGTGGTAACTGAAGTGGTGGGTGTGACTGGAGGGTGTGGGAATTGGGTCCTGTCTTGGGGACATATATTTGTAACTAGCTGATGGAGTCTCTCTCTGCTTTCTGATGGTCATGTGAGCTGCTTTCTTCTGCTCCACTCTTCTGATGTTCTTTCTCACCTACAGCCCCAAGAAATGGAGTGGGCCTTCTATGGACTAAGACCTCTGAAACCATGAGCTCTTAAATGAACTTTTCTTCCTGAAATTGTTCTGATCAGATGTTTTTTTAGTCACAGCAGCAAAAAAGCTGACTAAAACATTGTATCATAACATATTATGTCATCTTATGGGTGTCATATTTTAGAAACAAAGATAGAGACGGTGGCAGATATCTTCTCATCAGAAGCAATACAAACCAGGAAAGAGTGAAGCAACATCTTTAAATTACTTTGAAAAAAAATGGGCAACTTGGAATTCTACACCTAGTTTTAAAGAAAATTAAAGGGGAAATAAGGACTTTTTCAGATGTGAAAAGCTTAAAAATCTCATCACCAACACACTGGAAGAAAATCTTTCAGTCAGGAGGAAAATAATACCAGAAGGAAGTGTGCAAGAAAAAGGAAACATGAAGGAGTGGAATGCCCCCAACTATTCATGTGTGGGTAAATGTTAAATACTCTATTTTTTTAATTTTAAAAATAACTTCCTTTTAAAGGGTACTTGACTATTTGAGGGTGAGTATGAAAACTCAAGTTCATGGAACACAGTCTGACTTTCTCAAAACGTCGAGACTGAGTAGTTAATCATTTTGGTCTTTGTGCTTACTTGCAAAGACAGGGAATGAAAAGATTGTCACTAGGAATCAATGCAATATTATAAACCAAGCATAACCAAATGAGACTCCCTCCACATCCTCCACGTCCTTTCTCCACTCTCCCACCAGTACCTTCCTTTCCTGTGAGCCTTTCCTCCACAATTCTTTACCTTATCAGAGCCCTGCATTTTATAAATGGTCCTGGGTCTCTCTTCCTTAGATGTGCCCTTAGCTCTAAAACATTTTCTGATGAAGACACTATTTTTTGCATATGTTAGTTAAGGGTTAGTCTCTATGCCATTCTCTTATTTAACATTTTCAATTAGTTAGAATTGCGTGAAAATATTTTAGTTACTTAATTATGCATTTTTTAAAAATTGTCATGGAGTTAGAAATATTTCTTTCCTGTTCAACTTGTTCCTCTGGGGCCTAAACAAGTGTGTACCCTTCCAAAATGCTGTGACTAGGAAAAATGGAAGAAGAAAAGGAGGGTGGGGAAAGAGGGAGTTAGTTCACAGCATGACCATAATAAGTAGCTGTCAGTTTAAACCTTTGGGGTATTTGAATTTTAAAGTAGAAGCTAAATTTAAAAAACCTGAACCTATTAGGATTTGTGGAGGAAATTAGGGCTTGTCCAAGCAAGCTCTTCTGCTCAGAATGACAGAGAAGTACCAGCTGCAAGCTGCCAGGAAAGGGTGATTTGTGAAAGAAGTTACCTCTTCCTAATAGTTCTGGTTTCTCCAATATTTCTGATTAAGAGAATTAGTTTCCTAAGTGCATTGAGTTTACCTTATATGTTTTACTACTAAAAGAGTTTGAACAAAAACAACAACACTATGACATCCAGAGATCTCGGGGCACTTACCAAAGTTGGAGCAATAAGTGGGAGGGTATATGAAGAAAGAAAAGTTGGGGGATATCTAGTTTTAAGAATGAGTATTAAATGTTAAAACATGAAATTTCTTCCATCTCTTTGGAAGGGAAACAGACTTGAAACCACAGCTATGTGGTCTGATAAAATTCAGGATGTTTTAAATTTCTCAACATTTGTCTCCTGTTTGTCACCCCTGAGGATTTTCAATAAAGGTCTTCTGATGGAAGGAGTCTGTTTTTCTCTCTTGATGGGATAAGGAAGGAGGATTAGGGAAATCTGCTTCATTCTGCTTTGATGGCTTGAAGCTAGAAAAGAAACAAAGACCCAAATTCCAAATGCTCAAAGAGTATAAGTAGCTGCCAAGAGAAAAAGAGAGGTAAGGGAGAAGCCTTCTTGAGAAAACCCCCCAAAGCATCTCCCTGACTTGTCTTTAGTAATTCTCACCAGAACAACCTTCCTCTAGTCAAAGTGAGAGGAAAGAAGAATCCAGTTTGATCCTTAGTCCCCTAGGTTGTTAATTTAATGCAGATTCCTGGGACCTGTAGCAGATCAAACAAATCAGACTCTAGGGAGGGCAAGCTGAGAAATCTGAATTTTTAAAATGATTGCTCAGCCCTCCTGATGCACAGTAAAGTTTACATCAGAATCATAGCAAACAATTAAAGAGAAATTGACCAGTGACCTTTGAAATGACCTCACTGATCCTTTAAGTGGTGTGTTGCTGACAACGCTGAAATAACTTCAGAACCTAAACAGAAACTTACAGCCTAATTTTAAGTGTTTTGACTTTTTCTAACCTTAAAGTCATTGCATAAAAGTGAGAGGGTTTTTTTTTTTTTTTTCTTCAGGTCAATCCAGAAATTATTCTAGAACTGAAGTTAAACTTGAGATAAATCACACAAAAGTGACTTCAAAAACTGAGGTGAGGAAAGGCCTTTTATTGGCCCTCTTGAAATTTGCAAAGAGTGAACAAGAAGGCACATTTCTGAGAGTAAAAGGTGACATTTGCAGCAGGACCTTGTGATGCCACATACAGTGAATTTTGGAGCTGGCTCTGTACTTGAGCCCTGGGCATTTGCTGTGGCTCCAAGAACAATAATTACTTCCTGCCAACTCTCGGTTCTTGGGGCTTAAAACAGCGTGTTGTGTTTTGTCTTTTCATTTCTTTTCTAATTAAAGGACTGGATAGACTACAAATGAGATTTATTCCCTTTATAATTCGCAAAATATATTCCAACTCCAAATGCCGCTCTCCAATGGTGGCAGGAACTGGCATGTCAGTCCTGAGAATTTTCTGAGAGCATCTCTTTGTTTTTAACTAGAAGAGTGGAGACCTGGGGACAGAGGAAGGATATAATAACTGTTAATAGACCAACTAATATGTTGCTACATGTATCTAATCCACAGGTTTTTTTTTAAATTAACCTTTTGCAACATTCTTAGAGCTCTTCAAGTTATAGTTATTGCACTGTGTCTTTATACCTAACTTTTAAGCAAAGTTTTAAAATAATTTATTTTTTTGACAGCATTTGCAGAATCACTTAAATGTAAGTTATTTTTGTTGAGGCCAGTGCTCTGGAATTTAGTCTCATGTCAGAGAAAAAGAGAAAGAGTCTACATCTCAGTCATATCTCAGGGCAATGTATTATAAGGTCTGGGACCACTGTTAGAATTTTGGCTTCCATTTTAAATGAAACAGGAAACTACTGCAATGCTTTGAACAAAGGAATAATGTGACTGGATATACATTTTTAAAGGACAACTTTGCTCTGTTAGAATAAACAAGAATGTAACTACAGGACATGTGAGGAGGATTTTGCAAAAACCCAGGAGAGAAATTACAATCAAAAGAGGCCATATTTGATATATAATTTCAAGAGCCAAGAAGATCCCCTATGAGATTAGATACAGATTATAAGAGAAAAAAAAGAGGTGTCAAATATAAATCTAAAATGCTTTGCCCATGCTACTTGAAGGATGATAAAAAAAAAAAAAAAACCTTAGGAGATATGATGTGGGTGCTGAGTGGATTTAGGAAGTACTAATGAGAAGGATTTTAGTCATGATAATATTGAGATATCTGTAGATCATCCAAGTGAAGAAAGTACACAGTTTAGTAGCTGGCATTGGAGTTCTGTGTAGAAGGTCTGTCTTGGAGAATCATCAGTCTGTGAGGGTTTAAGGCCATGAAACTGGCCAAACCCATTCAGGGTTAGAGTGTAACTGGACTGATTCCTGGGATATGCCAATATTTAAAGGTCAGGTGGATGTACAAAACACAAGAAATTGAGTATTCTAGGGCAATGAGATGACAGGAAAAATGGGTGTATATGATAAGACAGAAATCTAGTGAAAACTACCTTTCTCGTAGGAGGGCATTGTCAGTTATGTGCCTTACTGACAGGTCAGATAAGATAATGTCTAGGAAATGATCATTTATTTTAGCTACTGAAGGTAATGCGTAACTTTATTGGTATAATGGTGGAAGCAAAAGCCTAACTGGACTGTGTTCCAAAGATAATGGTATATTTGGGAAAGAAAAATCCTTAGCAAAATAAATCCATAGCAAAATGAGCAGAACTGTATGTACAATAGCTCACAGAGAATGAAATGCATCTGTTAGACTTAGTAAAACTCACAAAAATAACCCCAATCTCAATCACAAGAGGAATACAAAATAAAACAATATTGACATATCATTTCTTATCAAATTTTAAAAAGACACACCCAAGAAAATCCAAAAGCTTAAAAAGATATTAAACAAAAGTTTAAAAACATAAATTCTGACATAAGGCTATGGAGAACTAGTTCTCTTATACATTGTTAGAAGGCAAAATGATGGAAGTTCTATAGAGGGAAATTCTACAGTGTATGTGTATATTTTCTCACCAAATAATCCCACTTCTAGGAATTGATCTCAAGCATAATCTCACTCTAGGAACTGATCTCAAGCATAATCCAGGCAGAAATATGAAGTGATAGATTCCCAAGACTTCTTCATTGCAGTGGTACTTAAAAATGCCAAAACCTGGAAGCAATTTAACAGCCAGAATATGATTCATATTAAATCTTTTCCATAATTATGGACCAAGTAAAAAATAAAAAGAATAAATAGAAAACAAATTAAGGTAAAACAATTTTGGAAAATCATGAGAATAAAAAGGACTGTAACTGTATACCATATCTCACCGCAGAGAAGAATGACTTCAACTGACTTTTCAATCTGTTCTTTGTCTGTACAGTACAGGTCTATCCTTACTGGGATATGTTCTAAAAGCAAAAAAGATAGTAAATAAAACTTAAACTATATTCATCAATATTATTATTGTAATATATTTTGAAAGTATTTAACACATTAACATAGAGAAAATAATTATGTTGATATGATTGGTAATCAAGACTTTTAGATTAAGATAAAAGATACGAAAGTAAAAAAGAGTTCAAGTGAAAAGTCTATGATTTTACATTTGAATTTTTAATAACAGTAAGAATTTATGACTAATTTTGTCTTTCAAAAACAAAAATAAATCTCAAATATTCTATAGCGGTGTTCACTGAATAGGCTTAGAAGCTATGAAGTACTAATTGTTGGTAGTACTTCTGATGCCCCAACTGTGGTCTCAAAATTTCCAATGAAAGAACTGAGTACTATGGAGATACGTCTCAGTCCAAATCTGAGGAAGGAAATAAACATGATGATCCAGGAATTTTTTTTTTTTTTTAACAAACAATAAAGAAATAATTGGGTCATTTTAAAAGGATAGAGGAACCCAATTGAAGGGACTTTCACTAGACAGAAAAGAGAAGCAAAGTAAATACCAAAAAGAACAACATTATCACTAGTTCAAAAGCCATCAAATATGTAAAAATCAACGAAGTACAGAAACTGGAAAAAGTACAGGAACTGCAAGTACAGGAACTAGAAAAAACAAAAATACACAATTATTTTGAAGGTATGAGTTCTATAAGTAGAATGTGGAGAGTTTTGCTTGTATACTTCAGTGTGGGAACTGTGACCACAGGGTGCATGCTGATAGAAAAGACCCATTGAAGAAGGCAAGACTGACAATGCAAACCACAGTAGGAACAGTCACTTCCTGAAGCAAAGCCCCTGAGTAGGTGAGAGGTGAGGGGATCTAGCACACAAAAGGAAGAGTTGGCCTCAGGCTGGAGCCTGGGCCTTGCACCAATAGTGACAGCAGTAAGAAAAGAGGAAAGAGCACAGGGCTGGCTCACAGGCTGGTGGACTGTAGATGGGTGACCGTGGGTTTCTTCTGATTGCTTCAGTTTTCTCAGAGAAATAGAAATTGGAGGATAATTGTGAAGATGGTATTTGGGGGTTCAATAGAGTGAAGATAGTCTTATTAAGTATCTGTGTGGGCAGAACAGAGAGGGAAAGGGTTGAGGAAATGTAGTAGAATTGCCAGGCAGCACCAAAGCTCTGTGAGAATAACTGCCTGTGACTTTGGAAAGAGCCCATGTAACATGGTGGTGTGCTGTCCTCCAGCCACATTTGGCTAGTGGACAGCAGGTGTGTGCACAGAGTAAGCAAGGAACTGTATTTAGCAAACACTTTAAGGGTTGAGTTTTAAGTCTCATCTAAAATAATGCTTATATCAGGTACTTTCATACTTTTTTTTTTCTTCAATTTATTTCTCTATCTAGGAAATACAAAAGGGTAAGGGGAAAAAAGGGAAAAGAGTTGGCATTCAAAATAACACAATAAGATATTTAGTGATACATTTACAAAAGAATGGACGTGACCTTTACAAAGAAAATTTGAAACTAAGCATTAAAGATATAAATATTGAAAGGTCAATACTTTTCAAATTGATGTATGAATTTCAAGCAAATCCCAATAAAAAGTCTTTAGACAGGACATCTTGGAATTCTAGAAAATAATTCTATGATTTTTTGAGGAAAGTAAACATGCATGACTATGATAGAAATAGTTTACTGAGGCTTCCCACACAGAGCACATCCAGTGATTTGGTAAGAACAAGGGCCTGCAGTATGTGCAAGTTGAATCTTAAATTCCCCTCTCACATATTATCAGGCTTCCCTGTGGCTGCAGTTTCCTCATCTGTAAATGAGTCTTCTATTTATATCAACCATTAGAGTTGCAAACCTTAAGATAATGCTTGGCTTATGGCACAATGATAGGTAGCATTTACTGGGTGTTATACCCGAGGTATTGTTCTAAGTACTTTACATACATTTGTTTTTCTTCATAGCAACCTACAAGGAGGCTGAAGCAACAAGAGGGTAAAAAGATGTCCTAAGTTCACATGGTTGATAAGGGAGGGAGTCGAGATAAACAACAACTGAACCCTCAGCCTCTACAGTGTATTATAACAGGGAATAAGATGAGAAACAAGAGCAAAGGGAAGTCATCTTACCAAGTATAATATATTGTAAGATAATAACTGTGAAAACAATGTAGCATACATTGTTTTCACAGTTATTATCATAATACATACATATACATAAATGAGTACATTTATGTATCCAAAATGGATATATATAACAAAGGAGAATATCAAGAATTGTATTCAACTCTATATCATTATTATATAATAATCTTACATTAGATAAAGCAAGTTTCTTAAAACAGCTTATATTGATGTGATTCGTATATGTGAGCTATACATTAACAATTCACAGATAAAGGGAAACTAGACATACACAAATATTTCATAAGAATCAGTGAATTATTTACTTATTTAGATCATTGCATTCTGCAAAATGATACTATGTAAATTAATTTCTTTTCAAAATTAATGGTAACCTACATGCTCTAGGTTTGGGAAACTGAATTTGATTTACTCAAATTACTAAGCTTATATATTAGAATTTTCTATATAAATATCAGTTTTCTCATTCTATCTTGAAGTGCCATAAACTGCATGGCTTAACTAATAAAAATTTTTGTCTCAAAATTCTGGAGTATAGATCAAGGTGCCCCTAGGTTTGGTTCCTTCTTAGGGCTATAAGGAATCGATCTCTTCCAGGTCTTTCTCTTTGACTTACCATTAGCCATCTTCTATGTGTCTTCATATCATCTTCCCTCTATGTCTCCATATTTAAATTTTCCCTTTTTCTGAGGACACATTAAATTCACATTAAATTAGGCCCATCTTAATAACTTTATTCCATTTGATCACGTCTACAAAGACTTCACCTCCAAATAACTTTACATTCTGAGGTACTGAGGGTTAGAACTCCAACATATCTATTTTTGAAGGACTCAAAACGCAACACTTTATTATAACACTTTATTGTTCATGTGTACGTAGCCATGTTCATGTTTAAGTAGATGCTTGGTAAAGCAGGTTGCTGTCAACGAATTATGTATTAGCTAAGCCTTTCTGATAAATTAGTCAAGGTGTATTTAAAACCCCAGCTCAGCATTCTTCCAAGTGATATTTTGCGTAAAAACAAATCCTATCAAGATGAACAAAACATTTCTTGGGCCTGGTCCAGTACTTCTAGAGTGGTATAAGAAAGGCCTTAGTGTTTAGAAAATTCCACCCTGTGAAATAAGCACAGCAATCTGTATACAACACACTCCTTCACAACAACATGGAAATCACAGCAGGGAAACAACCACTTCACATGCAAGGCAGAAGAAAACGGGTTAGGGAAACAGAGCTTGGGTGTGGGTGGAGAATCCGTGGAAATATGAAGGGGAGGTGGAATGTTTGTGCCATAGTCTCAAAATATCTGGTGTCACAGTCTAAGAGCCAATCCTGCCACACCCCCAAACTCAAGCAACACAGCTCTTATCAAACGCCTGTAGAATTGAGGGATCATTAGCTTCATCCCTCAGTCTCTTTCATTACATTTTACTGGCAAGTACTCCCACTGCTATCTCCACCCACTGAATCCATCCATTTCTCTACATCTCCACTCTTATAATCATCATCTATACTATCATCACTCTAGTTTAGGCCTCTTTCTACAATCCTGCTTCTTGTCTTCACAGCAGTTCAGGTTAATCTATGCCCCACAGAGCATGTTGCTTGCATGAATCAAAGGCTCAATTAGTTCCCAGGGCTCACCTCGCACCACGGCATAACCAGATCCAAAAGAAGCAAAAAAACAGATGCTCCAAATTGCTCAGTATTTTATTCACTCCTCTGTACTCACTTCTACCAACATTTCTCCTCTTTTCTGACCCAATAGATTGTTTAAGAGACATCTACACTTAGCTTCCTTGTTCTATGACTCGATATTGGGTAGTAGTGCCTGGTTGCATCCGTGGACTTCCTCATAAGCTAAACAAGGATTTTATGATATTTTTAAGTAAGAAGACACCCCACCTCCCACCACCTTGCCTCCTAGCAAATACAGGCCTGATATGAGTCACCTGTGAAAAGATCTATAGGGAATTTGTGCTTTTGAGGGTCTTCACATCTTTTTCACTTTCCAAGATAAGTAGATATTAACACAAATGAACTTTATGTATTGGGGCAAAAATAGACAATATTAGGAAGTAATAAAATTATTTTGGTTCACAGAAAAATTGCATGGTTCTGTTGAAAATATAATGATGACTCCAGATTAAGGAGAGTAGTCTGTGTTTAGAGTGGTGCACCAATCTAAGTTATCTGAAGCAAGCTATTAGGTAGAAAAATGCAAATAAAATTCTCTCCATGTTCCTAATATTGGCCAATCACCCTTCCTGATCTGGTTTTTTATTCTATTGTAAGAATATGAAATGTTACAATATGATATGGCCAAGATGAATTGGAAGAGTCAACTTTAGTCTCTCTGGTTAGGTTTTATAAAAACATAATTGGGTGCCCAGGACTATCTTCCATGAAAGCAAATAACACTGCAACCCACAGAATATTGCATCTATCATGACAGGTGGATACTTGCTCAAGACAAAACTGTGAAGTAGATGAAGTTTGAATGTGAGGCTTTCAGTCCAAATATAGATTGTTTCTTTACTTCATGATTCCTTGGATTTTTCTCCCAGGTAACAAAGACTCTTTCCCCTGAAGATAGAATTCACATCCTGAAGAATTCCACCAAATATCATTGTTTCTTTTCCTGAATTCTTATAAGACCCTTAGCTTCTACGCCTGCCAACTTGTCCTGTTATTTTTTCTTTCTATATTAATTTCTGTTTTCCTCTGTTAAATTATTAATAACTGGAGGGCATGGCACCATTTTCTGTCTTTGTTCCCTCACACCTCTTCACACAGGTATTTTGACACTACTTGGTGGATTAACAGTGGAGTTGTAGCAGAGATTACTTGGTTGTTCACACAAGCTTTCTTTCTTTCTTTTTGGTCATAAAGCAAGACTGCATTTCCCAGTATCTTCTGCAAGAAAATGAATCTCAGTGATTATGCCACTTCTCTGCTTGTTCCAGTTAAGACTTTTGTGCTCACACAAGCCTCTCCATCTCTCTCTCTCTCTCTCTCTCTCTCTCTCTCTCTCTCTCTCTCTCTCTCTCCATGCTTCTGTCTCATTCTGTAAGAATGAGTCCTTAGGGTTTGACAAAATCACAGAACAGAAGATTAGGTCCTGAAATCACCTTGCTGAGGAAGCTGTCCCCAGACCAGCAGCATCTGCTTGCAACTATTACATAAGCAAGAAATAAACACTGATTTTGCCAGAGTCATCATAATGTAGGTCTGCTTGTTATAGATTCTCAAAGTAATTTTAGTGTTTCTAATAATCCTAAAAGAAAAATCTTGAACTGAGCTTAATAACTGAACTCTACCACAATGACTATGTGATATATGGCAAGTTACTCAATTTCCCTAAGCCTCTATTTCATAGCAACTACTGCAGTTAGTTTGTTGTAAGAACTAAATAAATGCATGCCATCACTTAAAAACAGTATCTGATATCTAGTAGCACTCAGCAAATATCATTTCAATACCACTCATATCTGCTTAGAATTAATTCTTGACAAGTAGAAGCTATATTGCAAGAGAATCCAAAATAATGGCATCTTACTACTTTATTTTTGTTTTATAACAACAACAACTATAGTAGAAATTCCTTGAAGATGAGAAATATGCTTATGAGTTGAGTAACAAACAAAACTAAACAAGACTAAAAAAGAATATTCAAAAATGTTTCCTGAATTCTTAGAACTTCACTCCTGGCAAGGGCTTGCATTTTAGTTTAGAGATCTAGGGACTTTGCACTAGGCCAGATTGTGTTTAAACAGAAAATTAGAATAGGTAGTTACACTGTTACTCAGGTCGTCAAGGCTAACTTCCTTTCCAGGTTGGCTATTCCATATTTGGGAAGTTAGTCTGATTTCCATTGGACATTCATGGTAAATGGCAAGGTGTTCACCTAGTTATTGGTTTCCAATATGGCAAAACTGTAAGAAGTAGATGTTTGCTTTATCTGTTCAAGTCAAGTTTAGATGAAGGAATCTTTAGATGAATAATCTCTACTGGTGGATCCCCTGTACTCCTAAGAGTTCATAATGTACAATGGGATCTGATGCAGCATGCAATAAGCAAAACCGAATAAAGCAAAATTTAGTTAGGCATATATCTGAAGTCTGAATAAATCCTGGACTTCTGTTTTTAGATAATTTTAGGCTTCTCAAATTAGTATGTTCATTCCTGTTTTATTTAACTCCATTTTCGTGTTCAAAGTTGGAACATATACGTTATTGTCATCTCCTAAATCTATTCATTTTATTTTCAGAAAAATTAATTTTTTTAAAAAAATGGGGACTAGGAAAATGAAAGTGTACAGAAATTTGTCTAAAGGTGAAAGTGGTATATCTAAGTATGTGATTTGAAGTCATGGTGTCTTCTACTGTGATTTTTCTATCAAGAATGCCACAGATTTGGCATCATTTCTTTTTTATGTAAGAAAAAATAACATCAAAATTATTTTTAAAGGCTAATTTTCAAAGTCTTCACCTTTATATCTGAAAATCAGATAAGAATAGAATTTTTAAATTCATCAATTATAAGTGAATATTTAATACAGTGTTGCTTGAAATTGCAAAACCAAATAAGAACAAAACAAAACCTAACCACCAAATGTCTAACATTGGGAAATGCTTGAGTGAATTATGCACAAACATACATAGTCACAGAGTGGGCTAATATTCAGCTATTGAAACCAGTAGAATGAATCTATAGGTGGTTAGAAAAAATAGCTAAGATCTATTGTTTAAAAAAAAGTTGTAGAGTTATATGCATAGTCTAATTCCATAATCATAAAAATACAAAACAAAAACCTCCCCATGTAAGTAAACATTTGTAAAGAAAGCTTTGGAAAAAGCAGCATAAAACCTTTTATGCTGATTACTCAGGTCATGAATGAGCATAGGTTGTGAGTGTGAGAGTGTTCACTTTTTATTTGCCCTTTGTATTGTTTGACATATACAATAGAAAGCAGTTACAATCACAATTTTTAATGATCTAAGTTTTTTAAGGACTTTAATCATGGAAGGCATTGTTGAAATGTAAGAGGACAGGAGTTACTACAGAATGGTGTTTTTACACTTCTCAGGATTTCATAAAGCTTAAGTACTCCAACTTACACTTGGCTCACATGTCCTACTTCCTGGAATCTACAAAATGTTCATGTGACTGACATTCTATCAGAAGTAAGCATTGCTAGAAACTATCATGGGAGCAATATATTCTTTCAACAGTAATATGAAATAATTTGTTGAAACTTTGAATATAAAAACAGTTAAAGACAAGTTTATATTAAATAAAAGAGAATAAATTTTTAATTATTACTAAGACAAAATACCCCATGTTCAGTTAATTAAATGGGAGGAAAGGAGGAATGGAGGGAAAATAAAAGAGGGAAGGAAAGAAGAAATGGAGGAAAAAGAATAAACAGGGTAGTTTACTGCCATTTTTACTGCTAGGGATTGTAGGAGGTCTTAAGAAATTAGGGTTAAAATGGAAGAGCAGCAGTTGTGGTAGCTGCAGCCTAAGGTTTCAGAGCATCCATTGTAGGTAGAAAGGGAGGATATTAAACTAAGAGGAATTTGAAGACTTGCTTATTTCCTCCTGTCCCTCACCAAAGCATGATGCATTTAATTGGAACTAGAGCTCTAGAATTGCAGTGGCCTTGTACCTGGGTTGGTCCTACTTCCACCTCCAGTACAGATGTGGCCACAGCCCAGAGGCAACCTGCATATGCAAGAAGTACAGTGTCAGCTGGAGTGGAAAATTACAAGGAGCCATGGGAGATCCCAGGCAGTCTGTGAGTGCATGGAATGACTGTGGGTGCCACACTGATGACATTTACCATCTCATTTCTTCAAATCTACAACAGCTACAGATCAGAACTGGTACATAGAACACAGCCCCTCCCCGGCACAGCAATGAGGAATGGAAAGAATATAACCTGGATTAAGAAGCTAAAAGTTTGTAGTGTGCCAGAAACAGAGGACTAGAGGGATGGCAGGCGGGAATCACAAAGAGAAGGGACAGTTGTTCTGACTATGAGAAGTGGGAGAGAATGTAAAATATGAATTATTTAAATTTGAGGAATGGTCTTGAGGAAGCCAGACATTTCAGAAAGAAAAAAGTGCTTAAAGAAATCAGAAAGGAATGTGAAATTTTTTATCCCTGCATTTTGGATTGTGTAAAAGAGAGTACATTTAAAAAGCAAGCCAGGGTAATGACTTAGGTCAAACCTAAGAGGTTGAGAATTTGCATGAACTTTTATACCTTGGTAGAAAAGAGAGGTCTATGTAAAGCTAAAGGAAATGAGAGCTTTTCAGGAGAACAGGCTGGCAATAAACCATGCCCTGTGGGATTTGTAGATTTCCTCTCCAAATTTTATGTATTTGTATATTTGGGGATTTGGCGACAAATGGATTTGTTTTCAAACAATGCTTTATTCAAGAATAAAGTTTTTCTGAGGAGAATCATGCCTCCTGGCTGGGCTTGTCATCTCACTAAGTGAGCTTGAAAAGCCTTCCCTGGGGGCTGGAGTTGTAGCTCAGTGGTAAAGCACTGAGTTCAATCCTAGCACCACATAAAAACAAATATAGGTATTGAGACCATATACAACTGAAAAAAAATAATAATAAAAAAAGCCTTCCCTAGGGTCACAAAAAGTGAGAATCTAGCCTGTAAACTTTCTAAGCTTCTTTTTTGAGAACAGACTGAACATGGAAGCCACAGGCCAAGTGCCCAGACAGTCCATCAGTTGGAAAGCTGGATTCCAGCTGAGCAGTGGCCAGAGTCTCTCTAACCCTGTCCTCAGCCTCCGCAGTTAGCTGAAGTGAAGCCTTCTGAGAGTGACCAGAAGGAAAGTCACCATTGTGACCCAGGGATTTAATGTTCATCTTCCGCCGGTCTCCTTCAGATTTGTGTTTTTATAGTTCATTCTTACAGGCAATGAAACTCAGCTTGTCTATTATAGGAACCAGTATAGACAGGATCTAATCAAGAAATGATGATATAAGAATACTGATCATATTGTTCTATGTTAACTAAGATTCTATATCTAAATTCAAATAGACATGGAATGAATATTCATCTAAGGCCCACTCTGAAGCAGAAAGAAATGAGAAACAAAGACGCCAGTGACTAGTCAGTAAGACTCTCATGTATGTGGCTACATCAATCTTTTCCACCTTCGTCCTTCTCTCACACTTAAGATTTAAGGGTGTTATTAATTTTTCTTAATGTAAAACTACCTTGGATTGATGCTCTTAGTTGCACCTAATAGGAAGGGAAATTAAGTTGAAGACCCCCTTTAAATTAAAATCTCTAAATGCATGAATGTGAAAATTATTGAAAATATCTAACAGTATTCAAAACAAAGATTATTTTAGTGTTTGCACAACTAGAAAATCTCAGGGAATTCACTTAAATTGTGGCCCTCTGGAAATACAAGGTACCCTGCCCAAGATCTCACAGCTAGATCTTAGTTGAAACAAATCTAAATGTAGACTTAGTCTCCCAGTTTTCAAGGTCTTTAGACTTAGTTGTGTGGTGTTGGAAAAAATTATTGAACTTAATGGTTGTTTCCTCAGTTGTGAAGTGAGTGTCCTACGTGTCTAACTCATGTGGCTGTTGTGAGCATCAAATAAATTAATGTATTTAAGGTACATAGATGAATAGCCAGCACATGGTAAGTACTCTGTGAATATTAATTATTATTACTTACTCTCTGGTAGCTCTTTAATTTACTACTTAAAACAACATTTTAAATTAATGTTTTTGCATATTTAGCTACTAGAAATATAGAATTTAGTAGTAATGAATTTTGAATGGAAAAAAGGATTTTCTCCTATTTCTTTTCTTTCCTTATTTCTAAAAATGACTTTGCAGATGGTCCTCCTTTTTCATAGTCACATTGCAGGCTTATTAGATAACCAATAAAGTTGGTAGTAAAGTACATATAATACATGGAGGATGAAATGGATCTCTGTCTCCTGTTTCAAATTAGACATTGAGTCCAGGGTGTGACATTCACTGCCTTCATAATTATCATGACAAATTGATCAGGAATAAACTGAGCTGACAAATTGAACTAAGAAAAAATATATGTTTGTTACTCATACATCACTTCAAAAGCCACCTCCTCAAGAAGTGTCCTCAAATCCCATCCATTGGAATTAATTGTTCTCTGTTCCATGTTTCAGTAAGACTTTGTTTTTAGGACTGATCATATCAGGTTTGTGCATTAGTCTTTCCCTACACTAGATCATAGACTCTTGGAAAGCAGGGGCTGTGTCTTATTCACACTGTTTCCAGAGTCCAGAATACTTCACAGTGGTAATAGATGCACAATAAGTATTTGTTGAACCAAATTTACAGAGCTAACTCAAAAGTAAATTAAAATGCAAGCTTCTTTTCAAACTGCTGCTATTTTCTAATTATATATCATGAACCCAAAACTAACTCTATAATGACCATGTGAAAACGTCATTATTTTCACCTTATGAGAAAAATTGAAGCTCAGAGTTTATAAAGGCCCATTCAAGTGCAAAAACAGAATGTAAATTCTGATTCTATCTAATTCTGCTCATTGTTAAGAGGGAAATAGGGATTTAGCAATTGTTATTTTTATTACTTAATCCCAAATGATCCCTTCTGAAATAGGTTCTGAATTCAGAAAGGATACCTCTTTTGGACAGTCATTTTGTAATATCTTAACCTTATTTTCTTAGATGAATAACACCAACATTAAGATTGCTAATGCCATCCTACATGGGGCAATACTGAACACTACACCATTTTCGCCCTTGGAAAAGTACTTGTGGACAGACATGTTTCCATGGCTTGGTCTGCTTTGTTTGGTTGCAGTTGATGACCTGCTCCTTCATCTGCTATGATACACCTCATGTAAGCTATCACAACAGTGCCCATACCGGTAGAGCTGGTCTGCATGTGCTCATGGGATTGCTGTCCAACTACTTCTTTTCAGAACTGAAAGATGAACCAGCTCTTTTTTAGCTAGAAATTCAACCAGCACAACGCAAATGTGTGATGTATTAGTATCTGAGACAATTTTTTTAAATTATTCTGTGACCTTGCAAATACTATTATATTGTGTCCTTTATATCCACTGCTTCCACTGGCTTTTTCAATCATAACATTTTGTCTACAATTCTTTTTTTGTAATCTCTTAGCCATTTTATAGCCTCCATTTGAATATCCTGCACAAAGTTTCTGCCCTATCTGACTTATATGGCTTTCCCACACTAAGAATGCTGTCCATTTTAGCTATGAGGGTATGGGGATCTGACAAAACCGATAAATTGACTGCATATTTTAAAAAATCAAAATAGAATGTACAAAAATGGAATTAAGTGTTTTAAAGTGACTTAGCCTCTTAGTTCAATGTTGCCGACTAGCATATCCAGCTATGATTTTTTCTTTTTTTTTATTTTCCTTTGAATGTCATGGTTACCCATGGAAAAACAAATGAATGCTGAGAAATGTCTGATAGTTTAAAAGTTGACTTTTTTAAAAGCAAATAAAGCCTACAGCATTTCCTATTTTCAGTTTAGAATCAGTGTGAAATTTTGATAATAATGCCAAGAGAGCAATGGAAGCCACCCTGGGAGGAATGTTAAGATGATAGCCATTAAAGTCAACTGAGGAAATAGAAGGCAATCAGTACAAAACCTAGCACACACCCCTTCAAACCAAAGACAGTCTCTAAGTGGACAAGCTTGGGGCAGCTGTGCAAATTCCTGCACAGCTCCACCTCCTGCTAGAGAAGGTTAGGCCAAGGCTTAAGTTATTGCCACTCATAGTAGAAAGCAGCCCCCCTACCATTTCCATTCTTCCTTCTCAGTGGGTCTTTTCAGTCCCATTTCCCTGGAGATACCATTTCTTCACAGGAACTTGTGTCACATGCTGTGAGCTTTTCTGTGCTACTGACATGACATATTGATTTGCAGCACAATTCTGTGAACTGTTGAGTGACTACCAGGGAATCAGGTAGACACTTCCCTGTGGATCATTTTCCCCAAGGAGACTGTACAGAGACCTTCAAAACCCAGTGGAACAATAGCTTACCTCTGAAGAAAATTTTCAAGGAAAAAGCATCAAAGACATTTCCTTTTTCTTCATCTTCCTGCTCTCATGATGTATGTCATGTCTGCTCTCATGATGTATGGGTTTAACCCAGGGAACAAAACAAAATAAGGAAGGGTGGAAACAAAATATACAGACAGAAAGCCCTAAATGACCAAAGCACCTCCACGCAGATGGTAGCAATAGGGCAATGTCTGTGAGCTAATAAACACAGCTGGCCTCGGTCATTCTTCATCTGCCATAAATTGCTAAACATAAACTGGAAATTTCTTCTTTCAGGATCATGTGGACTGACATGTCACAATTTTATCAAATATTGGAAGTGTTAGGTCTATGAAGGGCAGTAAACAGGGCCAAAGAAAGCAAAGTTGGGTCTGGGGTTCTACTTAATATTTTCTTCTTAGTTTTTCACTGGTTAATATCTTTAGAGGTTTAGTTGTTTTCATCTGTAAAAATGGAAGTGGAAAAGTATTGCTTAGGTGTGGAGATGCAGTAGAACTTATTACAACACCAGGAATCACATGAACAGTGGGTTCAACTGGGTGCACGTCCCGACAATAAAAGACAGCTCTGGTGAGTCCTATTAAAATGTCTTAGTTGTTTCTCCAACTGGGAGGCCTCTTAGTGTCTAAAATTCAAAAAGGATAATGAGCTAGTCTGCTTGCAGCAGGGATGTGTGTGGGCATGTTGTTAGGACTTCCTAAGCTTTGGTTCCAACATCATTATGGCCTCCTTTCAACTTGACTCTAACCTGCCTCCAGTCCTACCTGGGGCTGCTGTTTGCACTGTCTGTGTCCAATCTATTGCTACAAGTTTAGTCTTTCTTCTAAGTTTAGGTCACCCTTAAATAACTGCTGAATAGCTGACCAGTCTCCTAAGTGTGAGGCCCTTTACTTCATTTCACTTTTGTGCTTCATTTTTATTTCCATTTCAGATACAAAGATATTGTTGCATCCATTTTAATTCTATTGAGATGAGCCCAGTGCTCAACTTCACCTGTGTCTGGGAACACAGGTGTACATGACATATATTTATGAAAACAGGAAGATGAAGAAGAGAAAGTATCTAGCATACCACAAAATGCACATGTGCACACACACACACACACACACACACACACCTTCTTTTTCTTTGAAATGGACTTCTGTATCAAAGATATCTTTTCTTGAGATATGATAGGACATTGGAAGTGGGCTACAACATCATAACCATCTAGGGACTTCTGTACCTTAAAAGGCCTTCTCTTGGCATGTTCTTACCTGATCTATTTCATTTCAAGGTATGCAGGAGCACTTAAATTCCAGAGTGATAGATGTCATAGGATTGCATAAAGAGATAGCTGATTTTTTTTTTTTTTTGGTAGCACTGAGTGGTTTGTCTTAAAACATGTGGGTAATACTTGGTGAGTATCACAAGGGACTAAGATCTCTGTACTGGTATTGGTTCAGTTGCATGAAAAAGACTCATTAGAAATAGAAATGTGGGGGAGCACCCACTTGTCCTCACTATCCCTGAGCTGTCCTGCCCAGCAGGTGTCACCTCCTACTCAATGACAAATAAGGAGTTCCCAGTAGTTCTCCAGTAGCAACTCTGTTGTCATAATCATCAAGATTATTGGAAACAAGCAGCCCAAATGTCATTCTAAATTTGTAAGTCACACAGGTATTGACCAGGTTGGGTCATCTAGCAGAATCCAGCAACAGGCTCTGTAAACAGGGAGAAAGCCCCTGAAGTAATTTATAAAACTGACTATGCAGAGAGACCCTTAAGGATAATGAGAACAATGTTGATGTGATCAGTTGGGAGAAGGACAGGGTGATGATTCTGACCAGACTTTATTTATTCTCTTGATTGATCAGATCACAAGGCCCTGTCACATCCTTCAAAATATCTTTATACCCGTGTATCTTTCCTGTTCACATTTCATAGGCTGTTCATTGTTGGGTTTTAACACATTTTTTAAACTGATTTCGTTACCAAATATAGTAACCAAACAGAGACTACCAACCGTTGCCATGGCCAAGTTTCTTAAAAATAAATGTGTCTAACTACTTAAAATTATTCTGATTTCTATAAAACAGAATGAAAGCAACCAAAGTATGAGAGAAGAGTTGTTGAGTTACCCTGTTTCCTTTATTATGAAAATTCTAACCATGTGGCTACTTCAGAGCTTTTAATTCTCTGTGGAAAAAAAAAAAGAAAGAAAGAAAACTAGCCAAATACATTACTGTATTTTCTTGCTTTGTGGGCATATTTTGCCAACATTGCAATGTCTTTGAAATCAAGTATTCATTGCATAATTAAATGAAAAGCAACATGCTGGCTCCTAGAGTATAAGTTATGCTTTGTGGTAACTGCCTGAATATGTGCAAATTTAAATGTGTATAAAGGTATCTGTCTATGTATTGTCACTTCTACTGGGATATTTGCAATTGTAGCAGCACCTGTGGTTGAATTTTAATCACAATTGTGATTCACTAATTGCCTTTTGAAGTACCTTAAGAATTACCATGATCCAGCAGAGAAATGAGATATTATTAAATGCAGAAGGTTGTCAGCTTCCAGCTAGTACAAAAACAGGCAGTGAAAAACCACCAAGCACTCAAAATACAGCATAGATTTCCAAAGTTTGGTGAGGTTGGTATGACCCACTCAAATGCTGATTAGCCTTCTTACCAGGGGATTGATCAATGCCAATAGCTTCTGACTGATGTCAAAGAGAAGCTGTTAAATTCCAGAACTACATGTCAATTAAACACAAACTAACCAACAAGTTCAACACATAGGAGCAACAAGTAAAAACATATATAATCTTTAGGAGTCCATACTGAAGTCCTAACAGTGCTAAGAATTTCAAGATTATGAACATAATTTATAACAATTACAGTTTAAAGATGTTTTAAGATCAGTGATACATCTTAACAGTCCTGTGGAAAAGAACAGGAGAACAGAAGGAAAGTTTACTCATAATACCAGGGTAGATGGTGATGGAGAAAATGACAAGATTATAAATTTCAATTTATAATTTTGCTTTGACAATTGTGATGGTTTGGTGATGTATTCTTTAGGGCATGAATGAGAATTTATTTCCTCTGCCCCATCTTTTATCTTTCTACATTCGCCTCAGTTGAACTAACTGAACTGAAATACTAGTAAGGATCTTTTTTACACTTTTATTGATGTCCTATGATTTGGTAAGTAAGCAGAGCAGAAGAAAATGGAGGCATCCTGCAAATCCCATTCCCTTGAGGTTCTGAATCTTTCTTTGACCAAAAAATTAAAACAATTCATAAGCATATATTTCACTTTTTAAGAAATCAGAAGTCTATGCTTTAGTTAACAGAGAATACAATTCTCTTCCATGACTCTCGTTTGTATAATATCTGAATTACTGATCCATGTCTCCCAGCTCATTTGCTCACAAGTAAGATGACACACTCTTAATTTGCTGGAAAAACCCTAGTGTGTATCCAAGTGTTTATTTAACATTAGCATTTTCTCAAACAAAAGCTTCATTGATTAAATAATAAATTATATGATCACTCTATACATATCTGATATGCTAAACAGACTAAAGAACTAAACAAAGATTAATTCCAAGCAAATACATATCAATTCATTCAAATTCTTCATATGTAAAGTCAACCAACTGCCTAGAGAAAAATCTTAAATGTACATCTTGCACATCAACAGTACTTCCAAAGCAAAGGAAATAATAAGTATAAAACACTTTCTTATTTCCAAAGCCTGACAAAACTTTTGGTGATGGCATGTATGCTTATTGCATGTTAGACAGAATCCGATTTAGCATACAAGGTATATTACCATGAATCATCCAGATGCTCCATTCTCATAATGCCTCAGCATGTCTGGATGAGTATAAGACCAAGAACACACAGCCAACCAGAGTCCCAAAGGTGGTATTCTCCAGACTCTTCTTCTTTAGATGACACATGCATTGCTGAGAAAAGGTGGCAATAGAGTGTGAGTCTGTCCTTTTCCTGCCTAAGGATGCTACATAAACTGTAATACCAGGTCCAACTACTTCTAACAGAGGTTTCTTGAAAAGCTCACATGTATTCTCCTACTTGGAAATGTTAAAACAAAACACTCTTCTATTTATAGTAATATCAGAAAGGTATCTTGTACAATAACTTATTTCTAAACAAATGCTTTTTATCTAGAGTAACCAGGAGAAAAAGAATACAGAAAAACTCATTTAGATAGCTCTGTAAGAAAGAGAGGGAATGGGGATCATAGGAGTTGTATTATCTCTGGGACATACCTATTCAGGAGGATCATTTCTCTCAATTACAAAATTAAATTTGGGAGCTGAATTTCTTTTTTTTTTTTTCTCCAGTAAGGTGTGTGGACTTGCTTTTTTCTATTTTCTAGAGCTTAATTAAAATATTAACTGTGTTGGGTGGGTGATAGGGTTTTTGCTTTAGAATTTTCATCTACCTTTTATTCCATCACCATCTAGGATAATTTGAATGTAAAAAAGTGTGTGCCACTTGCAAATTTTAGAGATGCCAATTTTGTTAAACTGGGTAGTTGATTATTGAAGAGGACAAATTCATCTACTGCTCCATCTTTTTCCTTCTGTAGGAGCTGAACTGCAGGCAAAAGGAACTTAACTTCCTCAACTCTTAAATCCCGTCCTTCATTGTCTAACCCTTCAGGTAGACTTTTGCTCTTTGCCCAAATTAGGACATGGTCCCTGGAAGCAGAATTGGCAACAAGTGGAAAGGACAATGATAGGCAATTCCACCTTAGTGAGCCTCAGAATCTTGACCTATCCCTCCCCACCCAGTCCCAAGTAACCTCACCCTCCACATCCACCCTGGCTTGGCATTTTTAATGTCTGTGGGATTTTCCACTCCCTGTGTGGCTGATGCAGAACTATTAAGTATCTGCCAATGCCTTCACAGGCTGAAGGGGGTTAGAATCCAACCCAGGTAGGGGCAGCTGATAGTTTCTTTCTCTTCTGTACTGAGAAGCCATTTCATAGAAAAGTAAAATAATAAAATTAGGTGTTCTTAAAGAACTTTTATAAATCCAGAATTCTAGATAACAAAGTAGCTATAAATGTTCCAGTCTCCTCTAGCACACAGGATGTCAAGTCCTGTATAATCTCAAGAATTTCGCAATTTGAAGATGCAATAACTCTCATGAAATTTCTAAAGAGTTCTGTTGCTGCTGAGCATCTGATTTGGCTAGATTTTTTTTTAATAATTGGATCATTTCTATCCAAATCTGGGACTTAAAAAAGATAGTTTAGACTTTCCAACTAAAACCAGGATAAGCAGAACTTAACTTCCTCATGTCTTGTTTATATAATCGCTCAAGTCCTGCCTATGATGATGAAGAAATGAAGAACTTAGATTTCTGATCTGTAGTTATGCAGTCATAGGCTTTAACCTCTATTGCTGCTAAATAAAGAACTGAAATCTACTTTCCAAAAGAGATGAAATAAGAATAAAGAGTTACAATGGTAAAGGCATTCTTCCTTCAAGAGTAGTTATTCCAGATATACCACATTCTTTGGCCTAAGACTGGTGGAAGGTGTTGGAATGACTCCTAAAGAAAAACATATTTCCTGAGCTAGATTCCTTTGAATATAGATCTCTCAACATATGAGCTTGGATCAAGAAGGCACAGTGTCATATTCCAAATCCTTAGAGAATCCAGATCCCATCCAAATATAAATGCACTAATTACAAATATATTCCTCTTAGAATCTAACATTTTTCTCTTTGGAAAAAAAAAACACTGGAGGCAGTAATCAAATCAAGTTTCAATGTATTATAACTGGAATTAAAATAAATGTTGTGCTAAAATCTTTCTAAAAAGTTTTTGCAAACTTGGGTTTGTTGACTATATTCTATGTTTAAAGAACTGATCTTATTATTGAGAATCAGTCTTTAAAAGGTAATTATTATCTTTAAAAAAACTGTTAAACCCTACTTTTTTAGGGGAATAGACACTTCCTTGCTTCCTCAAGCATTTGCAAAAAGTCAGCTTAATTCTTGTAACAGCCATTCTAAATTAGGATTTTCTTCAACATCAGCTCTACTAACATTTTAACAATTTTTAAATTGGAATTTCACATTGTAGAATATTTGGCAGGATCCCTCACCTCTACCCTTAAAGGCCAAGTAGAACAAACCTCATCTTCCCAAGTGATTGTGATAATTGAAAATGTTTGCAGACATCAACATGGTAAGTGTAGGAAGAATGGGCACATGGGGTATTAGGTGAATGCAGAGGATGGAAAATAGAATTAACTAGGGCTCAGAAGTGAGATGCAGTGTGACATGAATTAACGCAGGCAATGTAGCTGCCATCTGAAGGTCATGGTCAGGAGAGATAACAGGTCTTTAGATAAAGGTGAAAGACCAACTTCTGTTCTTTTCTTTGAAACTGAATTTGCCTCACACCCACATCTTAGTCATGGGACTTTTAAAAGCATCTCATAAAGATATTTTTTAATACTGACAACAAGATATGAGGAGCATCTTTCTAAAAGGTAAATTTAATCATATTTATGGACCAAGCCTATTCCTTCACATAGATACATTTAGTTAAATGATTTTTTCTTAGTATTGAATATATTTTGCTTCCTTTGAAATCAACTTGGAATAAGCCCATATTGTCACTTTGTCATAAATCCTTGCCCCAAATATTTTTTTTTCTCAACAGGTGTATTAGCTTCTTAGTTAATTTCTAGCTATGCTTAATATTACATCAAAATTCTAGCTTTGAGCAGTGATTGAGAGAAGTGATTTATCCATCTGCATTCTATTTCAAGCAGAGCCATTGACTCACAGAACAAGACACTTGACCTAATTGTGGCTCACTTGGGCCCTGCAGGAGATCTGCGAAAGCTGGGAGGTGGATTGTGACAGCATCAGCCTGTCATTTCCTGGTAAAAGGAGATTTAGATTTAAACAGAGTGGTGCTCCACTACCACCATTCTGTGACTTCAGTTGGGTCAGTCCTGTGGAAGCATTGCTAAAGCAAGTCAAGTTTTAAAACACAGAAAAAGAAACAGCCTATGAGACTCTGTCTGAAATAATCTTCCTTTCTTTTCCTACAAATTTAAACCTTTGATGACTGTGTGCCATCTACTCTTGGTTTCCTCCTTTATTGAAAAATATTGGAAAACTTTAGTTCAGTTTCCCCAAATATCTGCTAAATCCATTCTGAGCCGAGCACTTGAATTTGAATACAACGAAGTAGACGGAAAGGTGACTAAGGCTTGATAGAGTATAGAAATAAAGAAATATCTTTTGAGTCATTGTAGTAAATGCACAATGGAGGAAAACACAAAAGAGAACCAGCCAAGTAGGACAAAAAGGTTTGCAGTGGAGAATCTTTAGGAAAGAGAGGCAAGGCATCCTGGAAGAAATACTGTGGGCATTGACTCTGCAAAGTGGCACGTAGTAAACCAGGTGAAAAAGAGGGGAAAGAATGGAGAGCAACAAGCAGCTCTGGGAAGCTCAGCATGTCCAGAGGGTAAAGCCTGAAGAGAGGAAGGCAGCAAGTTGCAGGAGTGGTGACATGACAGAGGAGCCTGAGAGTCAGTGGTACTGTAGTTCTCAGGGCTGGGGAAGTGCTGAAGGGTTTTGAGCAAGAGCATGACAAATGCAGACTGAGGTTTATAGAAACTATAGTAACTGGGGAGAAAACTTATCTAAAAGTGATACACCTATAAATAAAGAGACTACTGAGCAGTTGGTTGCACTTATTGAAGCAACGAATGACCCAGGTCTGAAACCACAAAATGGCAGTGGAGATAGACAGAACAGCTCTGAGAAGTGTTAATGCAACTAAGCTTGTGACTTGGTGAACTCCAAGATGGTAGAGACTGTTATTAAGAGGAAAATTGGAAAGTAGTCTTCTAACTGAGGTTACTATAATTATTCCACTTGAAGAATAATAATTCAGGATATTAGGTAAGCACAGGAATTAAAATAAGTCAGGAATAAAGTGTGCAGGAAAATGTTGGGGGAAAAGGATAAGGAAGTAAAAAATTAGGACAGCTGAGGCAGGAAAATTGCAAATTCAAAGCCATCCTTAGCAAATTAGTGAGGCCATGTCACAAATTTTAAAAAAGGGGCTAGTCATGTGGCTCAGTGGGTAAGCTCCCCTGGGTTCAATCTTCCTGGTACAAAAAAAAAAAGGAATAAAAAATGTGCTAGAAAAGATATTCAGTTACCCCCCAAAAAAAAAAATGTAGAACGTACATGTATAAATATGTCACAATGTAACCCACTATTATGTATAATTATGTTGCAAAAATTAAAAAATTAATTTAAAAACATACTAGAGGTAAATCTATATCAGTGATACAAATATTATTTTTTAGTAGAATTGCCAAATAAATAAATGTGGCTATGTGTGCAAAACCTGCTTCTAACTTATATGAAATAATGATATATATCTGTTAATGAACTGTGCACAGGGTAGTACTCACTGCATCCTCATCGATAAAAAGACAAAACAGAAAATATAAAATCAGAAAGAAGTAGATTAAGGATATGAAAATAGGTTTATAAGGAAACAGCCTAAATAGAAATAGGACTGAAGAAAGATTTGAAGAAACAGTTCTCAATAGGGATTATAATAAGACATCCAAAAAATGGGAATAACTTCAGTAACATGTTCAAGTGTTGGGATACTGGAATCCTGATTCTAGGTTTGAATCCTGATTCTACAAGTTCATAGCTGTATGAACTTGAGCAACTCCTTAACTACTCCCCACCTCCATTTCCCCATATGTAAAATGAGAGGCAATATCAGGAGGGTACCCATACTGTTGAGCTTTGTGAGAATTGAGTTTGTATACATAAAGTGCTTAGAATAGTATCTGGGGGCTGGGGATGTGGCTCAGGCGGTAGCGCCGTGCGGCCCGGGTTCGATCCTCAGCACCACATACAAACAAAGATGTGTCCGCCGAAAACCAAAAAAAAAAAAAAAAAAAAAAATGTTAGAATAGTATCTGGTACAAAGCAGTATTTGATTTGGGCTACAATTAATATTATTAGAGATGGAATTTGTTGAAATTTTAGTATTGTTCTGGTTGTTGTTGTTGAGGGGTTTTTTTTGTGAGGTGGGGAGCAGATTTGTGACCAAGTCAATGGTTTTGAGGGTTTTATCATTATAAGAAATTGATTTATAGCTGGGTATGGTGGCACATGCCTGTAATCCCAGAGACTCAGGAGGCTGAGGCAGGAGGTTTGAAAGTTCAAAGTCAGCCTCTACTGAGTCAGGTCCTAAGTAACTTAGCAAGATCCTGGCTTAAAATATTAGAAGTAAAAAGGCCTGAGATGTGGCATGTGACTCAGGGGACAGTGCCCCTGAGCTCTGTCCCCAGTACCAAATAAATAAATTGATTTATAAGCAAAGTAACCTAGCAATCTTGCCTATTGCCTTCAGTCAGAAGGTCTAGATATTTTAAAGTGACAGGCAACTCACCAAGAATGTGGTTTGCTCACATCAGGGTCCATTATGCAAGACAGACTACCTGTTCTTCCATAGGAAATCTACTTCCTTCCCAGACATTTTGTAAGTGCGGCTACAGGGCAGTGTTAGGAGCCTTTGTAGTTACCTCAGCTTTCTGAAAAAACAATGTAATATTCCACTGAACGATCAATCAAAATGCAATCACCATAGTTTTGTTGAACTGGATTTAGCCCCATTTTTCTCAGTATCAAGAAAAGATCATTTTTGGCAGCTGCAAACAGAGTACAAAATACATCAAAGACTGATTTCAGTTCTGTTGCATGGATTCTGCAAACTATCTCTTACTTTTGAAATTGACCCTGGAAATGGCCATCAGTCACATGCAAACAACCCAGTTCCTTGGGATTATATCTGCACTGAAAGATCAACAACATAACTGTTTGCTATAGTGAATATAATTGTCTTAAATGAGGCAATGACAAGGAAGAAAAGCAGGCATTTGGTAGCATTTACAATCACAATACCAGGAAAATTATGCTTTCAATCTAATGGACCCTTTTAAACATGGGAAATATAGAACACACATTTACAACTGCAAATTTTCATAGCCGGTGTATGTTTCAACTAGTGTGAGTCGATGATAACCTTTAAATAACAAAATTTTTAACAAAGAACAAACCACATTTTTTTAGCACCAGATATAATTAAAGATGCTGACTGAAGATGCCATTTTTTATAGATGACACTCCTCCTTTCTCCCAAGTAGATACCAACGGCAGGGCTTTGAGTGAAAAGCCAAAGAGTTCCATACTTAAGCTTTAGTGTATATGTTAATGTGTAGTTTGATTTTTATTTAGTTTGAAGCAGCATCATGTGGAATACCTCTGTTTAATATGGCCACTATCTTTTAGATATTATTTCAGGGCAGAAAAAGGGAAAGTCAAGCTTTATTGGATATGTGTGTGCTTCTGTGTGTGTGTATGTGTTTCTCTGTGTGTCTGTATTATTAATAATGTTGGCACTCTCACAGTCTATCATAACAAAGACACATTATATATAGATAAAATATCTTCTAGTACTTTATATTGGGATATCATTTTTATCAGTAACTAAGCCCTTACTCTAAAGCAAACAACCATAAATCTCCCCTTTTAGTTGGGCTCATTTTTATCCTTCAATTGCCTGTCCCCACTCTTTTCTTGTCCACCACCACTCCTAATTCCTTCACCCTAGTTCTACGTCATTTTTAATGCTTTAGAAACAGGGGTTATTAAAAAGAATGTGTTTGTCTAAGCATCCAGAGCTTTTCAAAGTCCTAACAATCTATAATTTTTACTGAGATCCCACATTGTGTCCAGTGCTTCCTGATGTTCTAAGAATAATCGTTGTGTACGTGGTGTTTACAAACAGGGGAGAAAATGTAATATATGTTCAATCACAAAATCTGAGAAACTTCCCCATCAATCTTTTTCCATGGAGGTCCTCTCTGCAACATACCAAAAACCTGTGATTCCAACCTACTGACAAAAAGTGGCTCAGCTCATGTTCCTGTGTTTCCTGGAATGGTACAGTCTTTGCCATTGATAGATCTAGTTATTATATGTTTCTACCCCAAATGAGATCTAATAGGATTCTCTAGAGCTCTTCCCATTAAAAATAGTTATGCTAACTTAATTCTTCTGGCACACAGGAATTTCTCAAATACTGGAAGTTTTTCTAATGCTATCAGAACTTAATGCTAAGTTCTAGATGATTTCTTCTCAGTCTATAGATGTTCCCTGGGTAATCTGATCTATCTTTTTGGTTTTCATCCTCTCAATAACATGACTCCCAAACATTTCTGCCCAGCTCTGATCTTTCTTGAGAACCAAATGTGAGTATCTATTTGTTAGCTATATCAATGTCATGGAGGTCACTCCAGCTCAATGGCCTTCCTCATTTCCATCTTACCCTAAACCAATCTCTCTTCTGGATGTTTGTTTTGGTAACAACTTCATCTTATAGTTAGGAAAACCTCAGTTATCTTTGACTCTTCATTCCCTCTCATTCTCATGATGGAAACAGGACCATTAAGAATTTTTAAATATTTGGCATAATAAATGAATTGCTTAAGTAAAAATGATTTATGGTGATATATCAAATATATTGGATATGAAAGGAATCAACAGAAGAAAAACATAAGGGAAGCAGGCTTTACAGCAGTAAATGAAGGAATTTTTTGAAAAGAATTTTGGAAATAAAAACAGAAAGGGAAAGATTAAAAATACATTAGAAGGGAAGAAGAAGAAGAAAAATTCACATATATAACATAAAGAAATGATATAACCAAAATCTGACTAGTTTCAAAATGGTGTGGAAAATCTTGTTTTTGAAGTCTTATCATTTGTAATTTTAACACTCTGTTAGGAATTCATATATACCATCAATTATTTAAAAATTCCCTTTCCATACTGCATCTATAAGAATAAGAATAGCAATTTTATTCTCATTTTCTAAGATCTACAGCAGATTTTTTCATGTAGTAAGTGACTGAAAACAATCCCAGGATAGTTTATGAGGTTCCATGATACTAAATATTTCACTTTGAAGGTAATTTCACATGTCAATAATTCTGATGGGTAGAAAAATTCTATCATGCATTTAAACTGTAGCTGTCGTGAGAACTATAAAAATCATTATGAACAAATTGTGCTGGTTAACCTTAGGTGGTGTAATAATGATGATCCCAATAGCTAAAGGAATCCTCAAAGAACTATATGAGAAAACTAACAGCTGAAGATATTTAATAAGCTTTAAACAACAGAGAGTGAGTGGTGTGGCTGTCAGCTGGAGTGTTGACAGGACAGATACCAAATGAATATTTTAATTGTTGGTTGAACCTGCATGAGAAATAGGACTAATTGCCAAGGAACTGAAATGTAACAAAGGAAAGAAGGCAAAGACATTTTTCTTTTCTCTGAGGAGCTGGGATTGTGGTTATTCAAAATTCATGATTATTTTCCATGACTTATACCTTGAAACTGGAAAGTAAGTCATAGAATAAAAAAGATGGTAGAGACAAAGAAATTGCAGGACTCTGTTGGATATTTCAGGATGCTATATTTTTGTTAGTAACTGACTCTAACAAAGACAAAAACAGAAAAAACAAGGAAGGACCCAGTAATCTAATCAATAGATTTTTATTGAGAATATTCTACAGAATTATCTTGGAGCAAATGCTGTGTGAAATGTGACATTCATATAGCATTACAAAATCTTTAATGTGAATTATTTTATTGGATCCTCATTAAAATCCTATGGAATAAAGCAAATAGAATTAGAAAGGTATAATCACAAATACATAAAATGAAGTTCAAGGAGCCCTTTTACTTTCCCTAACCCCCGAGTCATTAGGTAATAGCAAAGAACTTCTAGCTAGACACTCCACACTCTTCTCTCTAGGACATATTATGTCCCAAGGCAAGCTTAAGATGAACCTTTAAGAACAAAGATTCCTATGTTAGTTTAGTATTCAAGATTGAGACACAGGAATAAATGAATATGAAAAAAACTGAGGAAAAACATTGTTGACAATTGGATAATTTAGTTCTGGTTTAGATCCAAAATTTAATTTTCTACAGCAACTTAAGCCTAGAAACATAGTCTCAGCTTCTAGTTCAGCTTATTCACATTACCCATCATGTCCAACTGTATTTTGTTGTGCCTGTGATGTTCTCTGCTGCTAGACCCTAAGATCATTAAAAAAGGGATGGCTAAGTGAGTGGTGTAAGGTCAAATGAGTTGTACACAGTAGTACAGGGAGTTGAAGCTGAGCCGACAAAATATAAAGCTTATATTCTTAACCAGTATGGAATACTATATGCTAATAAATAATCAGGTAGGTGTGCACATGATGTGTGTATATGTATGAGTGTGTGTGTGTGTGTGTGTGTGTGTGTGTGACAGAGAATACAAGGTGGTAACTTTTTTCTTACTGATTCTTATTTTTAAAAAACTAAATTCATATTGGCTTCTTCAATAAAGATTGAGCACATATATTCAGCCATCTTAGATTCTATAAATCAATTCATGCACAGATATGTGAAATAGATCCCTGCTTTTAGCTTTTATCTTGTTGTAAAGATTATGACTACTATTTGCCTTTAAAACTTCACTGAAACATTACTTTAAAATATGGTATTCCTCATTGACCTTAGAAAGTGTTTGAGGCTAAGCCAGTGCAGAAAAGTGAAAACAAACAAGCAAATTAAAACCAAAAAGAGAAGGGCAAATGTCACAGTAGACTAGAATGAATAAGAGCTAACAAATTAAAACTGTTCAGTTTTGTGTTTTAAATCTCATGTAGAGACTGAAAGAAATGTGAGATTGTATTTTTCATGTAAGTAGATAATTCTGGGCTTTACAGAAGTATGGAATGTTACCAGGGATTTATTATCTTTCCATTCTACTATCCTCAGTTTGGGATTCTCATCCTCATACTCACAAGATAGCTGCTGCTCTCCTAAGCATCACTAGCACATTCTGGCAGGAAGAAAGGAGAAGGGCAAAAGGCAAGGGAGGAATGCCAAAGGAAAACTTTTCTTTCAAAACACCCAAAAGCCTCTAGAAGATTTCTATTGATGGCAAATGTATCACAACTATGCATCCTCAGCATCTCCCCTTACAAAAAATTTAGAAAATTTAGTTGGGGAAATGGCATCAATGAACAAAATTAGAACTATCATAAGGCTAGTGAGAATGGATTTGGAGGAGAGAAGCCTCTTTATCTACTATGGAAAGATTATTCATAAATAACACATTTGTGAAACAAAAATTTAAAAGAACCCACAGAGAAACTACTTGAATTAAAAATATTAAGATATAGGTATAGACATAAATAAAGATATATACCTGCAATTGAATTTCTATTACCAGTCTAATTAGAAAATATGTAAAATAATATCTCCAATAGCAACAGAATTTATTTTATGCCTAGGAATAAATAAATCTGGCAAAAGATGCAAATACTTCTAGAGAATCATGTAAAACTTCATTTTAAAAACATAAACAAAGGGAATGGGATTGTAGCTCAGTGGTAGAAAGCTGTCTAGCACACTGGGTTTGATCCTCAGCACCACATTTTAAAAAAAAGGTATTGTGTTCATCTACAACTAAAAAAAAAGAAAGAAAGAAAGAGAAAAAGCATAAATACCTGTATAAATGAAGAGCTAAATCATGTTCATGGATGCAAGGAGTCAATATTATTCTCATAGTAATTTCAAGTTTATTTATAAATTCCATGCAGCAAAATATTTTTGTAGAGCTGTTTTTAATTTCTATTTTCTGCCAAAACTGATAGTAAAACTAGATTTTATGTTGTATTTTACTTTACAAAGGTTACTAAAGTTAATGTAGTCAAATCTACCATTCTTTTCATCTACAGCTGGGAACTTCTGTATTGAGTTATAATATGTCCTCCCCTACACTGAGGTCATGTGGCCTTGTCAGAAGAATTTCCCTATTTTCCCCTCAGTATAGTGACCTCATGGAACTTGGTGACCAAATGTTAGGATATAAGACAAAATTCTACAGACTACATTGAGGAAGCATATCTGCTAAATCCTCTTCCAGACCTTTTGAGTATAATAAAATGCAAGATGTGTAGGTTCTCATCAGGCCAAATGGTTAGCTCAGGCAGCCAATGCCAGCCTGTTCTAGAACAACAGAAAAATGTTTACCAGGAAGCTTAGGCTCTCAGAGATGAGCATGGGCAGCTCTTCCTCTGCCCTCTGACTCTCCTCTGGAACTGCCATCTTTGCCATGGAGTACTCCTGCATTGGGACCACACTATGTCAGTTCCGTTTTTATTTTTAACCAACATTCCCTTTCTCCTTAGGCTTTACAACGTTTTGCCCTCAATCCCTCAATATTTATGTACATCAAGTTTTAGTCATGATTTTAAGTAATTCTCTTTCTCCTGAAATACATATTGAAATATGTATGTTTTTGTGTATACACACATATGTATTTATTTTTAAAATTTGATCCCTTGACTCTTCCATTTTGACTTCCATCAACAATTATAGAAATAATATCTATCAAGGTTGCTACCAGAAATATTTAGAGGCTTCCAAGTCTAGCAAAGAGATCTGTGATGATTGGCATAGTCTTACACATTCCATGATTACTGTGGATATGCAATTGATTACCCACACAGCATGAGCAGAGTGAGAAAGGAAGGGGCCTCCAGCTAAAATTGTGGGAAGCAGCTATATGTACAGGTCAGACCATACAAGAGTGGCCTGCAAAGGACACACTCAGAGGGCTGAGGAGACAATCAGGACATAAGGCCACTACCCGATCACCAGTTGTTAATTGGCATTTTCTTTGTGCCATAGTATCTGCTAGTCTTTTCACATGCACTTTTTTCTCCTAATTACAACCCGATGAAATAAAAATTATTACCATCTATAAAATATAGACAAGATTTACAAAAAGGAAGTAACTTACCTAATTCACTAAAGTGAGTACCGTGTTCATCTACAACTAAACCAAAAAAAAAAAAAAAAGAAAAAGAAAGAAAGAAAAAACATAAATACCTGTATAAATGAAGAGCTAAATCATGTTCATGGATACAAGGAGTCAATATTATTCTCACAGTAATTTCAAGTTTGTTTATGAATTCCATGCAACAAAATATTTTTGTAGAGCTGTACTCGGAGAGAATTGAGAACAGTACTCTTGGTTCTCTGGCAGATTTAACTGTCCTCCCCTGTATTTCCCATCAATCTGATGGACCACCTTGGCCATGGACTTTGTCGTCCCTTCCAACAGAGACAGAGTGCACTCCCACTCTTTGGCTTCAAGGTTGACCATTTAAGTTTTATAGCCAAAAGGAATGTGAACAGAAATTGCAATTTACCTGTTTCAAACTAGAAGATGAGAAGCATTTGATGTTTCCATTGTCTTTCTTATATTTCTAGCATCATTCCCAGCCTGCTCTCTTCAACCTGGTTTTCAAAATGATTAAACAGGAAACTTACCTGAGTTCCATCTATACCTAGTTAGACCTGCATCTTAAAAAATACACACTTAGCCAATGTAGGCTACATCAGCAGATCTTGTGCTGATCCATAGTCCCATAACTAAAGCCACCTGAAATCAGCAGAGCAAGTCCAGCTGATGCACTGACATATGAGAAGCAAGTCCCATATTCCATCAGGAGAGAATGGTTACTTGTTACACAGCATAATTGAAGGAATAGCCAACTGCTGCATGAATGAACCCACACAGTATGATTCCAGACTCCTGTGTTCTTCTCAGGCCTGAAAGATAACAGGACTATCAGAAGAGTTGGATTTTTTTTTTTTAAGATAGAGAGAGAACCTTTTTTAATATTTATTTATTTATTTTAGTTTTTGGTGGACACAACATCTTTATTTTTTTTATTTTTATTTTTATGTGGTGCTGAGGATCGAACCCAGCGCCCTGCGCATGCCACGCAAGCGTGCTACCACTTGAGCCACATCCCCAGCCCCAAAAGAGTGGGATTTTAAGAGAAAAATAATAGTCATCATGGTCCAATGCTGAAAGATTAAATGAGATCATTATAAAGTGTATCAGTTCAGAGCATTTTTTTCTCTGCAAATAGACTGGAATTACAATATGATACCTCAGCCGAACCAACCCATAGACAAGCAGCAGGTATGGTAGTTTCACACAAGAACAATGGCCAACAAGCAGGTATCTCCAGAAAGAAAACTTTGTTTAGACTACCAGCAAGTGGGATGGTATGGTGGCAAGTGTAGTATGGCTACATATTCCAAACCTAATGCTAGAACCCCTGGCAAGAAAGCCTGAGGGGAGACAACTAAGCAACACCAAGTATAGAAATCAGCCTTGAGCTATTTTGCTGTACAATAATAATACAATAATGCCATTGCCTTGAAAATTCCCATGGGGTGATGTATATAATCCATATCCAATCACCGTGGAGAACAAGGCAGGAACAGAATCAGGCTCAGGCCATGTGGATCTTATTCCATTCATTTTTATTAGACCATCATATTATCAGACTATCAATATAATGACAGTTTATAACTTACTATACAAGATTTTTAACTTTTTGAATACAGTCTTCAATAATGTACGATATTGCCAAAATGGTTATTTTCCTATTTATTACACAGAGAATATGCACATATGCGATCTCAGCCAAAAGTGAAGAAACAAGATTATAGCACAAGAAAAGCCTGTGAGGGCATCAGGACATCTGAGTTTGAGTGCTGGCCAGACCACTAATGAGCACTGTGACCTGACCTTACCCTGTAGATTACAGATACCTATAAAAGAAGGAACAAGTCCATTGTAATAGTTACTTTCAATTTGGATTAATTATGCAAGAGTCTTTCCACTCTAAAATTAAACAAAGCCCTTAAATACAAAATTGAACTCTTTGGATTAACTGAACTCCTAAGTACATTTTACTGAAAGAATGTAGGAATTCCTTAAAGATCGTAATATCCAGAACCTTACAACAGCTGACAAGATTGTAATATAAAGAATAATATAACAAAAATCCCTACAAAAGCAACAATAAAAGTCACGGAAAAATTTTTAAAAATAAAAATTTTAATCAGAATTGGCAGTAAGAATCTTTGAAAACCCCTTGCCACAAAATAGGAGGAATTTTGATGGGATATATTATATTTGGAACAATATCAAAGACTGGATCATAAATCCACTTCCCATAAGGTTACAGCAATCTTACAAGTAATAAATAAAGACCCTGGGATTGGAACCCCTGCAATATTCCAGGAAGTTTTCTTGGAGGATGTGGCTGAGTCCTGGAGGCCACCAGAGAATCAGGCATCACCAGCAGGAATTAGAATGAGGAGCAGTTTGAGAATCAGAAGGGGAGCTTTCAGAGAAAGTGACAGCTGTACCCCACAGACACCTGGGGGGTGGTATGGGCCACTTTATTTTATGGCCCACCTTCTCAGTGGAGTTAAGAGGTGACAGTAACATGAGAAAGCACTTTGGGGAATGGAGAGGAGTCCCCAATTTGCAGGGGGACCTAAAGATGATGCTGTTGGACTGTGGAGAGTTGGAGGTCACTTTTCCTTTTTTTTTTTTTTTATTTGTTTTAATTAGTAACACATGACAGTACAATGATCTTGACATATCATACATTTGAATGAGATGGGATATAATATCTAGAGCTTCACCAGGTGACAAGCATGCAGAAGTGACTCTGCTGGAGGTAAAGTGAGGCCAGTGCTTTCCTGGGGCAGAATTTCTCATCAGTGTGACCAGTTTACCCTGATTTGGGAAAGCTTTTTAAAATAGAGACATTCCTGACATGAGACAGAAAGTTTCTTCTGACCCAGAAGTCTTCAGTTCCATGCAAAAGATCCAGAAGGGCATAGCCACATGTTGTATCTGAAGCAGAAATCAGGCCAATTGAAAGTCAAAGCCAGAAAGCTAGTCCCTTTTGTGTGCAGTGATCCCAGGTAAGAAGAAATAAGTAATGCAGAGAAAAACTGCCCTGCTGAGTATGCACCCCATTTTTAATCCCATCTCCCCTCGAACTACAGAGACTCATGCTCTGCATTGGTAATATAATTTTGTTTTCATAATTTTCATTTAGAATTCCAAGTTCATTTCTTTTTAAATTTTTTTAACTTTTTTATTTGTTTTAATTAGTTATACATGACAGTAGAATGCATTTATGCACTCTGATATATCATACATAAATGGGGTATAATTTCTCATTTTTCTGATTGTACATGTTGTAAAATCACATCAGTCATGCAGTCATATATGTACATAAAGTAATGATGCCTGCTTCATTCTACTATCCTCCCTATCCCTGTATTCTACCCCCTCCCTTCACTCCCCTTTACCTCATTTAAAGTAACTGTTCTTCCCTAGCGTCTTCCACCCCATTGTGAATTAACATCCACATATTATCAGAGAAAACATTGTGCCTTTGGTTTTATGGGATTAGCTTATTTCACTTAACATGATATTCTCTAACTCCAACCATTTATTGGCAAATGCCATAATTTCATTCTTTAAAGCTTAGTAATATTCATTTGAATACACACACACACACACACACACACACACACCATATTTTATTTATCCATTCATCTACTGAAGGGCCCCTACGTTGGTTCCATAGTTTAGCAATTGTGCATTGAGCTGCTATAAACATTGACGTAGCCGTGTCACTGTAGTACTCTGAGCAGCCACCGCTATCTCAGAGGCTGCTGCTATGGATGCCCAGAGGTCTTTTCTCCAAGTTTATTTCTTAACAGAAGATCTTGATTGGAGTTTAGAAAAACTGGGAAGATACTAAATATAATTAGTGTAGAGTATTTGGGGGCACCCACCAAGCCCAGAAAAAGCTTGTCCTCATTCATGGTTAGTAACCAATAGAAGGAAAAACACCACCATTGAGTCTCTGAAGAGGTTCTGTGACATGAGATAAACAAAGTATAGAGGGACCCGGTGAGAAGCACACTTTTCATTTATTCCAGGAAACAGAAGAACATTTGGGGGAGAAAATGTTTTGCCTTTTCAAAGAAACTAAATAAATTATGATAAATGAAAAGAAGGCAATAAGACAAAGACTTGAGATAAAGTGATAGGCAGCAGAACTGAGATAGCTTTAAAGAGCAAACCTATGGCTGAATTTTTAAACAGTATTAGTAAACAAACACCATACACACAATTTGCAGAAAGTTGAATTGGAATGAACACTGTCTTGAAAATAACCTCTTAGGTTTCAAAGGAAAGAAGATAGATGAGAACATCAGAAAGAAGATGAAGCAGCTTGGGAGGCTGAAGCAGGAGGATTGCGAGCTCCACGCCAGCCTCAGCAAGGGCGAGTCACTGAGCAACTCAATGAGACCCTGTCTCCAAATAAAATACAAAAAAAAAAAAAGGACCGGGAATGTGGTTCAGTGGTTGAGTGCCCCTGAGTTCAACCCCCAATACCAAAAAGGAAAAAGAAAAAAGTATAAACACACAGAGAACAGAATAAAATTAAACATAGAAGTAATTTATTTTTTAGAAAAATATGAAAATAAATAAAAATCACATTCAAAACTACAGTAACCTCTCCTACTCTTTTAGTTGAAAGGATCCTCCCTATCAGTCAGAATTTATAATGTTCAACTGACATCTAAACATAGTCTAGAAAACAGTAAATTAATAAGATTATGAAAAAAATCAAACAAATATTCAAATATAAAATAGGAAAGCTAAGTGTCATCTGAGGGGAAAAAACTAGACATCTCATACAGAACACCAAATACCACTAAGGAAGATCATTATGTAGAGTTTTAAAAAATAAAATAAAATCTGAAAATTCACATCCATTCAAATTATGTTTCATATGTATGAGAAACAAAGACATTTCTATATTTGCAGACTCCAGAAGTAAACCTTCAGAATTCAATGAATTGGGCTGGGATTGTGTCTCAGTGGTAGAGCACTTGCCTAGCATGTGCGAGGCCCTGGGTTCGATCCTCAGCACCACATAAAAAAAAATAAATAAAATAAAGGTATGTGTCCGACTACAGCTAAAAAATAAATATTTTTTAAAATATTCAATGAATTAATTCTTTCCTCATGCTTCGTTCAATGGATACACTTTATTATTGGCATTGGTAACTAGCCATTCAGATGAGTCAATTACATGGAGATCATACTTTTTTTGGTACCAGTATTTTTTTTTTTCTTGGTGGGGATAATAAAGTGACTTTTGAGCTTTCCTTTTTCCTTCTAGATTACAGTTTGGTTTTTTTCTAGACCAAAAATAATATTATTGTGAATCTTAAAATCAGTTCTTGAAGAACAGTGTCAAGCATAACAAAGCAAGATGCATGACAACTATGGAAATATTCACTTTGTTAACATCACTATTAATTTATAAGGTATGAAAAGTAAAAGTACTTTAGAAGTTTCCTAATTATTCTTTATATCACTTGGTGAAAATAAATTAATGTTAATTTAACCAAACAAGAGATAAGGTAAAAAAGAAAGAAAAGCAGAATTGCTGATGATATGAATTATGCATATGGGTACTCATCTCTTTTTTTTGGCATTGGGTATTGACCCCAAAGGTGCTTTACCACGAAGCCACATCCCCACCATCCCCCCACTTTTTAAATTTTTTTAGTTTTTTTATTTTGAGACAGGGTCTTGCTAAATTGCTTAGGGCCTCACTAGTTTGCTGACCCTGGCCTTGAACTTGCAATTCTCCTACCTCAGCCTCCCAAGTCTCTGGGATTACAGGCATGTGCCACCACAACTAGTAAAACTCTTCTTTAATGCTATTCAAAAATGTTTTTCAAAATATCATATAAAATCTCTTGTTTTGTCCCTCTTCCTTATTGCCTGACTTGTTGTGGAACTTAAAGAAAGGAATAATCCATTGGAGTTTCAAACTTTTGTTTTTGAACTAGGACATATCAAGGTCAGGCAGTAGGCACAGTGAAGGCACTCACAGAAGTTCAGGAGGTCACACAAATACCACTCCTGATGATTCTCCCATCTCCCCCAGCACATTTGATTCATGAAACTATCTAATTACCTTACCAAAATATATCCTAGAGTGTCTGAAGTGTTCTTTGGGGCTGTTGGTCCTATGGCTTTAGGTATTTCTCTGTAGAGGCACCCTTTTGCTAATAGGCCACCTTAACCTGGGTTCAAAAGCAAGAAATATTCCTTCTGAGTATCATTTTGAAAATAATAATACACCTTTTCTAGAAACTCAGGAAGTTTTCTGAGACAAAGCTCAGAGGAGTTCACTTGCTGGGTTGACACAGTAAGTGATAATTCTGGCATTTTAATCCAAGTCTGAATCCAAAGCCTGACACTCAGCACTATAATCTACTGCCTCTTGTATCTGCTGGAGACTGGAATCAATATTTAAAAACAATTCAAAAAAGAGATAAATCATATGTCTACTCTGTTCATAATAGTTCTTAGGATAGGAGAAATCCTCAAATTTTGGAAATAGAGTTTATATTTGACTGAGGTCTTTATAATGGAAATCATTTGGGTTTTTACCTGCTTTGAAATTTCAGAAGTATTTAAATTGTTAGGTTTTATAAACTTTTTATTATTATTATTATTAACTGATACACAAAAAGCATTAAAGATGTACATATCAACAGAGTATCATGTAATATTTGATACATGTATACACTGCATTTTACTCCATTCACTAATTGAAATTGTGTGTACATCATTCAGTGCTGAATTTAATTATATCAAATCAGGTAACCAAATCAGGTAATTCTTACCCCAAATTGTAAGGTTATTTTTGCTTAATTTTGTTTTAAGTGTCTTTATTATCTGCTACATTAACCAAATTAACTAAACAACTATAATCATCTTGTGAGGCATAGACTGCTGGGCATCAGCCCTGATTGGCCTCACAGGAGTATTCCATAGCATCACTCATCACTTACAGCCAATTATCCACCAAGACATACCCATCTGACTTCCATGTGTGTATAAACTTTGTACTTCCATATGCACATCCACAATCCTCCCTTTCCTGGCTATGATAATCTCTTCCTAATTAAAATTTCTGTAGTTACTCTTGCATTGCATATAATCCATTTTCAGTACAGTAGAAATTCAGTAGTTTTATATAGAAAAACCTGGTCATGTGATCTTCATCTTACAACAAATTTAAACCCTTAAGGAAACATCCTGTTTATTAACCCCTTCTCATTGCCTGGCTAACACTCATTTAATCACCTTGCATTTCCTCTGGAAAGCCATTCCTGTACTCTAACAGCTAAATTCCTATCACACATTTATCAAGCGTGCTGCTTTCCATGTTGAGGAAGGTTTTTATTATACTGATAACTACTCACTCAGATTTGTCTTCCTGACTGGACTGTGAGCCCCAAAAAGGTAGTAGGAGTCTCTGTGGTCTTGTTACTGCTCTATTTTCAGTCCTTAAGACAATGTTTGGTGCTCAATAAATATTTACTGACTGATTATATTGTAAGTACATAAATTTGATAATAGGCAGATGAATGTTTATTATCTGATATTTTCATGAAAGATCAAAGGGGTCTTTGAGCTTTCTTTCACAAACAGTGGTCAGCATTTATTGCTGGCTAAGGAGGCAAACATTATTTTAAAAATCAAGGCTGTAAGTAAATTCCCACTGAGAGCTGTTGAAATCTCAAGTAATCTGCATAATTTCCATTCAAGTGACCAATGCAATTTTAGCAACCTCAAGAAAAATCTACCTGTGCCAATAATTAGATTAAAATGAGCTGTTTCCAGAGTGTTGACTCTAAATGCTCTAATTTCTGCCAGGAATTGATCATTCTAACAGAACTAGTTGTTCTGAAAAGAACCATAAATTCTCGGATATGTGCTTAGACCAAATTGTGGAAAAATAAATAATCATCCAGGTCATAACCTCTACTTTTCCCAGTTGGATTGTTTACCTGGCAATGTCTCAACTAGAATTTTCTTGAATTTGTAAATTCTTTTGGTCAACCATAGCCACAATTTTTTTTAAGAAAACATGGTATTGTACTGTGAATTAGAAATACATGTTCAAATGCTCAGTTTCCTTTATGAGAAATAAAAACTAAGAAGGACAGAATAGAATAAACTATATCCTACCTAGCTCTATTTATTCACGGTTAGTAGAAAGAAATATTAATTCAGAAAACATAAAACTTAAAGAGTTCACCCATCTATTTTGGTGTGATCTTTTTTCACCCCACCCCATTTGGCCTTCATCCTCATAGCCAGTCAATGAGTTGAAGCGATGAGCATCACTTGATCTTGTAGCAAAGCAGAGGCAGCTCCCTGCCTCCAGCTTCAGGCTGGATTTGGGTTCTGGCCAGTGATCCCTTAGTTTGAAGCAGACACTTACTGATTGCATTCTATGTGCCAGGTACTTTCACAAGGTGCATTAACCCAACCCTAAATTATGTAAGTCATTCATATCTCAGAAACAAGCCCTGGTGACAGGTCTCAGATCTCAGAGAACTGTAGAAATCCAGAGTAGGCACTATAGACTTTGGGTCTGCTGGACCATGATTACTCTGGGTTTGGTTTCAACTGTTGATCTCTCACAGTTCCCTGGAGCAGGTAGCACTCTTAGAGAATGCCCTGGAGATTGAGCAGGATTCTTCACAGAGGTGATGATTAGTGATGACTAGTGCCTTAGGCTCCATAGAAGGTAGCACATTTATATATCTCTCCCCAAACAAAAAAAGTTCCTACCCTGTCCATGATTCTGGAGTTTCTATGTGCCTAACTGGCCTTCTTAAGCAGGCCCTCTGGTTGCAGGCTCCTCCTCACACACAGCTTAGCAAACCTCTCTCCTGTTTACTGCATCACTGGAAACAACCCAAAGGTAGCAGGTGGTCACTTCTCCCTTAAAACTTTGTCTTAACAGAAAAAAAGAAAAAGATGAAAAATTTCTTTGTTCTCTATACCCAAGATTCCTCCCCTACCACCTCACTCCCCCAAATTCTGAGAGTCATGGACATAGATACCAGAAGAGGATAGATAGAATCAATCATTAAACTTTCCAAGCACATCCTGGCAGGCAAAATGTCTTAGTTACCCTTGCATTTCCTCTCCTGAAACATGGTAACTATTGAAAAGTTTTGAATTGCATCGATAGAAAAAAACTTGAGTGTCAGCATGCTGAAGTTTTAGAATTTTATGCAGATAATCTACTAGAATAGATGTATGAGGGAAAAGAGAGCAAATTATGTTGATTTTGCTCCATTTCCTTCTTTTCCCCATCACTTTTTTCTTAGAATTAGTATTTCATGATGTTTAATGCATGGGTCACAACAGCCTCTGAAATATCATTACCAAGTTCTCCCCTCATGCCATCTCTTGGCTCACCTTCGGTGGTCTCAGGACCAGTGTCATTATATGCTTGAAAGACAGCAAGACCCCTGGAATTGCATGGCCAAATGAGGAGTAGCCATTTAAAGGAATTCAAGCTAAAGGTGAGAAGGCAGAACAGAAGGAGAGGGACTGGTACAGATGTGGGCACAGGAAAAAGGGAGCAAGAAACTGCAGAAAGAAAAGGGGGATTCTCATCCTCTGCTATTAATTACTTGTTATGAAATTCATTTAGTCAAGTCTATTTCATTAAATGTTTTAGTTGGTGTGTGCATAGTTGTCATAGAAAATAAACTACTTATATGTGGTGAGTAATTAAAAGCATGACTTGGTTCCTTAACATTTGTACCACTCAGAGTGGTTAAAGTGGCCTAGAATTGCCTTGAATGGAAAGTGAGACACAATAAGTTGAAGATAAACATTCCAACTTTTATTAGAGTGCTAGCCAGAAGCCACCCCAAGATCAACAATGTCCCACTAAGTCATGTCTCAGTTTTATTTTCATTGTTCCATTTTTGGTCTGTATACTTAAGTCACGAAGGAAATCTTATGAAATAAGTAATTTTATGTTCTGTCTCATTAAGCGCTCATCTGAAATACATGCAAACTTTGCTGACTACTCCTAATGTCTACATTTCACCTCTACCACATAAAATGACATAAACAACAATGCAGTTTTTGTTATTGTTGTTTTGGTACTTGGGATTGAACCCAGGGGTACTTAACCACTGAGCCACATCCACAGTCCTATTTATTTTTATTTACTTATTTATTTGTTTTGAGACAGGATCTACTAAGTTGCTGAGGGCTTCGCTAAATTGCTGGTTTTGAAGTTGCAATCCTCCTGCCTTAGCCTCCTAAGCCATGTCAGCAACAATATAGATTTACAGGTTCTTTTTTAATAATCTGACAGCTTCTTTCAGTAGGGGTTAGCTAATTCCATTAAGCTACTTTTGTAACCTATTTGTTCAGGGTAAAAGACTTTTACAAAATTAAGGTCACTAACTGGAAAGGGTACCATGAATTTGGAAGATTCCAGATCTCTAAGCAATGAAGTTAATGGATATCTTTATGGTTTTATGTAACTCTCCACTAAGGGGGTCTCAAACTGTTCACAAGACACCTCCTCCCCCAGAGTCTTCATTTGGAAAGTGATTCATGGAATTACCAACCTGACTACCTACTAGAAATTCTGACCAACAATGAATGTTCTTGACTTAAAGATATGAACGATGGATACTTTGTAGTGGAGGCTCCTCTTGGTCTCCTAAAGGCCTGACTCATATAGTAAGTACTGGCCATTAATAAAAGGAAAAATACATTCCATGAGAGCTAGAAAAACCCTCCCACTATTGTAGGATCAATTCCTAAATGGAAACCTTTCACAAATTATCCCCCAGTTGGGCATGCTTCTGTTATGTTTCTGCACTTGGTTGTGATGAAGGGACAAGCTTATGTTGCCCACTCAGCTAGAAGAATGGCAGCTTGGTCATTGATCCTGACAGATCTGAATACTTGAGGGCTGGTAGAAAGGCTTCTCACAGATCTTTTACACACAAAGAGGAAAAAGCCCATCATAACTTTTATGACTCCAGAGAATGAGGTGATACAGTCTCTATTTGCCTATCTAAATGAAATTGAAACATTTAAATCATAAGGCTTTGTGAGTAGTAGGTAGATTCTCACTGTAAAACTGTACCTATGTAATGAGACATGCCAGGACATGAAGCATTATGAAATGATTCAAATATTTTATTGCTCAGATCTCCCATGGAAAGGAGGTGTGTGATATGGATGCAACTCTATTATATGATTGTATGAATTTATAGGTATGGAGCCCTTCAGAGCATGAATTAGGTGAAAGCTTTTCAGTGCATACCAGTGAGAAATATTTCTCGTTGGTTATCCTCCAAACCCCTCCAAAATCAACAGGCCCTAAGCAACTCAGCAAGACCCTGTCTCTAATAAAATATAAAAAAGAACTGGGGATATGGTGTGGTGGTTTAGTACCCCTTGGGTTCAATCCCTGATACCAAAACAAAACAAAGTTGCTTATTTAAAACTCATTCATTCTTTAAATTTTTCATTGACATAATATAAAGCATTAATCTACACTTGATGTTCAATTCCAAAAATTAAAGAGGGTAGTGTATATTTCTTTATATGTCTTTCATCTAATAATGTTTCCAAGGCAGCCATTATTTGCATGGATATGTCTGCGGTTCTTGTCAGATTGTGAACATGTGGCTACCTGGGTTTGGTGTAAGATGATACAAATGTAGTATAACCTACCACATTAGGAAATGACATTTTTCAGTCTCTTTTTATTTAGGTTTTTAACTCCTTGAAGAAATTTGAATTTGCTGGCTTATATATTATAATTTTGACTGAGAAAATAAGCTATCCACCAACAAGAAAAACCAAAGCCCCACCCAAGGGTAATCATCACTTCGTAGCTTGACACAGTGTTTTACTGGAAAGATGATTATCTACTTTGGAGAACAGGCTTTTTCATATGTGAATTCCATCTGGTTTTATGAACAGAAGTCTAAACTTTTCATCAGTATGTGATTTAAAATAAGCCAGGTAAGGCTATTAAACCAAGTGCATTATTGAATGCTATGGTTAACAAACAAGGAGAAAAGGATATTTCCAGCTTAGCAACTCTAGTTCTGGAGGGAAACTTATAATCAATTTCTAATAGACAAAATTGTCATGGGAAATAGTTCCTCAATCCACACCATAAAACACAAAATCTTGAAGAACAATTTTTGAAAATTGTTAGAAGTAACAAGGTTCTCTGGGTCTGTCTTTTTCAAAGCAAGGAAGAGGAAGCTAGTTAGCAACCCCATGACTTGACTTTGGCAGGGTTAGGAGTGCTTGCTTGTCAGAGTTTCATCTCTGCCTGCCTGTGCAGGCAATTGCTGACTTCAGTGAGGAAATAGATAATGCCTGCAGCAGGGGAAGAACCAGCTATTCAGTCTTTCTCCCTTCTTCCTCTATTTCCACCTCCTTCTCCTTTCTCTACTTTCTCTACTGCCAAGAAAAGCCTGTGTATGAGGCAACAATAATGCAACTCAATGACAGAGTTGGGAAGGGCAGTTATGGGTACAGATATGTCAGGAGGGGGAGTTATATACTACTGTCTTGGAATCTTGCTACTTTCCCTTGCACTAAAAGGACTTAGTCACATATAAGTATTTAGTAGAAGGAAAAAAATAACAAGAATAAAGAATCTTCTTTAATTCCTAAACTAATAATATATTTGCTACAATAAGCAAAGTGCCAGAATCTACTAGAGGAACCTCCTGAGGTGCCAAGAAGAGCATCTTTTTTGCTCCTGCATGTGAAATTTCTAACTAGATTTCAGAAGTTCAGTCTTCACTTTCCCTACGCCCTTCTGACAGATTCTTGTGTTATTTCATCATAGTTACTGAAGACTTCCTAAGCATAGACAATGAACTAAGAACAATGCAGACAGAGCTCTTCTGCTTTTGCTTAGCTGATGTGCTCAGCAGATCATGCATTTGTCCGGATGAGAGTTTGAAAAGCTGATCTCTGCTCCTGCTATTAACCAATGGAGTGACCTTGAGTACATTCTTTCACCTTTATGAGATCAGTCAATTATAATGTAAAAGAGTTTTTTAGACATTCACCCATGTCATGGGAGTCCATGACAGTTAGCTGCTATCTAAAGGCATTAAGTAGTGAAGGCAGGAATTAAAGCCAGTTCAGTGTTTTATTATCCTGGTAATGTATTTGCATTATTAAAAAGTTCTTGAAATCAACATCCCTTAACATCAAAAAAAAAGTTTCTAATGGAATGTCCAGTCTGACAGACAGGCATGACTGGCAGAACTCTTTCTTGGAATGCCCAAAGATCTAATACTGAAAAGTCAGTGGCCCACTCAGTCTCGCAGATGGATTTGGCCCTGCCTTGCAGGCCAGCTCTAAAAGATTCTGCTAGGGAAATCAAAAGCCCTTTCACTTGCAATGTCCCTGAATTATCAGAAACAAAAGTCTTTGTCAAGAGACTTCTAAGAAATCATTCCCATAACCACTGCTCCCTATTGTGTTGCAAATCTCATCTGAACCAGAAGGTCAGGGAAGAGTTTATTATCATGTTTTTTATTCCCCTTTTGAGAAAGCAAAAATCTTGGAATATCAGGTGCATCTTACTTTCTCAAAAACGTTGTTTTAGGTTGATTACTCATGCAATTACAATGCTACCTATCCATCACAAGTGTGAGTGATGTTATACCAAGGTACGAACCTAAATATGTTCATGCTATTAACTTTTTTAACATTGAAGTCATATTTTAAATGCTTTAGAGAATTTCAGTATTTAAGAAATTCTCTAGTAGCAAGCTTTTTCTCATAAGGAAATGTTTCCATAATTCACCAGTTTTGTTAATTTATGTTTTTGTATGTTGTGTTTGTTGAAGGAAAATACAAATATTTTGAGGAAAGTTCTTGCATACTCTAGATCTTATTGTGCTGAAAGCTCAAGACATGGTTTCTAATGTCAAACTAGAAGTATTTCTTCAGTAAATAACTTACATGAAACATTTTCTTGGTCTGGTCTTTCCTTTTATGATAAAAGTAGTTTGTAACTATTGACATTTGGCAAGACTAAGGATGATTACTCAGATGGCATCCACAGAGGAGGGGGGACCAAGAAGCTGGAATGTGTGGCGGTGGCTGGAAGACAGAGGGATTTAAACAGGGAAGGACGGGAAGGACCTTCAAGGTGGAGAATCAGGTGAAAGATGTGAGTGCATCTGGGCAAAGGCTGCATACAAAGCTAAACAAATGCTTTTCCAATCTAAAACCTAACCACCCCTTTCCCATTATTGTTTTTCCATCAGTGAAAAGATGTTCTTCCAACTATCCAGGCTTGCAACCTTTGAGTCATCTTTTGAGTCAGAGATGCCGAGAATTTTAGAGCTGGCTAAATTCTTAAAGGACACCTAATCCAGTCCCTTTACCTTGCAATAAATTTTGAGAGCTCCTGCTTTCTTCAAGCTCACATTATGAGCAGTAGAACCAAGCCTAATGCTCTTAAATCTCTTAAATCCCTAATGAGTGTACACTTTGTTGCTCCACCTGGTTTTCCCCATTTCTTCACCTACTTTTTAGTCAAACACCAAGTCCCACACATGCTTTCTCAGGAAGGTCTCTCAAGTGCATCACTTCTCTTTGCAACCACCCTGCTCTAGGATCCACTCTGAAATTACTCCCCAAAACTGCTCTGTGTCCCCAAGCTCTCCATTTCAGTTCACCATAGCTGCTTTAATGCTTCTTAGAAATTAATTTTATCAAGTTTCTCAAGAACCTTCTTGTTAAATTCTAGTATTGGAATAATAAAGTGTTTGGATTTTGAATTGTGTGCAAATTTCTTACCTACTTTTAAACTTCTAAGAACCAGGCCTAATGCTCTTATTTAAGCTCCTTTGAATTCATTTTCCTTACTAGCAAAATGGGAATCACAATAATAAATTAAAAAGTTAAAATGTGATTATAGTGAGGATGAAATTACCTTATACCTATTAAATCACCAGTTCTCAAAGCAAATCAAAGATATTCAAAAAATGTAAAGTCCCTTTCTGTAGTTTGTACCCTCTGCAATCTGACTACTACCTACCTACCAGTAGTATCTTTCACCATCCCCTAAAACAAGTTTTCTGCTCCAGATTTGTCTACTCGCTGTCTCCTGAGCACACTGTCCTCAGTGACCATTACAGTTATCCCCACTTAACATGCTCAATACGTCTAATTTATCATAGTCTGAATCTCAATTCTAGAAAAAAATTTGCTCAAACAGGAAAAGAGTCTTAAGTCTTAATTTCTGAACTCCAAACATGTCCTCTTTGGGCAGGAACCTATGGCCACACACCACATGCTCTTCTGGATGGGCCCCTGCTATACCTTCTCGCTGCCAGTACTTCTGATGCTTACTGCATATCCTAGACAGTCACCCAAGCTCATCCCAGCCACTGCTTCTGTGTACTTTCTATAGTTACCCATCTGACATCATCACATCCCCAGTGTGGCACTCAGCATTTCTTTCTTACTCTATCTCTGGCTCACTGATATATCTCATGCCAGTAATTAATCCTAGGAAATGTTGGAGTCCATGAGTAATTTGAACTCTGCATCTTATCAACTCTGGTACATCAATTTCACCAAAGAGTAACATGGCTACAGTGATGTGACCTTGAGTAATCAATGAAGCTCTCATCCATCTCTGTGGGAGCTGTTGCTGCCCCTCTTTATTAGGCTGCTTTCCCAGTTCATCACAAACCCTGTTTCTTCCCTCCCATGCTTGTAAAATAAGGGCCTGAGCTGTGATGCTCTGCTCATGGTTCTGCTGAATCTCCCGTGCACATATCAAGGTTCTGAATTAATGGAAGATTTTTTTTTTTTTTTTTTTTTTTTACTTTGGAGGAAGCTCCGAGCCCAAGTGGGACCCTATCCAGGACACTAGGCAGTCGTTTTGGGCATAGCCTCCATTATCATTTCTTCCCCTTTAGGTGAATTATTTAAGCCTGCTATCCTTGCAATAACAGTTCTCAACTCTAATAGAGTTCCCAATCTCCCAGTCAAGTGTTTTAACCCACATTAAGCACTTGACACTGATGTAGATGTGTGGGTTGCACGGTGAAGCAGGATACCTTGCTGAGGAAGCAAGCAGGGGCTAAAATCCAGCCTATACTCTTGTCCAAGCCTGGACTGGGTATGAGCTAGATCTGTCCTAAGATGAGGCATGTTTTTAAAATATGCACAAAGGTAATCTTGCTTGTCAAGCCTTGTATCACCAGGTTATAAGAAGGCTGTGTGGGGGTCAGTACATGCCATGTTAGGAAAGGTGGAGTTTTTTATAACTGTTATTACTGAGCCCAGGGAGAAAATGCCTTGTAGGGATCATCTCAAGACAAAATAGTGATATATCAAATGTTAAGGACTTTAAGTTGATGGAAACATCCTGTATCACCAAAGAGAAGTATATTATAATCTAATCAGGCTGTCATTGATCTTATTTTTATCGCCCCATAAACTAGACAGAAATAATTCCTTGATATGGTTGTTTGGATTCAAGCTCTTAAAACAGAAATCTTCTTTTAAAGAAGAACCAAGCTCTTATTTTAATTTTGAAATCTCTGATTTAGTTACCTGACTGCATAGAGACCTGACTCACAGTAGTCCTATGGGCCTCCCATAGAGTAACCATCAGGCATAGCACAAATTTATTTTAGGCAAAAGTGAGGAATAGTATGCTGTTTTATACAAAGAGGGACATGGAAAAAAATGCTTTCTTTCCCACTGTAAATGGTACACAATGAAATTCTCAGACATGACATCACCAGTTTCTGGTTTCACAATGAAGAGTCTTAGTCTGGTCAGCTGAGAAGGAGGAGCAGATGTAACCAGTAAGAGAAAAGGCAACTTCCAGCATCTAATTTTTTTTAACTCTGGGGAACTGTGACTTTTTTAAACATGTCCATTGAAATAACTTTTCCAGGAATTTTACGATCTTTTTATGGGAAGAAAGAGGTGGTTAAAGTATTAGATTTAAGAAAAGCAAGTTATTCAACAGTTATCTAATGTGCAATATGTGATTAAAATAAAATTGTAAAATACTATATTTCCATGCGAGACTTTGTTTTAGCTTCAAGGAAGTTTAACAGTCATCAGATTTAAATAAGTGCCTAATGCATATTGTTTATGAACATTTCTAGATAAATTGTGCCACTTTCAAAGTAGATGAGGAAAAGAGATATAGATCTATTTCAGTTTCAAAAAGTGGCTTAAAAGGAGCTGGGCTTCTGGCTCAGTGGCAGAGCACTTGCCTAGCTTTGTGAGGCATTGGGTTTGAGCCTCAGCACCACATATAAATAAATAAAAAATAAAGGTACATCAACAACTAAAAAGTATTTAAAAAAATTAGTTTAAAAACTTCCACTCAAGGAGCCGGGGTTGTGGCTCAATGGTATAGTGCTCACATAGCATATGTGAGACATTGGATTCTATCCTCAGCACCACATAAAAAAATAATAATAATAAAATAAATAAACATAATAAAGGTATTATCTACAACTAAAAAAAAAATTAAAGTTCCATTCAACATAATGCATTCAGAGTCAAGGATTTTAAAAGACATCATTGAGGTTAATTGTAGTTCAAACATGGAGAAAGCATACATCCAAAGAGACTTTACACTCAAGTTTACTGATCATAGTATATATGATTTTTTTTAAAAAATGGGGGGGGGAGGGGAGAAAATATGCAATCATCCTGTAAGCCAATTGAAATATAACTAAATATGCCTAATCCTGCAGTGACTTTATTTGTTCATCACCTCAAAATAGATTAAACACTTGAGCTGAGAAAATGCAGTCACAAAAACTCTATACTGCTTGAATAGGTTTTAAGAAACCTCTGTGACCTAATAAACAAATAAGGTGTGGTGGGAACCCAAAGTGGAAAATCAGGATCCCAGCCACCACCTAGCAGCATGTTCTCTGCAATGGGACATACTAAGCCAATATCAACCAAAACAGCAGTAAAAATTATAGGAGTCAAATCCTGATTAAGAAGAATGCTAATGGCTCACCACAGAGTTGGTAGAAAAGGAGTCCTTTTTTTGCCTGAGCTCTAGTGGGAAGGAGAGCCATTTTTTTTCTCCACTTGCATACACAAAGAATACTTGTAGTACTGCATGGAGGTATTCCTCTTGGCAATGGCTTGCCCAATGTAAGGGATTTCTTTTTATAACAAGATATCCAGAGGTAGGCAGCTGAGGGTAGCTCCACTGTGTTATTCAGGACCTAGGCTCCTTCTAACCTCCTGTTCTGTCAATTTAACAAATAGTTTTCACTTTCCTGCTTATTGCACTGTGGTTGCAATATGACTCTGTCCAAGCAGGAAGGGTAAAATCTCATGCCCAATGGGGCACCTGCTATGAAGAACTTTTCCACCCAGAGACTTCCATGCATATTTCATTGGACAAAATAACATCATATGAATACTCCTTGATGCCTGGGAATCTGGAAAAAAAAAAATATATATATATATATATATTTAAAATCTGAGAATATTACTTCCCCTTGCCAAATAGTAAGGGAGAAAAATAGAAATAGATTATGTGCAAGCAGTAATCACTGTCTACCACACCCTGGTACCCAACAGTCAGTCATGAACAAAAGCAGACAGTTCAGTTCGAGTGGGCCAACAGGCAGCCTCAAGTCTGTCCAACCAAATCCATGTAAGCTTCCTGATGAGTGCTGCAAGGTTTAATACTGCTACCTTTACAACCATGTTGCACAATAACATGAACCCTCCAGCTGCAAACTTGGAAAATGAGAGAAAAGATTAAGACTATTTCTGGGGGCTGGGGCTAGGGTCAGTGGTAGAGTGCTTCCCTGGCACATACAAGGTGCTGGGTTTGATCCTCAGCACCACATATAAATAAATAAATAAATAAATAAATAAATAAATAAATAAATAAAATTATATATATTTAAAAAGAGAGAGAGAGAGAGACTGATTCTGTTCTCACCTGCAGACACTGTTTCCTTGCTAATAGTCAAAGGCAATTTGGTTGGATGGCAATGCACTGAGTTCCTGGTTAGGGGTCAGTCAACCAGAGCCAGAGGGCAAATCTGTGCTGCTGCCTGTTTTTGTAAATAAGTTTTGTTTTGTTTTTGAGCACAGAAGAGCCATTCATTGTTCTATTTTTACTACAATATGAGCACAGCTGGAGAGCGCACTGATTACAAAGCCTAAAACATTGACTACTTGGCTTTTTACATAAAAAGTTACCTGCCCCCTTTGCTGGGTGCTGGGTGGACCAAGGTTGCACTGACCCAATTATCACATCATTCTTCACTTTATCACTCTCCTTTGTCTCTAGGGGTGGTCAGAAAACTAGACAACTACTGGGACACTTACAGTGAAATTTTGTTATTTGCTCCTTAAAAGACAGTGATAGGTGCTCCATATTTCTCCCTCTTTATTTCTGTGTTGAATGGGGATATAAAAGTGGACACCTTGAACCATAAGGAAAAATTTTTAAAAAGTAATAATGATAATAAATACAAAGACATTAATCCTAGCATCCTATTCCATCAATCCATGTTGAGAACCTCCTATTTTGTGAGAAACACGAATCTTTATTTGTGTAAATACTGTGGACCATTCTTATAGTTGAATCCTTCCCTAATGATATAACTTAGACCCAGGAGGGCCTTCAGATAACACCCGACTAAGCCCTCAGGAGAGAATAAATTACAGCTCATGTTATACAGTAGGTATAGTTATTTGAAGGGCTCCACAGTTTTTTTCTTAACAACAAACTTCATGGCATTGCAGAATAGTAGTTGAGTACAAAGAACATCAGTTCTGCTTGGGTTGAATACTCTAACTTTACTGTTATATAACTTAGAACCAATCACTTGACTTTTTCAGAAACCTCCTCATCTGCAAAATGGGAAAGGCCATATTTCCACTTCATATGGTTTTTGTGAGGATTAAATGAAATTTTTACTGTATAGCACTCAAGTGGAATAGTTTAAATTCTTGTTATTTGATTAATAAGTGAATTTTAACTTTTTAGTTACCTCATTTCTTTTATCCATAAGAAAAAGTATTAAAGAAGTGACAGGTATCCTGGACTAATTTTAAGCACAGGGCAAAAAAAAAAAAAAATCATTTTTTTGTTTTCTATGAAAGAAAGGGTATTTTAAAGAAATCTTCTGTTTGGGAACCTCACCTCTTAAAACTCTAACCCTTCAAAACTTACCTGGAAAATTAAATGTGTTTCCCTCACTACGAAGGTAAGTCTTTTTCTCCCTACATTTCCACATATTCACTTAGGCCTCCTCTTCCTTGCCTTCAGCTATAGTACTCAACCATAAGTCAAGTCAATAACATGCATTGAGCATTTGTTATGTTAAACATAGTTTTATAAGAGATAAGAAAAAACAGAAATCATTTGATTTTCTTTAAGACAGAAGACAGAGTTCAGTATTGTCTGCTGTTGATACAGGGCCACAACCTGACAGCTGACACGTTGAGAATATAATAATTTGGGAACCAGATTTTTTTCGTACTATGTAATTGAAGGATTTTCAAATTGTTCCTGTTGGGAAAACATATAACGGCAGCAGCACCCCAGAGAAAAACCCCAACATGGCGTCTAAGGACCCTCTTTCTCCTCTTTGTTTCTTTCACTGGCACGAAACGTTCCCGCCAGCGCCAATGTTCAAACCCTTAGCCCCAATTAGAATTAACTTCTTGGGCTCCGGAACTGACATATGGAAGAGCTTGCCAATAAACAGGCGACCTGTTATCTACCTCAGCCCTGCGACCTCTCCTTAGACCTATATAAACACACAGCTTTTTGTAATAAAGTGGAAACCTCTTTGGTGATCTGTGTCGTGTGGTGCGGTGTCTTCCAGTCTTACAGTTCCATTGCATTTACTATGTATTCTATATCATATATAGAATATCATTCTCTAATGACCCATCAAAAGTCTGAGGCTTCTCCTTATAATTCCTACCCTACTGCATTAAAATGTTAATAATCTCTGAGAGGAATGAATAAATCCTATAAATAGACCATGCCAATTCCTGTCAACTTTAGATGCCAAGTGATTCAGGCCAAGTAGCATTTTGTTACCAAATGAATTATAAAAATCTTTATATTTAAAAAAAAATCTTTTGGATTTCAGAATTGAAGAAAAGATTTTTGACTTTATGTATAGACATTTCAGTAGCTAGACAGATGAGCTAGCCAAAATCAAAATATCTTTTTTTCTCTTTGATCATTTGATCATGTAAATTAAGCCAAGCACATAAATACCTGTGCTCAGATCTCTTTTTGTAAACTATACAGAAGATATTCAGAAAGATCATTGAAGTGCTTTTTAATATCTACCCCACTTACTCCAAATTTAAACCTTGGAAAACCCCAGCTCCAACAGCTTGGAAGAAAAGCTGGCTTTCTACTGAGAGAACAATATATAAACAAATGTGACAAAGACCCTACTCTTACTGTTTGGAAGAAATCAAAGTTATCTTTGTTTCTCTCTCTCTCTTTTTATTTTTAATTTTTTTTTTTGATGATGTTGAATTTATGACCCAAGAGAACAGAACAGGGTTCCTGTTCCGTCATCCCTCTCTCCTCACCATTTTGGAAAAGCAACAGACACATGTCCAATGCCCAGAAACCCTGAAAGGAATCAATTTCAATCATAATTTCTTCAGTTTCGAATTCAGCTCCATATTGGGGGAACAACTTTACACCTGGAAAAACATGTACCAAGCATATCAGTTTTGAAGATCTCTTAAACCAAGAAGTTATAAAGCTGGGGGAACAGACTATTATTTATAAATATTATTAGTAGAAAAGTAAGGTAAGATAACGTTTGATAAAAGTGTCACTTCAGGATAAGCTGGAGTCAAAATCAAAATAACAGACTTTTTGGATAGCCCATCCCAAAGAAGTGTTAATGAAGTCCTTCCTGCCCAGATTACTTCTTTGGCCCACCTGTGTCCCACCCCTCAGGCCTTCCCACCTACATTCCATCACCAAAAACTATAAAATGGAGAGACAACCGCACTTCCATGGATTCCACCTCTTGGGTCCCCTTCTTCCTCCGGGAGAAGTCTTTTCTGCTGTCCTTTAATAAACTTCTAATTTCTACTCTGACCTTGCCTCTGCCTCAGCGTGCTTCTCTGGTGTTATTCTTCAACATTGGGGAATCAAGGACTTGTCACCGGTCAACAGCGGTAACAGTGGTAGCTTGCAACAAAGGCCAGACAATTTCTTTCTTCATGTGTACCTGCCTTCCTTTTTCTATTTATTTTTTTGTTTGGATGTATTAAGTGCCTGTATTTTGCTTCCAGTCATGTAGTTTAGGACCCTCCTATTTAAGGTGCTGATAGGGGAAAGATGACAAGTGAACAAATAAATACAATAAAATTCTACAGGTGTTTTGGTATAATTATCCACAAGCCACTGGAACAGAAGCGATAAAATGGAACAAAGCAGCATATCAGTAAGAAGATGTTGAAGGGTCAAGATATCCCTCTAAAATATCATGAGGGAAATGGAGTCTTCAAATATTAAGTAGGTGTTCAGCATTGAGCTCAGATTGAGTAGGGTGATTCTGAGGTGGAAGGAGCAGAGTAGGTATAGTTATGGAGGTGAGATGAGCCCTGGGATGTTGGTCCTGCAAGAAGTTAAGGGTTTATCAGGGCTGCTACTCAGAGTTAAAAGTCAAGAGGGGACAGAGGCCAAATGTAGTACAGTGGTGGTTCTTCTCTAATTGCAGTTTCTGCATCAGCATACTCAACCAACCAGGACTGAAAAAAAAAATTATCTGTACTGAACACTTACAGAAGATTTTCTTGTCATTATTATTTTTAAACGATATACTATGTTTACATAGCCTTCATATTGTATTAGGTATTATAAGTAGCATAATGATTATTTAAAGTATGTCAGAAGATATGTATAGGGTATGTGCAACATTCACCATTTCATTTAAGGACTTGAGTATTAGTGGATTTTGGTATCCATGGGGGTCCTAGAAAGAGCATAATTATCCCCAGCAGTCACTACCTCCTGTTGAGAGAAATCTGTTCTTCCTGAGGCTCCCAAATTATTTTTCTCCAAGGCCCCAACCTGCCCTCAGTGGCCTGCTGATCATATGAGGGGGAATGGGAATCCATGATAAAACATTTTGCAGGTCCTATGGAAACCCTGTCTCATCCTTTAGCCTTCCTGGTAGATCCAGACATCACAGCAGGTGCAGATGCAGCCTTTGTTTTCCTGGCCCTTTTCTGAGAGGATGGTTAAAGAAACCCCTTTATTGGAGGCACTTCCATAGTAGTAGAGAGCTTCGATTTTAGATTCATGTAGACAGGAGTTTGAGAATCACCCTATTATTTTTGGCTCTGTAACTTTGAATGAATTAGTTTTCCTTTTGTGATACTCAATTTTCATACCTGTGAAGGCTTGATTCTAACAATAGTATGTGTGTTTTGAAGTGATTGAAAGGTTTAAAACCATCATACAGGTACAATGCTTGGTGAATACCTATTGAAGTTTTCAAAGACCTTTAGTTATTACAGAGGTCTTTTTCATTTACAAAAAAAGCAATAGGAAAAAATACATAACAAAACACTTTTAAATATGAAAAGGGCTCACTCCAGCCATCAGGTGTGCACAAATCCTGTTTAGGGCTTTTTCCTTTGAACTTGGTTTTATACCTTTCAGGCTTGCCTTCTCCTTTTTGTGGCAATGAGGCTTAGATCTTCCTTGTCGTGGAATTCCCCATTCAGGATGTGATTCTGGCCATTTTTCATAAACTAGTAAATCTCAGTATGAGGCTCAAGAAACATCACTTGAATTAAAGAAATTTCAACTAAATACACAGGAAAATTCAAAGCATAACAAAAAAAAATATTGTCTTAAAGCATTTCATTTTGGGTCATATTGTCAGTGTTTATTGATAAAGTCTATTGATAAAGACTGTGTTGCCTTTATCAGGAACTTTCATATTTTATTGTTGCTATTGTTGTTGTTGTTATTACTATTACTATTATTATTATTATTATTATTATTATCATCATCATCATATGCATACCCTATATCCATGTGTCTTGAAAATTTATTAAGCTTATTCTATGGATATTAGCACTGAAGCCTGGTGGAAAAATTTAGAATGTGTGCAGAACTCCTGTGGCTAAATACAGGTTTATGTGTGTGACGTGTACATGAATACATGCTCTATTAATTCAAGTTTCACTTTTCTTTTAAAAAAATACATTTTTATTTACAACTCATTAGAACACCCTTCTGCCTCCATGTTACTGAAGCCAGAATTAAACAGGCAGATAGACAAGGGTCGATCCAGAGAATGGAGGGACTGAAATGTTAATTCCTTCGGAGCCCTTCCTCCACCCTTATCACCATAACCTGCCCCTGCTCCAACCTGTTGCTAAGGTAACCTGCCCTAGGGATTGTCTATCCCTATAAGGAGTTATAAAAGTTGTTAATTATGTCCCCTTCCTGCTAGATCACTTCACCTTGGCCCGAGAAGCCTATCTGCTTCGCACCTTTTGACCATCCCACCTCCTGGCCCTAGGAGATAGATAAGGGGGAGAGAAAAGGAGAACAAAGGAAGCCAAGAACATATAAAAAGGCAGAATGCTCTCACTTCTTGGGATACCAGGATACCAGCTATGGCCCCCTTCTACCTCCTGGGAGAAGTCTATGTTACCCCCTTCTTAAATAAAGCCTGCTTTATACGCGTGCCTCCGCTTGTTTCTCTAATGTTATACTTCAGCATGTGAGGAAGCAGGACTCATCAAAATTACAAAAAGGAAGATTTTTCCTGATAATACAGGGGCGGGGGGCGGGGGAGGGGGATCCACAACAAAACATTTTTGCAGGTCCTGTCTAAACCCTGTCTGAGAGTTAGTCAATAGGAGATGGAATACTAAAATGAGCCTGAGAATTACACAAACAGACCATAAGTTTAATTTGGGATATGTTGCATTGAATCTAATTTGAGGTCTCCAAGATGATTTTTCAAATAGACGATTTTTCATGGGTTTGAATGGGTTTCATATCATACTAGTGCTGAGTTCAGAGTATTTTTGAAGATCAAACCTAAATTGCTTTTCATGTGTATCTTGCAATCTAATGAAATTTGTTATAATAACGGCTTTCAATATCATGTGCTTTCTGACTTCATATTTCATGAACTTAGTTTACACCCTTTCAATGTGTATGTGGACACTAAAATAAGCTTATGATTTACTCTATATTTTTAATTTTAAAAATTATGTAGTCATGTGTTGCTTAATAATGAGGACACAATGAGTAATTTAACCAGTTCTGTGTGACACATTTTGCAAATAGAGACTAAGAAACAAGTTTATCAAAGGATGCTACAGGATGGTAGAGTGATAGAACTATTAAGGAAAACAGCATGGAGCTTCCCCAAAACAGTTAAAAGTAGACTTGCTATGAGAACTGTTAATCCTGCTTCTGGATATATGACAAAAGGAGATGAAATCAGGATCTGGAGTACTTGTGTGCATTCCTCGTTCATTTATAGCATTGCTCACAACAACAAGGTCCACCAGTGGATGAATGGATAAAGAAAGGTGTGGTGTGGTGTGTGTGTGTGTGTGTGTATGTGTGTTACCCAACCTTAAAAGATGGAAATCCTTTTCCTTGTGACAACAAAACAAAATGCCTGGAGGACATTATATTAAATGAAAAGTCAGACACAGAATGACAAATACTGCCTCATCTCACCTACATGTGAAATCTAAATAAAAGTCCAACTCATAGTAACAGAAAATAGAACAGAGGTTGTCAGGGACCTGGGATGGAAGGGAGTCTTACTGAAAGAACCCAAGATTTAAAATGTAAGGTGAATAAACTTTAAATACTTAATAAGATACTTTAAGGGGTTGAGGAAATAGCTGAGTTGGTAGAGTGCTTGCCTAAAATGCACCAAGCCCTGAGTACAATCCCTAGCACCACCAAAAAAAAAAAAAAAAAAAGATACTTAATAAGTGACTATAGCTAAAAATAATGTATATTTGAAATTTTCTAAGAGCATAGAACATAAGTATACTCAAAAAAAGAAATGCTAAATGAATTCTGCAATGGATTAATTAACATTATTGGAAGAATCGTTCTATTATGTATAAATCTTATCAAAAATCATATTATGCCTCTTATACACATAAAATTTTTTTAAAATATTTATTTATTTTTAGTTTTCAGCGGACAACATCATTGTTTGTATGTGGTGCTGAGGATCGAACCCGGCCGCATGCATGCATGCTAGGCGAGCGCGCTACCGCTTGAGTCACATCGCCAGCCCACATACACATATAATGTTGTCATTATGTTCAGACTTAAAAAAGAATAGTGGAGTGAGGGACAAGGAGTAGAAGAGTGGAATAAAGAAACTATAAAACAAGGGAACAGCAGTGCTAGTCCTGGGAAAGAGAGAACACAATCAGACATGGTGCCCATTTGAATATATTTGGAAAAAAAAACTCAATGCTCACCAATTCTCTTTATCTGAAGTTTTGAAAATTTTACTGATTGCTTACATGGTTCTTAATTAAAACTTCTTTCTACTTTCTACCTACTTTCTTCATTATAAAAATAGTGAGAAAATCCTGTCCCTAAATGAAGCTAAGTCAAAATCAATTCACTGATTAATATCTATATAATATCAACAAGATGTAGAGAATTACAACAAATGAGAAATTGAAAATGCATTAGAGAGTTGTTCTCTTTGCTCTAAAAAATAATGGTAATTAAAGAGATATTTTGTTCTAACGTTGTGACCTTATTTTAAATTTGTTGCCTTTAGTAAGAAATTATGACAAACTATTTCCCATCATTTATAGAAATATAGAATTTTGCTTAATAGACAAATGTTGGCTGTCTTCTTTCATGCCAGTGTAGATTTGTCTTCTCCAGAGATGCAGAAATTCATTGCTAAAGCTCTCAGGAGGTAACCAGGGAGTTTACAGCTCAGAGATGAGAGGGAGTCACATGGGAAAAGGTGAATTTTTTTTTTTTGAACAAAACTTTAACTATTCACTGTGAGAGAGAGAGAGAGAGAGAGAGAGAGAGAGAGAGTGAGTACAGGGCCAGGGTAACTGTGAGCTTTCAGACTAGCAGGAGTTGTTGGATGGTTAAGAAGAGTTAGTCAATGGGAGATGGGATACTGAAATGTGCCTGAGAATTAGACAAATAGATCATAAGTTTAGTTTAGGATGTGTTGCATTGAACCTAATTTGAGAACTCCGAGATGATTTTTCAAATAGGTTTGAAGCTCTGAAAAGTGGTCAAAGCTAGAGATTCCCTCTGGGAGTCATCATATGTGTGTAATCATTGAAGGGTAGGGAACAGCCTTCTTCAGGCTGTGCCTTGAAGAGCTCCATCATATAGAGTGAGACAGAGAGAAGCATCTCATAGTGGAAAAAAAAGAAGTGGAAATGAGATGGTGGAAAACCAAGGCCAAATACTGAGTGTTTCCAAAGTCAAGAAAAATGATAGTTTTAAAGATGAAGTTATGATTGTGTCAGCCACCAGTGAGACATCAAACAAGAACACAATATGAAGAATGGATTCATTTATGTTTATAGAAGTTTCCAAGCTTTGCTTCTGGAGAAATTTAGTTCTACTTTATCGATTCCCTAAATCTCAGAATTACAGGAAGGGTTGAGATTTTTAACCTCCTGGGATCATCAAATCCAGAACGATGTAAAGTACTATAGTTTCCACATGTGGAAAGTGACATTTTTAAGTTATGATTTTACCCAATACTTTAAATTAGATTTAATTGGTCCCCACAGTTATCGTTCGGATTTCTTCTTGAAAATGTAGAGTGAGATGAATGTGATATTTCTAAAAGTTCTTTATGAATTTTGATAAAGACAAAAACAATTTTTAATAGTGTGTGTATGAAAAAGAGGAGGAGAAAGTTTCAAGAATGATAGAAAACAAATGCATTATATGAAAACTCAAACTTATCTTTATTCATCTCTTTACTTGTTGTGATGTATGGGATTGTAATGAAATAGCTTACTTAATTCCTCACACTCAATGATACAAAACATTGCTTTTTTAAATAAATGATACTGGAACAACCATTTTTCTTTGTTTAAAAAATATTTTTATTAGTTATTGATGAACCTTTATTTGTTTATATGTGGTGTTGAGAATTGAACCCAGTACTTCACATATACTAGGCAAGTGCTCTACCACGGAGCCACAACCCCAGCCAACTCAACACATTGCTTTTTAAATAGTAAAAAAGAAGATGCAAACTTGATTCAGAAAAGCCAAAATTTATATTTAAAGCAATAAAAAATTGACATTTATCTTTGAAAGAAATACTGGATGACTTTTTCAAATAAATGAAAAAATATTAATAATTTAAAAAGTTTTGATCTTTCTATTTATATGGTGCATTTCTTGATTCTCTTGCTTTGTTTTCATTTATTATTAGAATAATAATGTAAAAAAATTTTTTTTTGTTTACCCCATAGGACAACTCTCTGATGCAATAGGGAGAAGAGGGGAAGGGGAGCTACAGTATTTGAAAATGTGCCTGAAGCAAGAACAGAGCTGGATACTCTATTACAGACATCTGCAATATACACATGAGGTTAGACATCATTCCCCTCATCTTACAGGTACAGAAAGTCATATAGATTATGTATGCAATCCTCCTGTTCCAGGGTGAGCTATGAGTAGATGTTTTCACACCTCTGAGCCCAAGTCCTCACTGCTCACACTGTATCATGTTTCCCATGCAGAGAGGTTCAAGGTTGCCTGGGAGAATGTTCTGTGTCTCAAACATGACTTTTATTTACCTGCTGGGGAAGTTCCAGTTCTTCTCTATGAGGCATAAATGTGTATTCTTATTTAAACCCAAAGAGAAAAGACTTTTAGGTAAAAAATTATGACATTAATTTAAATTGTCTTTTATGTTAGATTATGATAAGATAGAGAAATAAAACCTTACTGGGCATCCAAGAGGAACAAAACAGGAAACAAGAGAAGAAGAACCTATCAAGAAAGACCTGAAATATCAAAAATTTCCTCATAATTTTGCCTCTAGTCAACATTTCTGAAGGAAGAGTCACTGTGTTGTGATGGAACGTTCCTTCCAGCTGAAACAATAGTAAATTAGTACTAATATTGTTTTCCCCTCACATAGGGTCCAAAATAATAATTCTCCATTTCTGAAGCTATAACTGTAACCCAGGAAATAATGAGAACTCCTGGGTAAGTTTTCTTTATGCAGTTAAATTAATCCAGGAACACGATCCATTGATTAAAACTGACTTTTTTTCAAGGTCATGATAAAAAAATAAATAAATTTGAATAAAAGAGCAGAATAGTTCAGATAATGCCAGTTTTAGCTAGAGTCTTTTTCATAATTTCCTAAATAGGACCTTTATAAATAATCACCTTCTACCCAGCAGAATTTGATTCAGAAATTAACAGCTGTCTCCGTGAAGAGATTTAGCCCCACAGTTAAATATAAAAGAAAAAGAAGCAGCTACAAACTGCATGACAACAGGTCCCAAATGTGTGACCAGTTCTGAACTACAGTACACTGCTCTGTCTTGAATGTGGCATGGCTGTTCCATGAGGAGAACACTGCATCCTTAAAGTGATCTCCATGTTGTTTTAAAACAGTCTCACAATGGAAGTCTAAGAAGCTGCAATGTCAGATACCTGATTGAATGGAGCATCTTCAATGATCTCAGAGTGATAACC